>NW_006296402.1:55888-63645 GCF_000327345.1 Myotis davidii
GATTTGCCTTCTCAATCTTAATCTGTATTTCTTGAACTTAAAAAATATTCATTCAATTTCTTATTTCATAAACTATTAATTATGAGGTTTTTCAATTGTCCAAAAAAAAAAAAGAAATCCAACCTAACTTGTTTGCTAGTCTCCTTTTTTGGGTGCCAAGAGAAGTCATTCTTATTTTGTGCATAGTGTTCCTATGTGAGGATCAACCAAAAACAGACAAACTGTTCCAGACCTTCACTAAGCTTGGGTGAAAGAACAAACCAGTCGAAGGGGATGGAAGCATATACATCCAGGGACCCTGCAACCATGGCACTCAGGGACCAACTATGAACCCAGGAACACCGGATCTCAAGCAGCGTGAATACGTGGACTTGGACGACCCCTGCTCCGCCTCACGGAAAGGTCAGATTTTGCCTAGATAAAGGTGTGGTTTGTAATTCAGGTTGGAGAAAGGAATGGGTGCGGGAGAAGTAGGCGCCCCACAAAGTCCGAGGCCGTTGGGGCCAGTGTGATCTGTGAGTGCAGAGGGGATCTGCAGGGCTGCTGGCGGAAGGGAACTCTAAGAATCAGCCCATAGCTGGACTGGGCACAAAAAGGCAGCCTCAGATTTTGCCAGTGTACTGGCTGCTTAGTACCAGGGAAGAGAAGATGTGCGGAAGAGACATTGGGAGAATTGTGCGTAGAGCTGGACAGTGGAGGTTGCGAGCTCGCGTACTTAGTCTGGCTCTTTTTTTCCCTCTCTTTAAATCCTTGCTTTTGATTACTAAACCCAATACATAGGATCGCCCAATTGGGGACACTCAGAAAGACTGCAGGGGAAAGTTGTTTTTGTGGAACTTGGGAATCAGAGCGGGGAGTAACAATCAAGGAATCAGCTCTGGGAGAGTCCATTCTCCCAAACCAGTATTAAGTGCGATAGGGAAAACAAAACCTAAATACTGGCTAGAGAGGACTTATAGCCCCAGAGGTCAATCCAGAAACACTGCCACCCAGGGGTTGAATCATACATTGACTCTTCTGTAAACGCAAATAAAGGCAGTCTGGGAAACAAAGAAATACTGCCTGCATTAAAATCAGGACTGTGGTTTACAGAGGAGTAGTGTATCGCAGGGAACTTCAACACTCTCCTGAATATCTGACAAGACTAAGGTGTGCTAAACAGAAGAGTAGAGGAAGTGAATGACCTTCACTATTGCACATTTTTATTTTTTCTCACCGTTTACTTAAGAAACTAATTTTTTTCTTTTTTTCCTCACCTGATTTTACCGTTTTAATTATTATATTTTTATTTTTAATTAGTATTATTACTACTACTATTGTAACCGTTCTTTTAAAGTATTATTCTTTTTTCTCTTTATTTTATTTTGGGATTAATGTTCTGCATTCTATTTTCATTTTTCCTTTAGCATCTTTTTACACTATCTCAACTTTACCTTTATGCCAACACTCCATCCCTCACTTTTCCCCTTTTGTTGTCCTGTTCTCTTACTCTATTCCTGCACTAGATTTTTCCTATTTCTTCTTTTTACAACCTGTTAAAAATTCATCCTACTTATAAATCTAATTTCCGATCCCCTGCTCCAATTGCATACATACCTCTTTCTTCGCCTTCATCACTATCAACATTTTTTTCCTTTTCCCTTTTTTTTTGTTATTATTTTTTTGTTGTTTTTTTTTTTATGTACTATGTTTTTTGTTTTGTTTAGTCTTGCTTTCTCTCTGGCCTATTGTTCTAGTTTGCTTGATTGTTGATTAGATTGTGTGTTTTTTTTTATAAATAATTTTTATTTCTTGAATTATTACAAAGGGTATTACATATGTCTCCTTTTTTCCCCACCTTGACATTCTCCTGGCCCCTACCCCCTAGTGTCTTGTGTCCATTGGTTATTCTTATATGCATGCATATAAGTTCTTCAGTTAATCTCTTAACCCCCGCCTCCAAACCCTCCCCAGGCTTCCCATTGTAGTTTGACAGTCTGTTCAATGCTGCTCTGCCTCTGCATCTACCCCTGTTCATCAGTCTATACTGGTCCCCATTATCTGTCCCAACCTCAATGGCGCCGTCCCAACCTCACTAGGGCTGTCCCGACCTCACCGGGGCTGTTTCAACCTCACCGGGGCTGTCCTGACCTCACTTGAGCCGTCCCGACCTCACTGGGGCCATCTCGACCTAACGATGCCGTCTCAACCTCACCGGGGCCATTCCAACCTCACCTGGGCTGTTTTGGCCTCACCGGGGCCGTCCCAACCTCACTGGGGCCGTCCCAACCTCACCGGGGCAATCTCGACCTCACCAGGGCCGTCCTGACCTCACCGGGGCCATTTTGACCTCACTGGGGCAGTCTCGACCTCACCAGGGCCATCTCGACCTTTCCGGGGGCATCCCGACATCACCGGGGCTGTCCCAGCCTCACTGGGGTCATTTCAGCCTCACCAGGGCCGTCCCAACCTCACTAGGGCTGTCCCGACCTCACCGGGGCTGTATCGCCCTCACCGGGGCTGCCCCAATCTTACCAGGGCCGTCCCAGCCTCACCGGGGAAACACAAAGTTTGGCACTCTGTCCCCTGCTGGGAGGTTCCCCACCAGACAAAATCTCCAGGCTTTCCTGGTGGCTGAACATCCAGTACGCCTGCTCGGGCTTTGCCCTCTACCAACTGCACAGACTGCCCATCTTCCATCCCCCAGTATCCCACGTGAGACTGGAACCGGTGGGCATGCTTGTGTGCCTGCTGGTACAGAGGTTCCACATCGCCGGTCTAGCTGGGCCTGGCCCCGGCCTGCCCTGAACCCGACTCCACTCCGAGTGCGTCCATCCTGGATGCAAGGAGCTGAAATCTGCAGCCTGCTGGGTTGGGCTCTGTACTTGGTGCCTCTGCCCATCTTACTCAGTCTCAATGCTCTTCTTTCTATGCGAGGAGTTGAAATCTGCTGTTTGTTGGGTTGGGCTCTGTACTTGGTGTCTCTGCACATCCTATTCAGTCTCAATGCTCTTCTTTCTTTCCTTCCAGTTGTAGAGCCTCCACTGGGCCAGCTTTCCCATGGTTCCATATGATAGCTGTTTGTCCCACAGTTGGTAGCCTCGATGTTGTTGTGGGAGGCAGCATGCACCGGTCTCTTCCTTACGCCGCCTTCTTGGTTCTCCTGGGTCTGCTTCTTGAGCGCGTCTCCCATGGGTGTGAAGTCTGCAATTTGTTGAGCGAGGCTGCAAAAGCGCAGGTAGGTCTTTTTGTGCACCTGGCACAGCTTGGATGGGGATGTAAATTGATTAAGGCTGCATCTCAGGGAGTCGCCAGGGTGGAGCAAATAGCAATGGCAGCGTCTCCACAGCTCCTTGCCTCTCTGGGACACCGGGGCTTCGCACCCCCCAGTGCCGGTGAGCAGCTGCACAGCAGAGCCTCCCTTGCTTTCTGACTGCTGCAAGGCTGTGTCGCCTCTACCCGTAGGGTCTGGTGGCTCGTGATCCCGCCTGAACCAGCTCAGTGGATTCGAGAGTTTGTAAAAGCATAGGCGTTTCCTCTTGTGCCTCTGGCACAGCATGGATAGGGATGTAAATTGAGTAGGGCGGGGTCTCAGGAAGCTGCCAGGGCGGGGCAAAGAGCAATGGTGGCATTTCTGCGGCTCCTCGCCTCTCCGGGACACGGGGACTTCCCGTCCCCCAGTGCCAGTGAGCAGCTGCGCGCCAGAGCCTGCCCCGCTCTCCGACTGCTACAGGGCTTTGTCGCCTCTCCCCATGGGGCCTGGGGCCTCAGAGACCTGCCACGAGCAAGCTCAGAGGATTTGTAACCGCTTCCGATTGAAAAAAAAACCACACATCCAGTTGCAGCCCGCTTGGCGTGTGACTGTGTACCCCTGTTTTGGGCACCTCTGTAGCTCCTACTCCGTCTCACTGCTCTTCTTTCTTTCCTTCTAGTTGTAGAACTCCGACTGGGCCAACTTCCCCATGGTTCTGAATGGTGGTTGGTTGTCTTATAGTTGGTAGTTTCAATGATGTTGTAGGAGGCAGAACACACAGGTCTACTCCCTACGCCGCCATCTTGGTTCCCTGTTTTTGGAGGGTTTTTTTGCTTGTTTGTGAGATTGTTTCCCTTTTTTGTTTTGTTTTTGTCTTTATTTTTTGATTCTGTTTTTCCTTTCCTGGTTTATTATTAGTTGTTGTTTGTAGTTTGCATTCATCTCTGGGTATTTGTTGTTTGCATTTTTTGGGATTAGTTGTTGTTCTACTGGAGTTTTCTCCCCATATAAATAGTTCCGCCCCCCCGTTCTTTTTTATTCCCTTCTTTTCTCAATTTTTTTCTTTTCTCAATATCATGTTGCACTTTTTTTTCTTTTCTTATCCTCTAACTCTCTTTTTTCAGGTAGTCACCATTATTTGGGGTTATTAGTATCATGAATACATTTGAGTTTAGTGCCTTGTGCGTTGTGCCTTGTTGTGTTGTATTTTATGCCTTTAAATCAATGCAGGAGAGAGAGAGCTACATAACCAGACACCCAGAGAAGAGAGATCATGGAGAGACAAAGCAACAGCCCGCGAATGAAAGAAAAGGAGGCATCACCAGAAAAGGAAGTAAACAACAAGGAGGCAAGCAATATGTCAGAGAAATCATTCAAAGACATGGTCATAAGGTGGCTGAAAAGAATGGAAGACACATTCAACAATATGTGTAAGAACCAAGAGGAAATGAAGAAGAACCAAGAAGAAATGAAAATGACATCACTGTTATAAAGAACTCAATGGAAAGCATCAATAGTAGGCTAGAAGAAGCAGAGGACCGCATCAGTGAGCTAGAAGACAAGGTAGGAAAATTACCCAAGCAGAGCAGCATCTGGAAAAAAAATTTAAAAAACAGGAGGAGAGCCTGAGAACTTTGGGACAACACGAAACGAACCAACATCCGCATAATAACCAACATCCGCCAGAGAGAAAACTGAGCAAGGAATAGAAAACCTGTTTGAAGAAATAATGACAGAAAACTTCCCTGATATAGGGAAGAAAAAACTCACAGAAATCCAAGAAGCTCACAGAGTCCCAAACAAAATGAACCCCAAAAGACCGACGCCAAGGCACATTATAATTAAATGGGCAACAACCCATGACAAAGTAAGAATCTTAAAAGCAGCCAGAGAGAGACAGAAAGTTACCTACAAAGGATCCCCCATCAGACTAGCAACTGATTTCTCAACAGAAATACATCAGGCAAAAATGGAATGGAATGAAATATACAAAGTCATGCAAAGGAAAAGTCTGAATCTAAGAATACTGTACCCAGCCAGGCTATCAATCAAAATTGAGAGTGAAATCAGAAGCTTCACAGACAAAAAAGGACTAAGGGAGTTTATTACCACCAAACCAGCAATGCAGAAATGCAAAAGGGTCTGCTGTAAATAGAAGAAATAGGAAACGAAGAAGGAACACAGGCATAAAGAATGAAAATGGTGACAAACAAGTACCTATCAATAATAACTTTACATGTTAATGGATTAAATGCCCCAGTAAAAAGACAGAGAGTAGCTGAGTAGATAAGAAAACATAACCCATATATCTACTGTCTACAGGAAACCCACCTCAGAAAAAAGGACTCACACAGACTGATGGTGAAGGGATGGAAAAAAGTTTTTAAGGTGAATGGAAATGAAAAAAAAAAAAAAAAAGCTGGGGTAGCAATACTTATATCGGACAAATTAGATCTCAAAGTGAAGAACATAACAAGAGATAAGGAAGGCCCCTTCATTATACTAAAGGGAGCAATCCAACAAGTAAATATATCTCTGGTAAACATATACGCACCCAATACAGGAGCACCCAAATACATGAAAAACTTTTGGAGGATATCAAGGGAGAGACTGATAGCAATACAGTCATACTAGGGGACTTTAATACCCCACTAACACCACTGGACAAATCCTCTAAACAAAAAATCAGCAAAGAAACATCAATCCTAAATGACTCACTAGATCAGATGGAATTAATTGACATCTTCAGAACATTTCACTCCAAAGCCACAGAATATACATTCTTCTCAAGTACACATGGGGCATTTTCAAAGACAGACCATATATTGGATCACAGGCAAAGTCTCTTCAAATTCAAGAAGATAGAAATCATATCAAGCACCATCTCAGACCACAATGGCATAAAACTAGAAATGAACAACAATAAAAACAATAAAAAAGAATCAAACACCTGGAGGCTAAATAGCATGCTATTAAACAATGACTGGGTTACCAGAGAGATCAAAGAAGAAATAAAAAGCATCATGGCAACAGACGACAATGAAAACACAACAATCCAAAATCTATGGCACACAGTGAAAGCAGTTTTGAGAGGGAAGTTCATAGCTCTACAGGCTTGCCTCAGAAAACAGCAAACAATGGTAATAAATTACCTAATCCTACAACTCAAAGAGTTAGGAAGAGAGCAACAAGAAAAGCCCAGCGTAAGCAGAAGGAAGGAAATAATAAAGATCAGAGTGGAGATAAACGACATACAGACCAAAAAAAAACAAAAACAAAAAAACCCATAAAAAACCAAAAAAAAAAACAATACAAAAGATCAACAAAACCAAGAGCTGGTTCTTTTAAAGGATAAACAAGATTGATGAACCTCTAGCCAGGCCCACCAAGAAGCAAAGAGAGAGGACCCAAATAAACAAAATCAGAAATGAAAGAGGTGAAATAACAACTGATCCCACAGAAATACAAACGACTATGAAAAAATACTATGAACAACTCTATTCCAACAAAATGGACAACCTAGATGAAATGGACATATTCTTAGGGAAAAAAAGCTCCCAAAACTCAACCAAGAAGAGTCCAAAAACCTGAATATGTCGATAACTACCGAAGAAATTGAAACAGCGATCAAAAACCTTCCAGCAAACAAAAGCCCTTGTCTGGATGGCTTTACAGGGGAGTTCTACCACGCATTTCAAGAAGAACTGAAACCTATCCTACTAAGACTAGTCCAAAAAATTCAAGAGGAAGGAACACTTCCAACCTCTTTCTATGAAGCCAGCATTATCCTAATCCCAAAACCAGATAAAGATACGACAAAAAGACAGAACTACAGGCCAATATCCTTGATGAACATAGATGCTAAAATCCTCAACAAAATTCTAGCAAATCAGATTCAGCAATACATTAGAAAGATCATACACCATGACCAAGTGGGATTTATTCCAGGAATGCAAGGATGGTTCAATATCTGCAAATCAATAAATGTGATACTTCACATAAACAAACAGACAAAAATCACATAATCATATCAATTGATGCAGAAAAAGCATTTGACAAAATTCAACACCCTTTCTTGATAAAAACTCTCAGCAAAGTGGGAATAGAGGGATCATACCTCAACATAATAAAAGCCATATGTGACAAACCCACAGCCAACATCATACTCAATGGTCAAAAACTAAATCCATTTTCCCTAAGAACAGGAACAAGACAAGGATGCCCACTTTCACCACTCCTATTCGACATACTACTAGAAGTACTAGCCATAGCATCAGACAAGAAGCAAAAATAAAAGGCATACAAATTGGAAAAGAAGAAATAAAACTCTCCTTATTTCCAGATGCCATGATATTATACATAGAAAACCCCAAAGACTCCATCAAAAACTACTAGACCCAATAAATGAATTTGCAATGTAGCAGGATACAAAATTGACACCCAGAAATCTATGGCCTTTTTATACACCAATAATGAACTCACAGAAAGAGAAATGAAAAAAAACAATCCAATTTACCATTACACA
>NW_006296402.1:63848-64613 GCF_000327345.1 Myotis davidii
CCCCAGAATAGCCACAGCAATCCTGAGAAAGATGAACAAAGTTGGAGGGATCACAATACCAAATATCAAGGTATATTACCAAGCCACGGTTCTCAAAACTTCTTGGGACTGGCACAAGAAGAGACATATAGACCAATGGAACAGAATAGAGAACCCAGAAATTGACCCAAGCCATTATACTCAATTAATATTTGACAAAGGAGGCAAGAGCATACAATGGAGTTAAAACAGTCTCTTTAATAAATGGTGCTGGGAAATTTGGTCAGATACATGCAAAAAAATGAAACTATATCACCAACTTATACCATACACAAAAACAAACTCAAAATCGTGAAAGGACTTGAATATAAGATGGGAAACCATAAAAATCCTACAAGACTCCATAGGCAGCAAAATTGCAGACATATGTTGTAGGAATATCTTTACAGACACAGATCCTAGGGCAAGAGAGACTAAGGAGACAATAAACATCAAAATATTTATTTTGATTACATCAAAATAAAAAGCATCTGCACAGCAAAAGAAACCATCAACAAAACAACAAGAAAACCCACTGCGTGTGAAAACATATTTGTCAATGTCATATCTGATAAGGGCCTAACCTCCGAAATTTATAGGGAACTCATACAACTTAACAAAAGGAAGATACACAATCTAATCAAAAAATCGGCAAAGGATCTATATAGACACCTTTCAGAAGAGGACATTCAGAAAGCCAAGAGACATATGAAAACATGCTCAAAGTCACTAATCATCCGCGCGATG
>NW_006296402.1:64719-69404 GCF_000327345.1 Myotis davidii
GAGTGTTGGGGGGTGAGGGAGAGGTTAGAGATCAACTGAAGGACTTATATGCATGCATATAAGCATATCCAATGGACACAAGACACTGGGGGGGTGGGGTGTGCTGGGGCGTAAGGGAGGCCGGGGGAAGGTCATTGGGGGGAAAAAAGGAGACATATGTACTACTATCTGTAATACTTTAAACAGTAAAATAAAATTTTTTTAAAAAAGAACAAACTAATCTAGGACACAAAAATTCAATAAAACTGCTTCATTTGCCTAAGTGCAAAGCAATCCTAAGTATTTAAGTTCTGAGTAAGCAGAATTAAACAGAGGTAGGTTTTTATAAGATAATTTTGAGCTAGGCAACAAAACATTTAAATATATGCATTCATTTAACAATATCTATTGTGTTATAATGCTATGGTTGTAAGGAAACCCCTGTAATGTGTGAAATTATTATTGTGTGAAATGTTTGCTGTGTGGAGACCCTAATACTCTGTAACTTCCAAAATGTTATAAACATAGTGAACGGCCCACTATCTTGATGTAAACTCCCTAAGCCCTTAAAGTGTAAACGCCCTGCTCCAGCATAAGGCACACCGTCTGGCCCACACTGATAAGACACAAGTTGTTTACTACCGGCTTTATAAGCACCGGACCTTCTTCAGTGGACATCTCCTGACTGATAAGAGGAGGACTCCACTTCACTCCGTGAGTTGAGCCCGACTGACTGCTCTGCTGTGTGAGCCTGAACCAACTGCGGCCGCCTGTCTGTCTCCGTCTTCGTTGTCTGTCTTTCGGTGTGCATCACCAGGGGGCCTTTGCTGGAGCCTTGGACCCACTAGAAATAGGGAAATAAACCTTGTGTGATTGCATACTAATTCTATTTTGTGTGTTCATGTGTTCCAGTTTGGCTCAACTGTCTAGACATTGAAGTACCAGGGGATAGGCTGTTATTGCTGACCCCTGGTCACCTGCATATGACCCACTAAATCTAAGCAGATAATTAATTGGGGCATAATTAGGACATATTAAGAACCCAATCAGCACCAGGCTAGACAAGCAGGCAGAAGTGGCTCTGCCTAACAGTTCAAGGGGAAGACAACTAAACAAGCAGCACAAGCAGCACAGGGCCTTCTACACTGAGCATTATATTAAGAGATGAGGGCATGTAAGGGACCCTAAGAGCCTGAATCAGGCGTACCTTACCTATTGCAGATGGTGAGTATTGGCCATGACAAGATTGGCCAACATAAAATAAGGAGTTTGAAACAGGAAAATGGCATCATCAGACTTTTGCTGTTGAAAAATCTTGGCTGCAGAGTGAAGAATGGATTGAGTGAACTGAAGAGAGTCAAGTTGAAGGACACCAGTTAGGATTCACTGCAATCCAAGACGGGGATGATGGTGGTAGTTTTTACTAGGTGGTTGCAACAAGAATGGAAAGGATAAGGCAGATCAGAGTAGAAGGCAGGACAGCCAGGCCTGGTAACAATTAGATGCAGGAGAGGAGGGCGGGGCCACAGAAACTCCATGCTCTTTTTGGCTTGGGAACCTGGGAGGGTGGATGTTGGTATCACTCACTGACCCAAGGAATTCAGGAGGAGCACCAGCTAAGAGGCGGGAGAGGGCAGAAAATACATCCCACTTTGGACCTGCAACACAGGCAAGTGGAGATGTCAGCACTGGACAGAAGGTCCTGGAGATGAAAATCTAGAAGGCCTCTACTTTCAGCTGAAACTTAGGAGAAGACAGGAGAGCCCCAGAAGCACAAGCAGGGTGAGAGCTGAAGTGTGGCTCACAGAGAACCAGGAAGAGCATCACCATTTAAGGATGGGCCACATAAGAGTCAATAGCAAAAGAATAAAGAGCAGCAACTAGCATGAGGAGGAAAATCAAGAGGGTGTGGGATCACCATAGCTGGTTTTGCTCAGTGCATCAGCCCTCTGACTAAAGGGTCCCAGGTTTGATTCTGGTCAAGGGGGATTCCAGTCAAGGGCATGTACCTTGGTTGCAAGCTAGATTCCAGGTCTGGGAGAGTGGGGGAGGCAACCAATTGCTGTGTCTCTCTCTCTCCCCCTCCTTTCCACGCCCTCTAAAAATCAATGGAAAAATATCCTTAGGTAATGATTAACAACAACAAAAAAAGAGGTGTAGGATCAAGGAAGCTGAGACATGGGTTTTTGGAACAAGAAATATAGAAAATGGAGTTGATACAGTTGTAATTAACCTAGTTATTAATATATAACAAGAAGGGAGAATAGGGAAGGCCAAATATTACAGGCATGTCATTCAGGCAGCTTCACCAGGAAGCTGCAGCTTTACACTCTCCAGGGAGCCACCAGTGGTCCATTCCTCACAGATCACTGGGGGATGGGATTGGACAGGGGGGAGTTAGATGCATGCCAGTAAATTTGGGGGGACTAGAGAAGTGCTTGTCTGTCAGTCACACCTGGGAACAGATCATTGGAGGAATGAGCACGGCAACTGCAAGTGTGGGAAGACTTGGAAAACTTAATTCCCTGAGCAAAGAAGTTCATTCTTTTGATTTCTCTTGGGTTCTTGGGCTTTCTTGGTTGATTCCTGGCTTGTAGGGCTCTTGCTCCTGTTTCCTGGCATTCTCCTGTGTGGCCCATGGCCATGAGGACTCCCACACACAATGGACAAATGGACTGTAACTAGCCTGATGCTGAACTGACCCAGCTGCAACATGGGACAGAAACTCTGGACATTGGCTTTGATTTTAGCTCTACTGAATCCTTAGTTACACTTCTATAACTGGACTAAGAAATGGGGCCCTGGAAACCCAGGTATGTACTTCCACACAAATAAAAATCATTCATCCTCCCATGTGAGTCTCAGAAAATTCTCTTTATCAGGATATCATAAGAACTCCACTCCCAGTGGTGAAAGGGATACCCCACTTCCACTGATAAAAGACTGCAAAGTAATAATCCCATCTCCCCTCCATTGAACAAGGAAGACTACCCAGGGAGGGATCTTCCAGCTCCTTCACACTAGCTTCTGCAGACTCTCCCAGCTTTACACAATGACAGCTTCAGTGCCAAGCTGGAAGTAGGAAGGGACACTGGAAAAATAGGAGAGAAACTCAAACCAAGAAGATAGCACTTCTGACCACCAGCAAACAGAGCTGCCAGGAGAAACTTGTAAAGTCCCACATACCATGCAAGAAATGCTTGAACACACAGCATCTCTCTACTCCAATGGCTGGTTCTGCACCCCAGACATGTGGATTGTACTAAGCTATATATTTTTATTGAATCATTGTACCAACACTTTGGGGGTAGGTGTCATTACCTCCAATTGACATTACCTAGCAAAAGTAGCCTGGTTTATACATGGTGCTCATTATATATTTACTAGATAATCGACTAAATGAAAAAGAAACCAAATTTAGAGAAAATTAAACTAGTCAAATTGACCCAGTTCACAAATGCTAGACTAAAAATTCAGCCTCAAATTGAGCTCACAGCAAAGTCAGAGCTCTTCAGGGGCCCACACAGCAACATCTCCAAGCACAAAAGGGACCCAGGAGGTACCAGGTCATCCAACACCTCCTACCAGTCCCCAGCCACTGAGATCCAGCTCTTCTCTGTTCTCAATATACTCATGCACCCAATGGCTCTCAAGGATCTCTGCAACACCTTTCTTTTCCTCAACAAAACACACTAGAATCGGGGTCCTAACTGGGTTCCATAGACAGGTTTCAGAATGGCCTTTTTAAAGTGAAGGTATAAGAAAAAAACAAAGAAATATAAGAAAGAAAAAAAAGTAAAAGTAGCTAGAGAAAAGGACAAAGGGATAAATTTGCTTTTCATTTTTCTCTTCATAAAATCTCTTAAAATTCTATAGATTTTTCCTGGTTAAAAGAACCATATCTCCTTTCAAATTTTATCATCTTATTCTTTTCAAAGAGAACCACTGCACAAGTCTAACGGGAAAGAGGATGTGATTTGCCTTCAAACCCCCAAATCTGGCACAATGCTTAGATGCTTGTAGGTGCTCAATAAAGGTTGACAGAATGTTGAATGCACCCCAAAATGAAGGTTTAGAGCAAAATAAGGTAGACCTTTCCCCTCAGGCTCTTTCTGACCACCCTATGTCTTCTCAAGGGAAAAGAGTGTGTAACTCTTTTTTAAAAATATATTTTTACTGATTATTTTAGAGAGGAAAGGAGTGGGGGAGAGGGACAGAAAGATACATCAATGTAAGAGTGGAACACTGATCAGCTGCATTCTACATGCCCCCTACCATGAATCAAGTCTACAACGTGGGCATGTGCCCTGACAGGGAATTGAACCAGCAACCTTGGCTGTACAGGATGACACCTAAGAAATTGAGTCACACCAGCCAACACAGAATTGGTGACACTTACAAGGAATCTTTCTAGCACATGATCTACCTTCCTTCTTGTACTGTAGGACACAGAGCATACTGTTCTGAAAGTGTAAATGTAAAACTCATTTGCCCATAATTTTGACACAATCAGGAAATATTTTTAAAGGACTGAATTTTAAGTAATATTAAGTAATTACTAATGTTGTTAGATATGATAATAGCATTGTGATTATATTAAAAACTAGGGGCCCGGTGCACGAAATTCGTGCACTGGGTGGGGGGGTGGGGGAGGAGTGTCCCTCAGCCCAGCCTGCCCCCTCTCACATACTGGGAGCCCTCAGGCG
>NW_006296402.1:70589-73178 GCF_000327345.1 Myotis davidii
TTGTGCCTACATATGCAAATTAACCGCCATCTTTGATGGCAGTTAACTGCCATCTTTGTTGGCAGTTAATTGCCATCTTAGTTGGCAGTTAATTTGCATATCACCCTGATTAGCCAATGAAAAGGGTAGCAGTCGTACACCAATTACCATGTTTCTCTTTTATTAGTGTAGATGTCCTTATTTCCTTATAGGTACACATAGAAGAATTTAGGGCTGAAATGACAAGCAATCAGAAATTTGTTTTAAAATCTCATAGGCACCAAAAAAGGGGAGCGGGGGGGCTGACTGAGGAGATAAGCAAAGCATGTGTGGCAAAATGTTAATAATTGCTGAATCTGGAAGATTTCATAGTACAGTATGTCCTCCTCACTTATCATCAATAGGATTTGTGACTTGAAGCAAAATCCTATATAATAAAGAGCTAATATGCAAATGGTGACCATGCCCTCACACTGTAATGGCTCAGACATTCAACACTGGGGAGAGAAGAATGGGGACCAGCCAGGCACAAATGAGCTCACAAGAGAGGAATGGGAATCAGCCAGGCTGCGGCCCGGGAGAGGGATAAGCTGCCCACCCCGCGGTCCCAGTGCCAGAGGCTGCGCCTGTGCCTGCAGCCCGGGAGAGGGACAAGCCACCCACCCTGCAGTCCTGGGTGTCTGTGGCTGAGGTCCTGGGCGAAGCTGCCTGCCCACAGTCCCCTGTGGCTGGGGCACCCGCCCCACGTTCCCAGGCGCCAGCGGCTGGGGTTGTGGCCCGGGACAGGGACAATCCGCATGCCTCACAGTCCCCACGGTCCCAGGTGCCAGTGGCTGCACCTGCGGCCCGGGAGAGGGACAAGCTGCCAACCCCATGGGCCCGGGCGCTTGCAGCTGTGGCCTGGGCAAAGCTACCTGCCCATGGTCCCCTGCGGCTGTGACCAGCCTGGACGAAGCCAGCCCAGGTCCTGGGTGCCTGCGACAGGCTGGAGGAGGGAATCCTGGGTTCTGTGTGCAAGCCAAGGCAGAGGCGGTTAGGAGTGATCAGGCCAGCAGGGGAGCAGTTAGGAGTGTTCAGGCTGATAGGGGAGCAGTTACGGGTGATGAGGCAGGCAGGCAGAGGTGGTTAGGGCGGATCAGGCAGGCAGGCAGGCGAGCGGTTAGGAGCCAGCAGTCCCAAATTGTGAGAGACAGTTGGACATCCCCTGAGGGGTCCCGGATTGGAGAGGGTACAGGCAGGGCTGAGGGGACCCCCGCCCCCACACGAATTTCGTGCACCGGGCCTCTAGTGATATATAATGAAACCAATTTTACCAAAACTAATTGATATTAACAAAAGTTAAGTTCCTACAGTACCTCATCAATCTTATGACAAAATGACACTATTCAAGAAAATGCTAGCCCTGGCTGGTTTGGCTTAGTGGATAGAGCATCGGCCTGTGGACTGAAGGGTCCCAGGTTTGATTCCATGCCTGGGTTGTAGGCTCAACCCCCAGCAGAGGGCATGCAGGAGGCAGCCAACCAATGACTTTTCTCTCATCATTGATGTTTCTCTCTCTCCCTCTCCCTTCCTCTCTGAAATCAATTTTTAAAAAAAAGTAAAAGAAAAAAGAAACTGCTGTATTTTGTTTTTTGGATTTCTGAAAACTTACATATTTTAAAAAATGAAATAAAAAGTTCATCTGTGCTGATGTCTGCAACACAGTTTTAGTGGTCTTATGTGGCCATATTCTAAATAATCACAAGATTTTCTCTCTTAGACATAAGAATCCTCAATTCCTGTTACTTAGAACAGGAAGGTTTCACACCAATTTAGCAACATCCTTGAGGATCCCTCATCTGTAACTATATAGTGAGTAATCATCATCTCTGATCCCCAGGTGAATGGTGAATGAAGAGAGAACCAGGCACTCAGCAACATAAAAAGTGAAGATACACAACTATAAAAAAAAAATGCCACACTAATAATGCAAGATGTTCATAATAAGGAAACTGGGGGGAGGGACTTTTCTATACTCTCTGCTCAATTTTTCTATAAACCTAAAACTGTTATAAAAATAAAGTCTATTCTTTTTTAAAAATATATTTTATTGATTTTTTTACAGAGAGGAAGGGAGAGGGAAAGTGAAAGTACCTAGAGAAAAGAACAAAGGGATACATTTTTTTTTCATTTTTCTCTTCATTCTCCAATCTGTATTCTGATTTTTTTTTCTATAGTACTTGATTTTGTTTTTTAACTAGTCCTGGGTATTAGGCCATATCCTCTAATTAAAGTTCATATTGTGTCAGTGGTAACATGTGTGGTTTAAGATTAATTTGAAACTAAGGGACTACTTAGGTATTCCTTTTTCTTTGCTTTTTACCTAGAATTGGCTGGGTATGTTTTAAACCAGCAGTCGACAACCTTTCGGATCTCACGGACTACCAGTGGTCCAGGGACCAACAGTCGGCAACTGCCATTTTAAACAGTATTACAACTATAGTCCATTTCACTGTCTCCTCCAATCACTTCCATATTTGAGATAACTTACTATATGTCAGTCATTGTACAAAGTACTCTACATCATCTACACTAATAAAAGAGAAACATGGTAATTGGCGTACGACCGCT
>NW_006296402.1:74288-75942 GCF_000327345.1 Myotis davidii
CAGGTTGTTATTTCCCAAGGGGTCCCAGACTGTGAGAGGGCACAGGCCGGGCTGAGGGACCCCCCTTTCCCCCTGAGTGCACAAATTTTGTGCACCAGGCCCTCTAGTCTAGATATATAAAAGCCTAAGCGACTGAACAACTGGTAGCTATGACACACATTGACCACCAGGGGGCAGACGCTCAACCGGGAGCTGCCTCCTGGTGGTCAGTGCGCTCCCACAGCAGGAGTGCTGCTCAGGTGACTGACGGGCACCAGATGCTGGGCTCACAGCTGGCAAACGCATCTGCGCACGAGCCTCTCCGCCTCCACGGCAGCACTGCTGAGTGGAGGCAGCAGTAGGCACAGCGGGGCTGGGATCAACGGGAGCAGTGCGGTGCCCAGCCCAGCTGCCTGCCGCTTCACATACTACTACATCACTTGGGGGATGTTGGACTGCCGTTTTCGGCCCAATCCTGGTCAGGGCACATGCCTAATCAGGCCAAAACCGGCAGTCCGACATCCTCCAAGGGGTCTTGGATTGTGAGTGGGCGCAGGCCAGGCTGAGGGACTCCACTGGTGCACCAATCTGTGCACCGGGCCTCTAGTTTGTCATAAAAAGTACCCTACATATATTCACACAAAAACACTGCATAGTAAGTAACACACCAGATACATATATTAGGAAACTGAAGCTTAGAAAGCTTTTTATTTTGCCTTAGGTCAAACAACCAGTAAACGGTACAGGCAGGATTCAACTCAAATGCTAATACTCTTAAATTCTATGATATCAGAAAAATCACTCAGAGATATCTCAAGATGCCAGAATCAATATAATAATTATAAATGATGGCAATTATTCTTTATACTTATGTCATTAGTTTGCAGTGCTTTTATCAATATATTATCATTCTATACTTCCAGCTTGGGTACTTTTAGCTCTGTGACACTGGTCAAGTCACTTAACTTCCTTGAATCTTAGCTGTTCCATATGCAAAATGATTACAATAACACAGCTAACAAGAGCTAGAACTCTGGCACCAGACTGCTCTGGGTTCCATATTCTGCCACTTACCAGCTGTGTGCCCTTGGGCAAGTCGCTTAACCTCTCTGTGACTCAGTTCCTCCATCTGTAAAGTGGGAATAATAATAGTACTTACCTCGTGGAGTTGCTATGAAAATTATATGTATTAATGATAGAGTTGTGAAGTACTTACTGCCTGGCACAAAGTACTGTTTTTTTAAAATAAGTACTTAACTTAAAATACATCAAAGGGTTACTGTGAAAGCATTGTGTGTGTGTAAAATATTATCATTATTACATACAGAAATTGTGAAATTAGAAGGCAAAGTGGCTCAGGGGAAAGTCAGGGTGACAGATATAACTACCTGGCTGAGAGTCCTGGCATGGTAGTATATCAGGTGTTTGACATTTTAAAAAAGTTCTTCAAAACAAAGATAAAAATTATGGACAACAAATACATATCTGTCAACAAGTGAATCTAAAAATCAAGTGAATAAAAATCTGATGAACAGAATAAACTGGTGCATATAATAAAATCAGGGGCATAGAAAGGGAGTGGACTGACAATTCTCCGGGGGAAAGGGGTGTGAGGGATGCGGGAAGAGACTGGACAAAAATCATACACCTATGGATGAGGACAGTGGGTGGGGAG
>NW_006296402.1:79346-83082 GCF_000327345.1 Myotis davidii
CGTCACTGAACAAGCAAGCCTCCCTGCTCGCATCAGCTGCCTGGCTGCCGGCCACCATCTTGGTTGCCAGTTAATTTGCATATCTCAGCCCTACTCTGTGAGTGTCAGGGGGATTAGCCAATGGGAAGGGTAGCGGTCGTACGCCAATTACCATGTTTCTCTTTTATTAGTGTAGATAGCCTGTGTTAGAGAGAGTTTGCCAAAATCCAACTGGCTAGAAATTCATTCTAAGAGTTTCAAACATGTTACTACAAGTTCCACAAAATGTGCAACTTATTAACTCACTTAAGGTAGACTGATTTTGGCACTGTGTTATGGTAGTGTTTAAAAATGTATTGATTAAACATTATGTCAGAGACTAATCCATGCATTATCTATTGGGAATATGTTGCAATATTTCCAGGAATACACTATTGAACCTGCTATCTTCTGTGAAATATAATATAATGTTCTTTATTGAGGGAGTATGTCAGAACTTTTATTACATAATTAGGAGGAGTTTCAATTAGTAATTGTAGTCAGTGTGAAAAACATGTTTCCAAAATCCACTTGGATATACTAATACTAAGAGTGTTCAAACACTACATGTTTCACACAGTGCACTGATCATTAAAATAGTAAAACTGGTTTGATACAACAGTGTGCTCCCATAGCATTTACAAATGTATTGATTACATGTTATGTCATACGCTAATACATGCATTGCCCACTGGGGATATGTTTCACTCCTTGAAGAATTACATAGGTGAAACTAGAGCTGGTTCCTTCTGTAAAATATTTTTATTCCATTTACTGGGAAACATTTTGGAACATTCCTTATGTAATTAGTAGGACTTTCATGCAGTAATTATATTCTAAGCAGCAGTGTGTGTGTGTGTGTGTGTGTGTGTGTGTGTGTGTGTTGAAATAGTGTTCCAAATCCTGCTTTGTACTGATTTTATCAAGAGTGTTCAAATACCCAACAGGTTTCACTCAATGTCCAGTTTATTGAAATATTATAACAACACCATCCTCAACAGATTTGCAATTAGAAATATATTGATTTTACATTATCTTGTAGACCACTATAAGCACTGCCTAACGGGAAATAGTAAAAACTGTTCAAGACACAGTATGCTAGTAATGTTTGAAATACATTGACTATATGTTGTACTATGATTAGCATTTGAAAGAATGCACAGGTGAACCTAATATGTGGAATAGTGTTAACTTCTGAGAGATTCTGTTATATAATGCCATTTACTTGAAGAGCAAGATGGAACATTTATTACATAATTAGCACATGTATCCTTTATTAATATAGCCTGTGTTAGAAGGAATTTGCCAAAATCCAACTGGCTAGGAATTCACACTAAGAGATTTCAAAAAATTTACTACAGGCTCCACACAATGTGCAGCCTATTAAATCACTAAAAGTAGACTGACCCTAACCCTAACCCTAACCCTAACCCAAATACTATCCTACACATTTCCCAGCTCTTTCAATGTAAATTTTAAGTGTTAAAAACTCTATCCTACACAATTCCCTAACCCTAACCATAAACCCTAACCCTAACCCCTAACCCTAATCCTGATGATACTATCCTACATATTTCCAAGTTTTATAACCCTAAATTCTAAGTGTTCTCAAATACTTTCCTACACATTTCCCACCTCTTTAAACTTGAATTATAATTGTTTTCAAACGCTTTCCTGCACATTTCCTAGCCCTTTAAACATGAATTCTAAGTGTTTCAAACACTGCCCTACACATTTCCCATCAACTTTCAATGCCAATTGCAAGTATTTTCAAACAATTTCCTAGACATTACCCTAATCCTAACTCAAACCAAACCCCAATCCTAACCCTAACTATAACCTCAAACCCTAACCCTAAACCTAATACTATCCTACACATTCCCCAGCACTTCACTTGTGAATTCTAAGTTTTTCAAACACTTCCTTAAACATTTCCCAGCTCTTTTAACGTTAATTCCAAGTGCTTTAAACACTATCCAACTCCTTCCCATAACTCTAACATTAAACCATAACCCAAACCCGATCTCTAATCCCTTACCCTAACCCTAAACCCAACCCAAACTCCTAACCCTAAGCCTAATACTATCCTACACATTTTCCAGCCATTTAATAATGAATTTTAAGTGTTTGAAAAACTTTCTTACACATTTCCAAGCTCTTTAAATGTGAATTATGTGTTTCAAACACCATCCTACACATTTACCTAAACCTAACCCTGAACCCTAACCCAAACCTTAACCCTAACTCCAAGGGCTAATGCTAAACCTAACCTTGACCTCTAACCTTAAACCTAACCCCTAATCCTGTAACTATCCTACACATTTCACAGCTCTTTAAACATGAATTACAAGTGTTTTCAAACATTTTGCTACACATTTCCCAGCTCTTTCAATGTGAATTCAAACTGTTCCAAACACTATCCTACAAATTTCCCTAATCCCAAGACAAAACTCACCCTAACCCTAACCGTAACCCTAACCCGAATCCTAACCCTAACCCTAACTCTAACACTATCCTACACATTTTCCATTGCTGGAGCTGACCAGCAGACCCTGAGCGATGGATGACAGATTACTCTGACACAGATTTCTGTGAAAGAGAGGGCTAAGGGACTCTTTAACTTCAGTAGTAAAAGCAGGCCTGTTAACCTGCCTCGTTGGCTTTTTATTGTAACAACAGCTTGAACTCAAATTAACCTCTAGATACAATCAGCAGGGTAAGTATCCTTGAGAAAGTATATGCTTCTACAAGGTCAGGTCTTTAAAGACTAAACATAGAGATTCTAGCAAAACACCCCAGGTGATCAGACTTGTTTGGGAAAGTCAAGGTAGGGGTGCTGCCTTCGGGAAGATCCCCTCACAGGCCCCTACCTTTCAGAGAATCCTCCTTACAGAAATTCCAACCAAGTCCTGTGCTTCCGCACATCCCATTTCTTTAAATGTCAATTTTCCGTGTTTCAAACACTTTCCTATACATTTCCCAACCCTTTCAACATGAATTCTAACTGTTCCAAACACTGTGTTACAAATTTCCCGAATCCTAACACTAAATTCTAACACTCACCCTAAGCCTAAACCTAAACCTAAGCCCTAACGCTTTCCCTAACCATAACACCTAAGCATAATTCTAACCCTAACACTAACCTACACATTTTCCATCTCTTGAATCATGAATTTTAAGTGTTTCACTTTCCTACACATTTCCTAGTTCTTTCAATGTGAATTCTAACTGTTCCAAACACTATCTACACATTTCCCTAACCCTAAACTTAAACACTAAACCTAAACCTAAACTTAACCCTAAGCCCTAACCCTAAACTTAACCTTAAAACTTAACCCTAACACTAACCCAAACACTATCCTACACATTTCAATGCACTTTAATTGTGAATTCTAAGTGCTTCAAACTCTACCCTGAAAATTGTTCGGCTCTTTTTTTTTTGACACACAAATTTCTGCATTTTTAAAAATTTCTTTATTGATTAAGGTATTACATGTGTGTCCTCATCCTCCCATTATCCTCCCAACCCCCTCACCCCTGTCATGCCTTCACCCCCTTGTTGTCTGTGTCCATTGGTTAGGCCCATATGCTTGCATACAAGTCCTTTGATTGATCTCTCCCCCTTCCCCCACTCTACCCTACCTTTCCTCTGAGGTTTGATGGTTTGATTGATGCTTCTCTGTCTCTAGATCTGTTTTTATTCATCAGTTTCTGTCGT
>NW_006296402.1:83796-85600 GCF_000327345.1 Myotis davidii
TGTCTGGTATTTTTTTATGGTTTCCTGTCTTATGTTTAAGTCCTTTATCCATTTTGAGTTTATTTTTGTGTATGGTGTAAGTTTGTGGTCTACTTTCATTTTTTTTTTTTTGCATGTATCTGTCCAATTTTCCCAACACCATCTATTGAAGAGACTGTCTTAACCCCTTCCCCGGCAGAAACGTGTATACTTGTTTTCACAAAATGTACTTTTTCAGTCGTCGACGAGTATACTAAGAAAATATGGTAAAAAAATCTGGTTTATAGGAAGACGAGTTACAAACTGTTTTCATAACCAGCATCAAAAATACTATATAGAACCAAAATAAAAAAATTAGTCTGAAAAAGAAACGTTTTTAACAAAAAAATTGTTGGGGAAGGGGTTAACTCCATTGGATGTTCATGCCTCCATTGTCAAATATTAATTGAGCATATTGGTTTGGGTCAATATCTGAGTTTTCTAGTCTATTCCATTGATCTATTTGTCTGTTCTTGTGCCAGTACCAGGTTGTTTTGAGAACTGTGGCTTTGTAATACAGCTTGATATCTGGTATTGAGATCCCTTCTACTTTGTTTTTCTTTCTCAGGATCATTGCAGCTACTCAGGGTCTTTTTTTTTTATTACAGATGAATTTTTGGAAAGTTCCTTTTAGGTCTGTGAAATATGCTGTTGGTATTTTAATGGGGGATTGCATTGAATCCATAGATTGCTTTGGGTAGTATGGACATTTTGATGATGTTGATTCTACCAATCCATGAACACGGTATATTCTTCTGTTTATGTCTTCTCTTTTTTTGTCCTGTAGTTTTTCACATATAAGTCTTTTACCTACTTAGTTAAGTTTATTCCTAGGTGTCTTAATTTTTTTGGTGTGATGGCAAATGGGATTGCTTTTTTAGTTTCTCTTTCTGTAAGTTCACTATTGGTGTATAGAAATGCCATAGATTTCTTGGCATTAATTTTGTATCCTGATACATTGCTGAATTCATTTATTAAGTCTGATATTTTTTTGATGGAGTCCTTAGGGTTTTCTATGTACAATATCATGTCATCTGCAAATAAGGACAGTTTTACTTCTTTTCCAATTTGGAATGTTTTTATTTCTTCTTCTTGTATGATCACAATGGCTAATACTTCCAGTACTATATTGACCAAGAGTGGTGAGAGTGGGCATCCCTGTCTTGTTCCTGTTCTTAGGGGAAATGGTTTTAGTTTTTGTCCATTGAGTATGATGTTGGCTGTGGGTTTGTCACATATGGCTATTATTATTTTGAGGTATGATCCTTCTATTCCAACCTTGCTGAGAGTTTTTATCAAGAAAGGGTGTTGGGGGGGGGGAGGTTGAGGGTTAATGTGGGGGATGAGGACACATCTGTAATACCTTAATAGTAATAAAAAAAATCTAAAACTGAAAAATAATAAATGAAATAAAAATGCCATCAGGTTCTAAAAAAACAAAAAAGAAAAAAAAAGAAAGGGTGTTGGATTTTGTCAAATGCTTTTCTTGCATCAATTGATATGACTATGTGATTTTTTATCTCTTAATTTGTTTATGTGATGTATCATGTTTATTGATTTGCAGATATTGTATCATCCTTGCATCCCTGGGATAAATTCTACTTTGTCTTGGTGTATGATCTTTCTGATGTACTGCTGGACCCGAAATGCTAGAATTTTGTTAAGGATTTTGGAATCTATGTTCATGAGGGATATTGGCCTATAATTCTCTTTCATTGTGTTGTCTTTAGCTGGTTTTGGTATTAGGGTGATGCTGGCTTCATAGAATGAGGTTGGAAGTGTTCAT
>NW_006296402.1:86480-88635 GCF_000327345.1 Myotis davidii
CTTTTACTATATAGGGTAGAGGCCTGGTGCATGGGTGGGGGCCGGCTGGTTTGCCCTGAAGGGTGTCCTGGATCGGGGTGGGGGTCCCCACTGGCGTGCCTGGCCAGCCTGGGTGAGGGGATTTTTTTGGATTGCTTTTATTGTAGTTTATTTCTAATACTAGTAGCCTGGTGCACTAAATTTGTGCACGGGTTGGGGGTGAGGGGTTGTCCCTCAGCCTGGCCTGCACCCCTTCCAATCTGGGACCCCTGGAAGGATGTCCTACTGCCAGTTTACGGGATTGGGCCTAAACCGGCAGTCGGACATCCCTCTCGCAATCCGGGACTGCTGGCTCCTTACCACTCACTTGCCTGCCTGCCTAATTGCCCCTAACCACTGTGCTTCCAGCCTGCTCACCCCCAAATGCCCCCCTTCCAGCCTGATCACCCCCAACTGCTCCCCGTGCCAGTATACTCGCCTGCAACTGCCCCCCCCCCCCGCTGGCCTGCTCACTCCAAACTGCCACCCCACAGTTCTCATCACCCCCAACTGACCCCCACTGATGGCCTCCTCACCCCCAACTGGCTCCCTGCTTGTTTGCTCACCCCTAACTGCCCCCACCGCCTGCCTGATCACCCCGATGCCCACCCACACCAGCATCATCACCCACAATTGCCATCTCCTGTTGGCCTCTAACCACCTCTACCTCGGCTCTGCCACCATGGCTTTGTCCAGAAGAACGTCCGGAAGGTCTCCCAGTCAGTTAGCATATTACCCTTTTATTAGTATAGAGGCCTGGTGCATGGGTGAGGGCCATCTGGTTTGCCTAGAAGGGTGTCCTGGATCAGGGTGGTGGTTCCCTTGGGGGCATGGGGCAACTTGGGTGAGGAGCCTGTGGTAGTTTTCAGGCCAGCCACACCCCCACGGGGTGAGGGTCCCTGCTGGGGGGTCGTGGCTAGCCTGGGTGAGGGGCTGAGGGCTATTTTCAAGCTGGCCACATCCCCTTCAGGGTGGGGGTTCCTGCTGGGGTGCTTGGATGAGGGGCTGATGGCTGTTTGCAGGCTGGCCATGCCTCCCAGTGGGGACCCTCACTCCATGGGGGCATGGCCAGTCTGGGTGAGGGGCTGAGGGCTGTTTTCAGGCTGACCATGCCCCCTGGAGACCCAGGCCCCAGGCCCCTCCTTGAGCAGAGGCCAGGGTCTGCTGGAAGGTTAGGTTACCCCCAGCCACTTCTTGAGCAGCAGACAGGGCAGCCTGGAAGCCTGGGTTGCCCCCAGAGACCCAAGTCCCCAGCCTCTCCTTGAGTGGAGGCCAGGGCTGGCTGGAACCCTGGGTCGCCCCTGACCCAGGCTCCCAGCCACTCCTCCAGCGGCGGCCAGTGCAGGCAGGAAGCTTGGCTTCCTCCATCGCTGGGGGAAACCCAAACCTCCAGCTCCATGGCCATTGCTATCTTTGTTGGGTTAATTTGCATACTCACCCTGATTGGCTGGTGGGCATAGCAGAGGGATGGTCAATTTGCATGTTTCCCTCTTATTAGTGTAGATTATGCCATTGTGGTCAGAGAAGATACTTGATATGATTTCAATTTTATTGAATTTGGGGATACTTTGCTTGTGACCCAATATGTGGTCTATTTTTGAAAATGTACCATGTGCACTTGAGAAGAACATATATTATGAGTCTTTTGGGTGAAATGTTGTGAAGATGTCAATTAATTCCATCTGATCTAGTGAGTCATTTAGGATTGTTGTTTCTTTGCTGGTTTTTTGTCTAGAGGATTTATCCAGTGATATCAGTGGTGTATTAAAGTCTCCTACTATGACTGTATTGTTGTCAATCTCTCCCTTGATATCTTCCAGGAGTGTTTTCTATGTATTTGGGTGCTCCTGCATTGGGTGCATATATGTTTATCATGGTTATATCCTCTTGTTGAATCGGTCCTTTTAGTATTATAAAGTGGCCTTCCATATCTCTTGTTATAGCCTTCATGTTGAGGTCTATTTCATCAGATATAAGTATTGCTACCCCAACTTTTTGTTTTTCATTTCTATTTGCCTGAAAGATATTTTTCCATTTCTTCACTTTCAGTCTGTGTGAGTCCCTTGTTCTGAGGTGGGTCTCTTGTAGACAGCATATATATGGGTCATTATTTTTTTTTCCATCAACACACACAATC
>NW_006296402.1:89597-92058 GCF_000327345.1 Myotis davidii
GATTTTTGCATAGGTTGTTGATTTTCTCATCCATCCGGTGTATGAACTGTATGACCATTACTCTGAATTCTTTTTCTGTCATGTTGCATGCTTCCATTGCACTAATTTCCTTTCTTGGCAACTCCTCTTTTTGTTTCCTCTGAGGATTGTTTGGTTGTCTCCCCATTCTGACTATCACCAGAAGGTTCAAATGTCAAGTTGCGAGGTCCTGGGCCATGTGCAGTGGGAGCTTCAAACCTCCCCCCTCCCCGAGAGTCACTGAAGAGCTCTTACACCAAGACGTGTGGTTGCCGTGGGTTGGTGGGAGCCATGCTCACCAAGGATCAGAGTCACAGGCACTTAGTGTGGCATCATGTGCACACCTAGAATCAGGGACCCTGCCTGCGCCATGCTGAAACAGAGACCTCGCTGGCATGTGCCAAAAATCAGAGTCCCCTAGCGCATGTCAGGAATCAGAGACCATCTATGTCCGTGCCGAGAATTGAGTATCAGAGCCTCTTTTGCTTGGTGCTGTCTTGCAATGAGAATCAGGGTCCCTGTGTGCACATGCACCAAGAATTAGAGTTACTGGCTCTTAGTGTGAATGCACTGGGAATCAGGGATCCTAGGCGTGTGTGATGAGAAACAGAGTCAAATCACTGGTGCTCAGTGCTGCCTCTTGCATGGAGAATCAGGGTCCCCAGTCTGCTTGGGGGACCGGGTTGCAGTCGCACTGTGTTGGCAGCAGATCCACTCCTGCCCTGTGGAAAACAGCCTTCTGTGTGCGCTTGCCCTGAATCAAAGTCAGGTGGCACTGCCGCTCAGTGTGGCAGTGGGGTCTGGTCACGTGGGTGTGCACTGCAGGAAACAAACTCCCTGTGTCCATGCACCCAGGCTCAAATTCAGCACTGCCTCCCTGCTTGGGTGCAGGGTCTGGTCGTGGGAAACAAACTCCCCGAGTCCGCACATCCAGGCCCAAATTCAGGTTGAGCCTGCTGATGCTGTGTGTTTGTGTGGAGAGGGTCTAGCAGTTCCTGGGCTGGTGGGGAGGGGGATTGGCTCTGTGACTCACAGAAATCTGTGGCTGGGGTGCTTGGGGTCTTGGTGTCTGTGGTTTGCAGTTGTGGTCGTAAGGTCCCAATTTGTGACTGAGACCAGATTGGGTAGTGGTGAGACTAGGATCCTAGTCTCAAGTAGTTCTGTTCTTCAAGATGGCACGGTCTCTGTGCCAGCAGTGCCCTCCCCAGAGAATTTGCAGTGGCAGCGGGGTTTCGCTGTCTAAGACTGCCTGGTTTGGCAGCCCCTTGGAAGACCTGTAGGATCTAGCTGTCCCTAGCTCTCACTCATACACACCACACATGCCCACACACTCCTCTATCACTCCCTCACTCTCTCATACACCCTCCCTACCTTCTTACCGGTCACCATCTTTTCCTCCCGTAGTTCAGCTCTTTAAACGTGAATTCTGTTTCCAACACTATGCAACTAATTTCCCTAACCCTAACCTTAAACCATAACTAAACCCTATCCCTAATCCCTTACCTTAACACTAACCCTAAAACCTAGGGTTAGAACCTAACCCTAAAGCAATTCTACACATTCCCCAGCTCTTTAATTGTGAATTGTAAGTGTTTCAAACACTTTCCTACACATTTCCCTCACCCTAAACCATAACAAAAACCCTATCCCTAAGCCCTAACCCTAACCCTAAATCTAACCCTAACCCCTAACCTAATTGTGTATGTAACACTATACTACACATTTCTCAGGTCTTTAAATGTGAATTCTAACAGCTTTCAAATACTTTCCTAAACATTTCCAAGCTCTTTCAATGTGAATTCTAAGTGCTCCAAATACTATCTTACACATTTCCCTAACCATAACCCTAAACTCTAATCCTAACCCTAAACTAACCCTACCCCTAAACCTAACCCTTAACCCTAACCCTAACTTTAATACTATCCTACACATTTCCCAACTCTTTACCAGTAATCTTTTTTTTTTTTTTTTTACCAGTAATCTTGAATTCTAAGTGCTTCAAACACTATCCAACTCATTTCCTATCCTTATCTCTAAACCATAACCCAAACTCTATCCCTAACCCCTAACCCTAACCCTATCCCTAACACTTTCCTACATATTTTCCAGCTCTTTAATGTGAATTCTAAGGGTTCCAAACAGTATTCTACACATTTCCCTAACCTTAACCCTAAACCCTAATCCTAACCCTAACCCTAAACCTAACCCCTAACATTAACTTCTAACCCTAACCCTAACCTAACAATATCCTACACCAGTGGTTCTCAAGCTTCCTAATGCCACGACCCTTTAATACAGTTACTCATGTTGTGGTGACCCCAACTATAAAATTATTTTTGTTGCTACTTCATAATTGTAATTTTGCTACTGTTATGAATCGTAATGTGAATCTGATATGCAGGATGTATTTTCATTGTTACAAATTGAACATAATTAAAACATA
>NW_006296402.1:92393-96763 GCF_000327345.1 Myotis davidii
GAAAGATAAATATCACATGATCTCACTCATTTATGGAATATAATGAACAACATAAACTGATGAACAAAAACAGATCCAGAGATAGAATCATCGATCAGAACATCAAACCTCAGAGGGAAGGTAGGGGAGGGTGGGAGTAAGGGGAAGAGATTAAGGAAAGGATTTGTATGCATGCATATAAGCCTAACTAATGGACACAGACAACAGTGTGGTTAGGGCATGAGTGGGGGGATAATGGAGGGATAAGGACACATATATTATACCTTAATCAAAAAAGAAATTTTAAAGAAAGAAAGGGTGTTGGATTTTGTCAAATGCTTTTTTTGCATCAATTGATATGACTATGTGACTTATCTCTCAATTTATTTATGTGATGTATCACGTTTATTGATTTGCAGATATTGTATCACTGTTGCATCCCCGGGATTAATCCTACTTGGTCATTGTATCTGATCTTTCGGATGTAATGGTGGATCTGATTTGTTAGAATTTTGTTGAGAATTTTGGCATCTGTGTTCATGAGGTTTATTGCCCTGTAATTCTCTTTAATTGTGTTGTCTTTATCTGGTTTTGGTATTAGGGTAATGCTGGCTTCATAGAATGAGCTTGGAAGTGTCCCTTCCTCTTGAATTTTTTGAAATAGTCTGAGGAGGATAGGTTTTAGTTCTTCCTTCAATATTTGGTAAAACACTGTGAAGCCTTCTGGCCCGGGCTTCTTTTTTTCTTTCTTTTTTTTTTTCTGGAAGCTTTTTGATGACTGCTTCAATTTCTTCCATAATTATCGGCCTATTGAGATTTTAAGATTTTTTTATGATTGAGTTTTGGAAGGTTGTATTTTTCTAGGAATATGTCCATTTCCTCCAGGTTGTCTGGTTTGTTGGAATAGAGTTGTTCATAGTATTTTTTAATAATCCTTTGTATTTCTGTGGGTTCTGTTGTTATTTCGATTCTTTCATTTCTGATTTTGTTTATTTGAATCCTCTCTCTTTGCTTCTTGGTGAGCTTGGCTAGAGCTTCATCAATCTTGTTTATATTTTCAAAGAACCAGCTCTTGGTTTTATTGATCTTTTGTATTTTTTTTTAATTTGGTTTCTATGTCATTTATTTCCTTCTGCTCACTCTAGGCTATTTTTGTTGCTCTCTTTCTAATTCTTCAAGTTACAGAGTTAGATAATTTATTACTGGTTTTTCTTGTTTGTTTGTTTGTTTGAGGTAGGCCTGTAATGCTACAAACTTCCTTCTCAGGACTTTGTCCCACAGAATTTGGATTCTTGTGTTTTCATTGCCATTTTTTTCCAGGACATTTTTTATTTATTCTTTGATCTCTTTGTTAACTAAATCATTGTTTAATAACATGCTCTTTAGCCTTCAAGTGTTTGAGTATTTTTGTTGTTTTTATTGTAGTTTATTTCTAATATTCTGCCTTTGTGATCTGAGAAGATGGTTGATATGATTTCAATCTTCTTGAATTTGGAAAGATTTTCGCTATGTCCCAATACGTGGTCTATCTTTGAAAATGTCCCATGTGCACTTGAGAAGAACTTATATTCCATGGCTTTGGGGTGAAATGTTCTGAAGATGTCAATTAAGTCCATCTGATGTAGTGAGTCATTCAAGATTCCTGTTTCTTTACTGATTTTTTTCTAGAGGATTTATCCAGTGATGTCAGTGGTGTATTACAGTCCCCTACTATGATTGTATTGTTGTTCATCTTTCCCTTGATATCTTCCAGGAGTCTTTTTTTAATGTATTTGGGTGCTCCTACATTGGGTGCATATATGTTTATTAAGGTTATAACTTCTTGTTGTATTGATCCCTTTAGTATTATGAAGTGGCCTTCCTTATCTCTTGTTATGGCCTTCACTTTGAGGTCTATTTTGTCGGATATAAGTATTGCTACCTCAGCTTTTTTCCCCATTTTTATTTGCCTGAAAGATATTTTTTCATACCTTCACTTTCAGTCTGTGTGAGTCCCTTGTTCTGAGGTGGGTCTCTTGTAGGCAGCATATATATGGGTCATGTTTTATTATCCATTCAGCCACTCGATGTATTTTGATTGGAGAATTTAGTCCATTTATATTTAAAGTTATTATTGATAGGTACTTGTTTTTAGCCATTTTATTTTATTTTTTGTGTCTGTGTTCCTGATTACCTTTTTATTTCTTCTTTTTACAGCATTCCCTTTAGCATTTCTTGCATTGCTGTATTGGTAGTTATAAACTCCCTTAGCCTTTTTTTGTCTGTGAAGCTCCTTATTTCCCCTTCAATTTTGAATGATAGCCTTGCTGGATAAAGTATTCTTGGATTCAGTCCCTTGCTTTACATCATTTTGTAAATTTTCTTCCATTCTTTTCCAGCCTGATGTATTTCTGTTGAGAAATCATTTGATAATCTAATGGGAGATCCCTTCTACATAACTTTCTGTGTCTCTCTTGCAGCCTTTAAGATTCTCTCTTTGTCCTGAACATTTGCCATTGTAATTATGATGTGTCTTGGTGTGGGTCTTTTCGAGTTCATATTGTTTGGGACTCTCTGTGCTTGTGTGACTTTTTTCTTCCCCACCTCAGGGAATTTTTCTGACATTATTTTTTCAAATAGGTTTTCTAACCCTTGTTCCCCTTCCTGATGTTCTGGCACCCCTATTATTCATATGTTGCTTCATTTCATGTTGTCCCATAGCATCCTTAGGCTCTCCTGCTGTCTTTAATTTTTTTCTCCAATTGCAGTTCAGTTGGGTGTATTGAATAAACCACTTTGTTACATATACTCTCACTCTATCAGGGTGAATTATGTCATGTGCTCACTGTACTACACATTTCACAGCTCTTTAAAAAGTAAATCTGTATTCCAACACTTCCCTAGAGATATCACATCTGTACATCATGAATTCTAAGTGTTTCAAACACTTCCATAAACATTTTCTACTTCTTCCAAAGATACGTGTAAATTATAAATGTTTTCCCATATTTCCTCGTGCTTTCAATGTGAATTCTAAGTATTTCAAAAACTATCCTACACATTTTACTGTCATTTTTAATAGGAATTCTCAGTATTTCAACACTTCCCTGTATATATCAAAAGTCTTTCAATATGAATTCAATGTATTTCAAACACACCCCTCAACATTTCCAAGCTCCAACAATGTAAATTCTAAGTGCTCTATAGACATTTGTACTGTTCCCTAAGCTCTATATCCATGAATTCTAAATTTTGAAACCACTTTGTTCCATATACGCCAGCACAATGAGAGTGTTTTACTCACAGTCCAAAACATTTCACAGCCCTTTAAACAAGTAATCTCAGTGTTGCCTAAACCAGTTTATTACATATATCTATAGTTTACTGCTCTATAGCAGTGATTTGCATGTTTTGTCAAATGCTTTTCTACACTGTTTGCTGATGTTGATCAGTGTTTTCCAACATTTTTACAGTTTCCAGCCATTTAGAAGTGAATTCCAAGTGATGTCAAACACTGATCTAGAGTGTATTACTCTGTAGCAGTGATTTCCAAGTTTTGTCAAATGCTGTTTTACACTGTTTTCTGATATTGGCCTGTGATTTCCAAGTGTTTTCCAATATTTTACACAGCTTCCAGCCATTTAGAAGTGAATTCCAAGTGGTATGAAACACTGATATACAGTGTATTGCTCTATAGCAGTGATTTTCAAGTTTTGTCAAAGCGGTCCTTTACCATTCCCAGATATTAATCAGTGATTTCCAAGTGTTTTCAAATGCTTTCATAGAGGTTCCAGCCATTGAGTAGTGAATTCCAAGTAGTGTCAAAATCTGTTCTACCATGCAGTGCTCTAAAGCAGTGATTTCCAAGTTTTGTCTAAAGCTTTTCTACACTGTTTATTTATGTTGGTCAGTAATTTCCAAGTGTTTTCAAACAGTTTCACTCAATTTCCAGCCATTGAGAAGTGAATTCCAAGTGGTGTCAAACACTGTTATAGAGCGTACTGCTCTATAGCAGTCTTTTCCAGGTTTTGTCAAAGCTGTCCTATACTGTTTCCAGATATTGATCAGTGATTTCCAAGTGTTTTCAAACACTTTTATTCAATTTCCAGCCATTAAGAAGTGAATTCCAAGTGGTGTCAAACACTGTTCTTGCGTGTCCTGCTCTATTGCAGTGTTTTCCAAGTTTTGACAAATGCTGTTCTACACTGTTTTCTGATGTTGTTCTGTGATTTACATTAGTTTTAAAACATTTTTACACCATTTCCTGCCATTTGGAAGTGAATCCCAAGTGGCATCAAACACTGTTCTACATTGGGCAGCTCTTTAGAAGTGATTCCCAAGTTTTGTCATACCCTGTTCTATACTGTTTTCTGAAGTTGATCAGTGATTTCCAAGTGTTTGAATTCTTATCC
>NW_006296402.1:97737-98875 GCF_000327345.1 Myotis davidii
TATTGAGTTTTTACAGAGAGGAAAGGAGAGAGATAGAGAGTCAGAAACATCGATGAGAGAGAAACATTGACCAGCTGCCTCCTGCACACTCCCCACTGGGGATGTGCCCGCAACCAAGGTACATGCCCTTGACCAGAATCGAACCTGGGACCTTTCAGTCCGCAGGCCGACGCTCTATCCACTGAGCCAAACCGTTTTTGGCAGATGTCAAACACAGTTTACTGCTGCTTTTCAGTGAATTCCAAGTGGTTTCTAACACTGTGGTATAGTGCACTTACTGCTCTTTAGCAGTGATTTCCCCCAGTTGTCAAACACCTTTCTACACTTTTTCTTGCTGTTAAGAAGTGATTTCCAAGTGTTTTCTATCTATATGGTACAGTTTGCAGCTACTTTTTGCTGAATTCCTAGTAGTTTCCAATACTGTGCTCTAGTGTGCTTAAGGCTCTTGAGCAGTAATTTCCCCCAGTTGTCAAACACATTTTCACACTTTTTAAACTGTACCAAATAGTTTAGAAGTATTTTCCAGCAGTGTTCTACCTATTTGGTAGATTTTACTGCTGCTTTTTGGCGAATTCCTAGTGGTGTCGAACACTGTGCAATAGTGCGCTTACTGCTTTTTAGCAGTGATTTCCCCCACTTGTCAAACACCTTTGTACACTCTTGTCCTTATGTTTAGAAGTGATTTCCAAGTGTTTTCTAACTATTTAGAGTAGTTTAGCACTGCTTTTCACTGAATTCCCAGTGGTTTCCAACACTGTGGTATAGTGCGCTTACTGTTCTTTAGCAGTGATTTCCTCCAGTTGTCAAACACCTTTCCACATGCTTTCTTGCTGGTAAGAAGTGATTTCCAAGTCTTTTCTAACTATTTTGTACAGTTTACAGCAGCATTTCCATGAATTCCTAGTGGTTTCCAACTCTGTGCTATAGTCCGCATAAGTTTCTCTAGCAGTGATTTCCCCCAGTTGTCAACCACGTTTCCACACTCTGAGGTTTAGAAGTGATTTCCAAGTATTTCCTAACTATTTGGTACAGTTTTCTGTTTCTTTTCACTGAATTCCTAGTGGTATCCAACACTGTTCTACAGTGTGCTTACTGCTCTTTAGCAGTGATTTTCCCCAGGTGTCAAACACCTTTTTAC
>NW_006296402.1:98944-101695 GCF_000327345.1 Myotis davidii
TCTTCTAACTATTTGGTACAGTTTCCTGCTACTTTTCACTGAATTCTAAGTGGTCTTGTGAACTGCCTTCACATTCAAGTGGCCCCACAGCCTTACCACTTAAGCACTTCCAGCTATTCATCTGGCCCCCAACCGCTTGTTCACGTGACCACTTCCGGCTGTTTCCCCTCCCACCCTGTTGTTCAGGTAACCACTTCTGGCTCTTCACCTGGCCCCTCCCCCTTGTTGACTTGACCACTTCCAGCTGGTCACCCAGCTCCACCACCTTGCTCATGAGACCACTTTCAGCTGGTCACCTGGGCCTTTCCCTTTGTTCCTGAGACCCTGCCCCCTTGCTCACTTCACCACTGAGCCAAATTGACCTGGATGCTTTGCTCCTCAGGCAGAGGGGTGGACTTCTCAATTTCTGGAAGTTGGGTTAAGTGCCTAAAACCCTCAGCCCCAGATCACCTTCTGGTCACAGGCTGCCTTCTACCCAGTGGGGAAGGTGGCAAGAAGGAGGATGCCAACCCCTTTTAAGACAGCCATGGGGATCCATGAGCCTAGGGACCCCACATCATCCCTAATATGGGGGCATTTCACACTAGACTGTCCTGCGACCCTGACAGTCCTGCCTGTAGCATTTGATATCAGGGAAAGAACTGTGTTAAGCCCCTGAACCCCCATTCCATTGAGTGTAACCTGTCATACCCCCTCCAGTGTCACTTACTGATCACTGTAACCTGAGGGCCAGCTTTCTGCCTCATTCACAAGGAACGTCCTTCCTTGAGGAAAGGGACCTTCTTGCTGCCATCCAGACTCTGGACCACAGGAAAGTAGGGCGTTTGCATCCTCTTGTGACCCTCCTCTGCATTCACGTGGCCCCAACACCTTATCCACTTGACCACTTTCAGCTGTTCGCCTTGCCCCAAACCCTTTTCACATGACCACTCCAGGCAGTTCACCTGGTCCCAACCTCTTGGTAACTGACCACTTCCAGCTAATCACCTGGCCTGACACCATTGTGCACATGACACTTCTGGCCGTTTACCTGGCCCTTGCTCACTTGACCACTTCTGGCTGGTCACACCTCCCACCTCCTTATACAGGTAAACACTTTCGGTTGTTTAACTGGCTCCTCCCGCTTGTTGACTTGTCCACTTCCAGCAGTTCACCTGACCACAGAGCCTTTTTCATGTGACCACTTGAAATGGGGCTGTACAATTGGCCCCATTCCCTGATTCACATGACCAATTCTGGCTGTTCACCTAGACACTCCCCCTGTTGACCGGTCCACTTCCAGCTAATAACCTGGCCCCACACACTTGTTTTCGAGACCACTTCCAGCGGATCACATAGCCCAACCACCTTGTACCTTAGACCAATTCCGGCTGTTCCCCTGGCCCTTCTTTACTTCACCACTTTCTGCTGGTCAACTTGTCCCACCCCTTGTTCCCAAGACCCTGACCCCTTGTTCAGCTGACCAATGAGACACACTGTGTGGGCTGCTTTGCTCCTCATGCAGAGGGGTGGACTTCCAAATCTCTGGAATTTGGGTTAAGTGCCTAAAACCCACAGACTGTAATCACCTTTTGGTCGCAGGCTGCTTTCTACCCAGTGGGGAGGGCAGCAAGAAGGGGGAGGCCAGCTCTGCCTTAAGATAGCCATAAGGGTCCATGAGCCTAGGGGTCACACATGGCACCCACCATATGGGCATCTCACACTAGACAGTCCTGCACCCATGAGAGCCCTGCCAGTGGCCTTTGATATCAGGGAAAAAAAAAAGATCAGAGAGAGCTGTGTTAAGCCTGGGAAACCCCGTTCCACTCTGGGAGCACTGTCGTGCCCCCTCAGAGGTCACTGACTGGTCGACTGGCCCTGAGGGCCAGCTTATTGCCTCATTCACAGTGAATGTTCTTCCTTGATGGCAGGGACCTTCTTGCTACCATCCAGAGTCTGTACCACAGGAAGTTGGGGCATTTACTTACTCCTCCTCATTCATATGTCCCCACCACCTTATCCACTTGACCACTTCTAGCTGTTCACCTGGCCCGAAACCCTTCTTCAAGAGAACAATTCTGGCTTTTCAACTGGTCTCACACCCTTTTTGGCGTTACCACTTCCAGCTGTTGACCAGGCCCCAAACCCTTGTTCACGTGAACACTTTGAGGTGTTCTCCTGGACCTTCTTCACTTGACCACTTCAGGCTGGTCACTGTGGCCCTCTCTCTGTTCCCGAGACCCCACCTCCTTGTTCACCTTACCACTGAGCCACATTGGCCAGGCTGCATTGATCCACACATAGGGGTGGACTTCCCCATCTCTGGAAGTTAAGTGCCTAAAACCCAGTCCCAGATCACCTTCTGGGACCCAGGTCACAGGCTGCCTTCTACCCACTGGGGAGTGTGGCAAAAAAGGGGATGCTAGAACCCCTTTAAGAAAGCCTTGGGGGGGTTCCATGTGCCTAAGGATCCTACATGGTCCCCATCATGGGGGCATCCCACAATGGACTCTCCTTGGGCATTGACTGCCCTCCTGTGCCTTTATTTATTTATTTATTTATTTTTATTTTTTAAATTGTTTCATTGGTTAAAGTATTACAAACAGTATTATATATGTCTCTTTTTTTCTCCTCTTGATCTTCCCCTAGCCTCCCATACCACCCAGTGTCTTGTGTCCATTGGTTATGCTTATATGCATGCATACAAATCCTTCGGTTGATCTCTGATCCCCCATCCTGCTCTCAACCCTCCCCGGCCTTCCCGCTGTAGTT
>NW_006296403.1:0-2495 GCF_000327345.1 Myotis davidii
GCGAGACCTGCACTTCCAGATTACCCGTCGGGCTCCAGATGTTGAGTATGATTCCCTCCATGACCCGCGTGGAGGAGGGTTCAGTATCTGAAAGAGGAGCCGCACAACAAATGAGAGAAAAAGACACGAGATAATTTTGCAATATTGGGGGACCAGGCGTCAAGTCCCGAAGGACTTCCTCCCTGTGCTCAGGCCTCACCAAGCTTTTATTGATTCTGGGATGCACCCATAGCATAGCTCTTAGGCAGGTGACCCCTGGCAACAGGCAGACTAGCCCATCAGCAAGGATTTACATAATAATAAATGGGGGAGCAGTTTCAGCTACCACTGTCTGGACAAACAGAGGTGGCGCCTAGCTGACCTCTGCTAGGGCTTCAAAGGCACCCAGCCTTCGGGGGGGTTCTCTGTCTATGTTTATCAGATAGTGAAGGCAATAAACAGTTTCCCACATTGTGTTTGGGAGTCATCCCCGGATTCCTTTGAGGTCAGTGTGAGATCTCTTTTCCCATGGTAGTACCTCTACCTGGGGTGAAAGATCCAGAGTGTCTGCCAGGTCAGGGCTCTGTGAGATGACAAAGAACACAGGCTGCTGTCCAGGCCCCAGGAATATGAGAGAACATTCGCAAGGTGGAAATGGGGAGGGCTGTGATTTTCTGGGAATGAAGAAAGGTCTGACTCTTCACTTTTAGTTGGTCCTATCTCCCGCCCCCCCTGATTGTGTGAGGGGGAAAAACGCATCCCTTGGTATTCCCCAGACACTTGTGGCCTCCTCCCATGCTGACACCAATGACTTTGTGCCAATAAGGAACATAGTTTGACCATTAGTGTCACACAGGATGACAGGCTTCCAATGGGTGGTTTCCCTCATCCATTTAAGGAGTGTTTACTGAACATCTGTGATATGTCAGGCCTGGGATGGACCCTGGGACCTGAGATAAGAGGACATAGGTGGGACCTGTGCTCATGGAGTTTACCTTGTAACAAAGACAGGCTCTCAGAGATATCACAACACTAAGGAGATAATTATAATTCAGAGAAGGACCAGGAAGTAAGAGTTGTATGTACTTTAGTCTCTGTTTGTCTGGGGATCACAGAGAGCACTTCTGAGAAAGTGACCTCTTGGCTGAGACCTGAAGCATGAGTGGCCATTCACCCTTTGGACAGAGGATCATGGGGAAGAGCTGCCTGCAGAGGACTGGAATTTGGTGGGCAGATGCCTGACTGGATGGAGGAGCTTTCGAAGTCCAGTGTGGTCAGTGTGAAGAGTGAGAAGGAACGTGGACTGAGTAATGCTGGTGAGGTTGGACCCTGCTAGGCTGTGGGTGCTGCTGAGGTGGGGTCAGCAGACACCTGAGGAGGCTGCAGGCTGTGGAGTAGCTCACCCCCTTTGATGGACAAGCTGCAAAATGTGCAGGAAAAGGTCATATTACAGTTTTGAATTTTATATTCAACTTATACTTTAAGCAATATTTCGTATGTGTATATTTAAAGTTAACATATTTATTGTTTTAGTTGGCATGTAATAAACTTACCATATTGAAAGTATACAAATTATTAAGCTTTGCCAGATGCATGCACCAGAGAAGTTGTTACAATGAAGAAAATGAACATGTTCTTCAAACTTAAAGCCTCCTCAGGTCGTCTTACAATCTCCTAACTCTGTCCCTCTACCACTCCCTCCAACTGTTAATCTGCTTTCAGTCATTATAAATGAGTTTACATTTTCTGCAGTTTTCATAACTAGAACTATATAATATGTAATTTTGGGCTAATGTTGGCTTCTTGAATCAACACAATTATCTTGAAATAGTTCTTTGCTTTTTAATCCCTCAGGTCTATTCCATTGTAGGATGCACCAAACTTATTTAGCAATTTTCCCATTCATGGTCATTTGTGTTGATTCCCATTTTGGACTATTCTAAGTAAACCAGGCATTGACATTTGTGCAGCAAGGTCTTTAGTACAGAAATATGTACATGTAAAACCAAGGCAGACCCAGAAAAATGGAAGTCAGGGAGTTGACACAGGAAGTCTGGTTTCAAGGTCCCACTGCCACAGCCCCACCCAGAGGGAAAGAAACACCTACTTCTTCACATAAAGCTCTGTCTGCAGAACCCACCCACCAGGAGCAGGAATCAGAGCCCCTTCACCCTTCCAGATTCAAAACTACACACAAGTGCACTTCTAATGACTGGGAATCCAAATTAATTCACACCTGGATTCCCAGTCATTAGAAGTGGGAAGGGTGGTATTTAACCTTTCAGCCCTTCAGGTATAGGAGGAAATATAGAAAGGGTTGGAGCATAGATGTAAGTGCCAATAGACAATACATGGCATGGTTGAGTCCACTTCCAGGCTGTGTGACTCTGGGCAAGTGATCCCACCTCAAAAAGCCTCAGTTTCCTCATGTGATTTCATAGAAAGGTATTTCCTGGTTCTTAGAATAGAGCAGTTTAAATTCTTGAAATTTTCTGAGTGATATGGGCAATAAGAGG
>NW_006296403.1:3038-3643 GCF_000327345.1 Myotis davidii
GGGATAGGGCAAGACTGTAATCTTGGATGGAAGTTAAGGTTAAATTTTTTCAAAAGTGAAAAGCAAGTAAATGGGAGCCAGGCAGGTTCTACCAGTCTTCATTAAGAAAAACACTTTGTCCCTGACCAGTTTCGCTAAGTGATTATAGTATCAGCCTGCAGTTCCTGGTCAAGGTCATTTGTCTGAGTTGTAGGTTTAATCCCTGGTCCCAATTAGGATGCATGCAGGAGACAGCCAATTGTGTCCCTCTCATATTGATGTTCTTCTCCCTCTCTCTTTTTCTCTCTCCCTCCCTCCATACTCTCTCCTGTCTACTCTTTCTAAAAATCAGTGGAAACAATATCCTTGTTTTAGGATTTAAAGAAACAAACAAACAAAAAAAACAATAAAAAATAAAAAAAAAACATTTTGGGTCTTTCCTAACCTCTAAGCTATCATGATCCAAATTTTGCTGTCTGTCCCATTTCTCTGTCTTTTTCATCTAGTAACACATTTGCTTATAGTGTGAGGGCCCACTATACACCTCTGCCGTTTTCACAAGCTGATCATGAGATGGGTTCTCATTTACAATAGTCCACTTATTTCCCATTGGAAACAATCAAGGG
>NW_006296403.1:3786-6047 GCF_000327345.1 Myotis davidii
GTGCAATTTGGAACTGTAATCATATTTTGGGACAAGGCTGTAAGAACCCAATGGTGTATATTACAATTATCTGATAAAAATTTCATAGACCAGGAAGACAGTAAGAATATCATAAGTAAATTTCCTGTGCCTCAGCAGCAGTTATACAGGGCCATGTTTTATAGCTACTTCAGCTTCATTTGAATTAATATGGTTAGTAATCTTTGTTGGGTTAGGGTGTAATCATATCCCCATAATTAGGTTCTGGCATTTCTACATAAAATTTCTCAGTATTCCTTTTCCACTAACCTCTACAGCTTCCCTTGCTTTCAGTTTGCCTCTTTTTAGTCATTCAGAAATAATTAACTTGTTAGGTCAAACTATTTACTTTTCACTTCTCTTAAAAACACCCAGCCTGGCTGGCGTGGCTCAGTGGTTGAATATCAACCTATGAACCAAGAGGTCACAGTTCAATTCCCAGTCTGGGCACTTGCCTGGGTTGTGAGCTAGACCCCCATTGTGGGTTGTGCAGGGGGTAGACAATCAATGATTCTCTCTCATCATTGACGTTTCTATCTCTCTCTCCCTTTGCCTACCTCTCTGAAATCAATAAAAATATTTTTAAAGAACACTCCCAGATCCCTTTTCTCCTTTTGCAATAGCATTCCCTCTACATTTCAAAATGTTATCAGAAATAGAAGCCAGGCCCAGAGCGAATTTGCCTAAGACCAGCTGGTAGTGTGCAGGTACTTGACTTCATGCAGGAAAGATTGCAGAATATGAGTCCAGGTGATTTTGACACTACGTTTATTAAAGCTGGGGCAGGTACACAAGGAGAGCCTGGGATACAAGAAGCAGTAGGAGAGAGACAAGGTGTTGCTGCTTTGGCTCTCTGGAAACTTTATGGGACAGAAGTGAGCCTATGCAGGTCTGCTGTCAGCTCACTGGAGAGTTACAGGCAAGGGGACTTGGGACAAGTTCAGGGGGTTAGTTAAAGATGAGCTAGTGCTGCCTATTGTTCCAGTTGTTGCAAGTCACCTGGGTAACAATTATGGTTTAGGTGAAAGAAAATTCACTGGAAAAGGAGATTTGAGTATGTGTGCCCTAAGAGGGGCACATGCTGGCTTCTTTGCCTTGAGGGGTTCTATCCACTTTTCAAAGGTGGGGACTTAGGGGAGGTCTCAGGCAAGATCTCAATAGAATATTTATCAGCATTTCCAGGTTTGCCCTTTCAGATCCTGGTCTCCACTGATTGGTCAACAGCAGGATAGGAGGTGTAAGTCACACACCAATGGTATGCCAGGGAAGAAAAGGCCACCCTGAAGTCAAGGTCTAGGATCAGTTTTGCCTGTTGCTAGGTACCTGGGGCTTTCTGCCCTGGTGACCTTCTGCATCTGACTGTAACGTGCTAGGCCAGTTTATTCAGCTATCTGTCTCAGTTTCCCCATTCTACATGCCAAGGTATATTCCTAACTTCTTACTGTAATTTGCATACATTTCTTGTGAATGACTTTCAAATATTTCTGACAGACTAGTGATGTGTCAAATGAACCAGTCACTAATATTCTTAAAATGGAAGGCTTCTAGTAAATAAGGTTCTTATATTTTTTTTAAGGTTCTTACTTATACAAGACAAAATTGTTTCATTTGAGCTAGAGTTGGCAGAAAAAAGAGGGAAGTTCAACAGAATAGTGTCATCCATGGAATTAACAGCCAGTTTCACCAGAGGGGGAAAATGGAAGGATCAGGGAAAGACTCCTGCTTACTTAACCCCTTCACATAGGCCCTGGATCTAAAGTTCTGGAACCTTGGTCCTGTCCTCACGTCAGAGAGTCCTGGGCTAGGAGAGGTTTGTGAACTTCCTCAGGAGAATGAGTCCAAAAGGATTGGAGAAAAAAGGAACAAAGCAATTGCTTATTTATAAATCCATCCCCATTAACAACACCACCATAAATTAGAAGATTTAATATTGTTAACTGTCCATAATACTCAAAGCAATCTTCAGATTCAATAAAATATATTGTAACCCCAAAGGAATTTTTAAACAAATAAAAATATCATTCTTAATTCCTATGATATCTCAAGGAACCCTGAGGATACAAAATAATCTTCAGCAATTTCCTGAAAACCAGTATTTCGTGTAGACTTTATTGTATCTGTTTAATGCTACTCACATTTAAGCCAACTTTCTGTGATTTCTTTAAATTCAAATCTCTGAAGTACATCATAGATGGAGAACTTTCCTCTGCGAGCTACAGGTGTGGGAGAGGAGTGTGACTGCT
>NW_006296403.1:6152-11971 GCF_000327345.1 Myotis davidii
AATGGGGGGTAAGGACACATAAGTAATACCTTAATCAATAAAGAAAAAAAGAGAATTTCAAAATGGAAAAGCAAAGTATTAAACTTACTGCAGGCCCTTCTAAGTGACTTCACAGATTTTGATCCAATGTAGTTGGCCCTCCCTAGCAAGAGAAATGAATGTGTTCATCCTCTAAGTTAATTTCATCCCAAATTAAGTCATAAAATACGTAGAGATCTACAGTCATCCTCAATGTGAGAACTAGAGACTCTCCCTCTAAAGATGAACAAAACGATAAGATTTCTAAGTGCCTTAGTAAGACACGTGTGCTCTGAAGGGTGGAAGTGGATGCCTGCTGCTCTTGATGCTCTGTGAGAATGACATCAGTGATGACAGTGACAACAGTGTCAGGGTCAATTCTAATGATCAGCAGTTTAAGCAAAGTATGAACTGTAAGGAAATTCAGGACTCGGACCATTCACGGGTCTGACATATCTATGAGGCTTTCATGGCTCCAATAATCTGGGCCATGCTGGATAGTACCCTCCAGAGTAAAGGAGAAATTTCTGTGCTTGTACCACCTTCATCTAATCAATGTTAGGAGAATGAAAGGTGCTTTGTTAAGTCTCTTGTAACACCTCACAGAGAATGACATCCACAATCCTATGGTTTGGTTCTATTCTAAGGCAATAGAACAACAGCCGTTGACCAGTTTCTAGGCCTCAGGAGAGACAGAGAGTCTGAACGTGGGTTTTAAGGTGACTCAGTAGCCATAACTGCTCATCATGATCTGTTTTCTATCACACCCAATAACAGAAGGTCAGGCGGGGAGGGAAGCATCCATCACAAAATCAGGATTAGATGAGAACAGGTGGCCAAGTCCATGGGCACCTACCACTCCAGCCCTGTGACCTGTCACAGAGCTCTCACCTGTGGAATCATAGGAAGTTCACTTTGACTGGTCAAGAGAGAAGGAAAAGGCTCCACTCACTCCAGTTTATCCTGGCCCTCAATTTCTCCTCCCCCAACACACAGTCAGCTACTCCACTGCCTGTCGCTAGGCTCCTAGTCAGACTTACTAACTGACACACAAATGCCCTGGGACACGAGTAACTTGTTGACTTAGCTGAGCCACATCCAGTGGTATGAGAATTAAATTTGTCCTTTCATGGCTCTCCCAGGTCATGTGGAAACTGCTGCCTATGGGCAATGCTTTGAGATTCAGCTGCACATGTCTCTACTGGGCCAAAACTGGAGACTGGACACCTCAGGCCCCGTATTTTGTCTTCAATTCCAAGCCTACCCTGCATTCCCCACCTTACCTCAGTTCCATGCAACCCCTTTTCTAGGCTGACTACCCTGCACTCCAACGCCCTTCCTGATACAAATCCCGAACTCCCAAGAATCATCTTCTATGCTCATAGTGTCCCTATTCTACAATTCCTCATTTCTCTTCAGACTCCCAGTCACCAACTGGATGCTCATCTCCTCCCCCTTGCCCCTATCACATGTCCTCTATCAGCCTGGTGCTCCCTCTCGTCCCAATGTCAGGGCATTATATGTAGTCTTTAATTGCCTTGTCATTTCCCTTACCCTATGTCTCAAACTTCATGCCCATCCAAGTATAGGGGCATGGGGCTCCTGCACCTTTCGCTGCACAAGCTCCAGTGGTTTCCCCCTCAATAGCTAAATCGGCCTCTCACTCATAATTCTAAACTCCATTCTGAGTCCCCCCAAAGCCCTGTTCCATGGCACCCTAGGTCCCTTTGAACCCACATAATGTGTAACATCCAAACATTCCAAGGCTTTATAATTTCTCATCCTGACTCTGAGAAGACATCATCCCTCCATGTCCCCCCTCATACCCACCTTTTCTTATCCACAACCCTTCTCCGGCCAGGTCTCCAAGGATTTCAGCTAAATACCACAGTGGCCACATAGAGCATAAAAGGAAATAGAACCAGAAGAGAGATTTATTTCTGATTTCCCGGGTTCTGGTTATGGACTGTCTAAGAACAGGCACATAGAGTTTGTAAAAACAACAAAGAATGAGGTCAGTAATGTCTGGTCTGAGCTCCAGGTCACAGAGTGCCCAAAATAAGGTCTTTGACTGCAGGTCTGCGCGTGACTGACATGACAAACATCCTGCATATTTACTGGAGTTCTTGAGTTTTATGACATAATATTTTTAAAAAACTCTGTGACCTTTCCCTTGAAAGTGCAGTTCAAATGCATGTGGAATGAGAATACTCTTAATGGTTAGGCTGTTGTGCAGGTGCACTCAGAATCTGGGACAAAGGCCACTCCAAGGCAACCTGGGGCCACAGAATGATCTGGGCAGTCAGGTCATCTGTTTTGGAGGGTAGGTCAGCATTGAAAGAGGCAAGTTAGAAACATTTATTTGGACGATTATAGCCAGATAAGGAAATATTGTTAAATTTGAAAATAAGGTAAGATGAGCAAGATGACAGGATCAGCTAATTACAGGTAGGTGATATCAAAAGAAAACATGCATTTGGCAAATTGAAAGAGACAGGAAACACTTTATTGAAGACCAACCATGCAGTAGGACAGTGAGACTGAGCTAAACACCTTCTAAATAAAAGGCTGGGGAGATTTTAAGAACGGCAGCAGAATCATAGGCATCTGTGTTTGCTAGTTGGCTTTCCACAAAAGAAAAGTAAAACTTCTCATGAAATCCGGACAGGAGGTCCTTTTACCTCTTGGCTATTAATGTCCTCACCCAAGTTAGGCTGCTACCCTCCCTCAGAGACTGGAACACAGGGACACCATGGGGATTAAATTTCAAAAGGGTTGGCCCAGACTCTTGAGACAAATATTCTATGGTACATAACACTGGCAAGAAGTTTTTAAGAAGACTTACGTATATTTCAAAGAGGCAGAGAAAAAATCTGCAATTGCAAATTGCGGTTACATTTCTGAAGAAAGTGCAATTAGAGTTTTCCATGGAGATATTACATTTCCCTCTATAGTCACCTTCCCTTTGATCAAATGAAATCTCCAAGGAATAAGACTATTTGAGATCCTACAAAATGGCTGGTGTCACTCAATTTGCCTGATTAGTGACCTAAGCGCAAAGGAATGACATTCACACATAGTTTGCTCTGCTGCACATGTTTCTGTGAAACCTAAGATGGGAGTTCTAACAGCCTCCTGAGGCTAGGAAGCTTCACCTTCATACTTCACCTGCAGTCTCTGTAGCTTTGGGAGATGCCCTCTTACCCAAGAGATTCCAAAATACCCCTCAGGAGAAACTTAGCTCCATAAAGAATAAAGTCATTTCTAATTCTCAGAGAGAGAGAGGCGGAATTTGGCACCCCGCATCCCTCCCTGATTGACCACTGTGATTCCAAGCCAGCGAGGGCTGCCTTCAGGCTGCAGCTCCAGGTCCATGCTGGGAAGGGGCACCCAGGAGTTCAGGACTGCAAATACTTTGTAGCATTTATTGACTCAGTTCAAGTCTTCTAAGGACTTTCCACCATCACAACAAATTCATTTCAAGGGTGAAAAAAATTTATTCAGGGTTTAATAACATAGAGGAGGAAAGCAGGGTCACTAATATTTTACATCCAGCTCAACCGCTTCACTTTCAGCAGAACTGATGGGGTTGGACACTTCACACTGGTAGTTCCCAGCATCCTCCCTCCTGACAGTGTCTATGGTGAGGGTTCTGTTGCTCCAGGTCAGCTTCATGGTCTTACAGATTCATGTTATCAAAGATCCACTGGGTGAGGATCACAGTTGAGTAGCAGGTCAGGACCACAGCATTCTCATGCCCTGTGACTGTGGTGTTGCTATCTAAGAGGGTGGGGACTCTTGTGGGTTCTATGAAAAGATGAGGGACTGATTGAGAGTGGGCTTGAGACTTGGGGTCCTGCTACATTCTGAGACATCTCAGCCACTCACAGTCCGCAGTGAGCTCTGTAAAAGTCACCAGAGGATGGTCCTGACCTCTGCAAAAGGACAATTGTCATTGTTCAGCTGACAATATCTAAGGAGAGGGCTGCACTTCTTCTCTGACCCCACATAACCCCAGGGTGACCGCTGACCTGTTCCCCAGACATCTCTGTAATATCTGCATAGGGAACACCTTCTCTGCTGATGTTTCCTATAACCTCATCATCAGATAGTAGTTTCCTCTCATGAGCTTTTATTATTTCTTTCTATCATTAACTTCAAAAATGATGAGGTCCCACTCTTTATGTAAAATTCCATGTATGTTGTGGAAGGCAGGCTACCACCTCTGTCCATCTCTGGGGCCAAGGGAACTTTATAGAAAGTGAAAAGGCATTTACCTCTTTTTAAATAATTCATTAGGTAATAAAGATGGCCCAAACCAGACTTCATGATCTTGGAACTGGAGAAGTTCCAGCTAAATGACTTTTCAGTCTAAAAAGGCTTTATTTCCTGACCTGCAGATTGAATATCATGATAAAATAAGTCTCTAGGGGAGAAGTGGTTATAGTTTTAACAAAAGACAGGAGCTGTAGGAATAGAAGGAAACTATTCAATATGATAAAGGCTACATATGAAAACCCACAGTTAACCCAAATTCAATGGAGAAACATGGAAAATGTTACTAAGGTCATGAACAAGACAAGGATACTGTTTTTCTTTTTTTAAAAATATATTTTATTGATTTTTTTGCAGAGAGGAAGGGAGAGCGAGAGTGAGAGTTTTTTTAAATGACATTCTTTGAGTTTATTTACTAATTTTTTGCATTATCGACTGCAAGGTCTTTCCTTTTGGAAGATGAAAACTCAGCTGATTTCATTCTCATCACCAATTCATTCTCTCTCTCTCAATCTCTCTCTCTCTCTCTCTCTGTCTGTCTCTCTCTCTCTGTCTCTCTCTCTCTCTCTTTCTCCTCTCCAGTATTTTTCTAAAGACCAATATTTAGTGTAAGCTTATTGTGTCTGTTCAATGCCATTAACATTTGAGCAAACTACCTGAGATTTCTTTAAATTTGAATCTCCAGAGAATATCATAGACAAAGAACCTTCCTCTGTGATGTACAGAGGTGGGCGTGGGGTGTTCCTGCTCATTAGACACTTGTAATGCCATAAAGAGAGCAGAAAAAGCCAAATACTTCTCTACATCCCTTCACAGCCTCTCCAGGTTTCCTTGCCGCTGTACTGCTCTCTGTTGGTCACATTACAGAATTTTCCCAACCAGTGGTCAGGTGTAGGTGAAGGACAATGAAAAGTCATGTGAAATTTCTGGGCTCTCTGTTCAAATTAAGAATTTCAGGATGACAAAAGCAAACTATTGAACCTACGACTGTCCCTTCTAAATGGCTGCACAAATTTTGAGCCCATAAAGCGGCCCTCCATACCAGGGCAAATGGATTTGTTCATTCTCCAAGTTAATTGAATGCCGAACTCAAGTCATAAAAATGGCGAGAACTAGAGGCTTTTCTGCTAAAGAAAAGCAAAACCGTAAGTTTCTAAATGCCTTAGTAAGACAGGTGTGCTCCAAAGGGTGGAAGTGATGCCTGCTGACGTTGATGCTCTAAGACAATGACAACTGTGATGACAGCGACACCAGAGACAAGATCAACTCTTGTGGTCAGCAGTTTAAGCAGAGCATAAGCTATAGGGCCATCCACATTTGTGACCATTCAGGGATCTGCCACATCTATGGCTCCACTAGTCTGGGCCATGCTGGACGTACCCTCCAGAGAAAAGGACAAGTTTCTAATTGATGTTAGAAGGTGCTTTGTGAAACCTCTGGTGAGACCTAATAAAATAATTACTACTAGGCAGACTTCTTGTGAACAAGGCCACTTCTTGTGAATATCTTCTACAGCAATAAACCAA
>NW_006296403.1:13871-17324 GCF_000327345.1 Myotis davidii
CAATTACTAATTACATTTATAAAAGAAATGGTCTAAGGATGGAAGACAAAGGCATTTTGTCAGGAAGAAACTGTGTAAAGTTTAGTGACTCTGAGGGTATAATAAGACCTCTAGTTCAGAACACACCTGCTTTCTGTACGTTGGAGGGAAACACATCGAAATCTCTTAGCCAAGACCCAGTTGACATCTTAATCATTTTCAGCAATTTATAAAGAGGTGCAATATCCCAGCAATTGATGACCAGATGCAAAATAGCTGAGAGTTCCTTAACGCAACCAGGATCTGATCTCCCAGAATGCTGTGCTTCTAGAGTTCTCCATGGAGACATGCCATTGCTCTCTACAGTCACCTTCGTTTTGACCACAGGTCACCTCCAAGGAAGAAGAGTATTCTCCATCCTACACCATGGCTGGTGTCACTGGATTTGGCCTGATCAGTGAGCTAAGTGCAGAGGAACTGACATTTACCACATAATTTGCTCTGATGTAGGTTTTTCTATGAAACCGAAGATGGGAGTTCTAACAGCCTCCTGAGGTTAGGAAGGCTCATTCTCTAGCTTTGGCTAATGCCCTCATCTCCAAGAGATTCCAAAAAATCCTGCAGGTCAAAATGGCCCCATGAAAGGTGAGGTCAATTCTATTTCTGTGGGCATCAGTCTGAACTAGGCCATTTGAGCTAAAGCCTGGTTGTGTTACTAAGGTTTAAATTATACCCTATTAACAATGAAAACAGAATCCTATTTACTTTATGCAAATAAGTCTATAGCCATATAAATATAAATACTCAAAAAGACTTCAGAACTTTTTTGAAATAAGTCAAACAGGGAGAAAAAAAAAAAAGATCAGTGTTGTTACCCACATGGGTGTCCTTCTGTCCATTCCCATTGCCAACAACAGTGGCTGGGCATCCACTACATGTCCCCCTGGAGGAGGGACAGAGTTTGGATTTATGCAAACTCATCACCTGCACCCAGGGTATTCACACAGCCACTTCCATTCTCTTGAAAGACTTGGTTTCGCCTGCCTCCACTGTGGAGATGGTACAACTTAGACCACACAGAGGTGGGATCTGGTATAGACTATCACCTTAAGTCAACAATAATGACAAAGTCAGTGCTCTTTTTTGAGCATTTATTGACTCAATGCAAATCTTCTAAGGACTTTCCGCCCCCACAACAAATGTATTTAAAGGGCACAAAAGATTATTCAGAGTTTAGTAACATATAGGAGAGGAGGAGGGTCACTAATATTTTACATCCAGATCAACCACATCACTTTTAGCGCAACTGATGGGGTTGGACACTTCACACTGGTAATTCCCAGCATCCTCCCTGCTGACAGGGTCTATGGTGAGGGTACTGTTATTTGAGGACAGCTTCATTCGCTCCGTCAGCCGCAGATTCATGCCATTGAAGAGCCATTGGATGGATTCTGCATTTGTGCAGCAGGTGAGGACCACGGAATCCTTATGCTCCATGACTGTGGTGTTGCTGGCTCGGAGGGTGGGCATTCTCACGGGCTCTGTGGAGAAATAGAGCACATGGCTAATTGAGAGTGGGCTTGGGTCTGGGCCATGCTAGCTCCTCAGCAATCTTAGCCACTGTGAGTCCACTGAGAGCTCTGTAAGGTCACCGGAGGATGGTTCTGATCTCCGCAGAAGGACAATTGTCTTTGATCAGGGGACGATGTGTGGGGAAAGTGTTGCACCTCTTCTCTGACCCCAGATCACCCCTTACCTGTTCCCTGCACCTCTTCTCTGGACCCAGATCACCTCTGACCTGTTCCCATAGACATCTTTGTAGTATCAACACAGGAAAACCTTTCACAGTCCATGTGTCCTATAACCTCACTGTAAGGTGGAGTTTTCCTCTCATGAGCTTTTACTGATCCTTTCCTACAAGTTCTTTTGACTAAAAAATTCCATGGATGTTGGGAAAAGCAATCTTACCACTGGTGCCCACTACTGGGGCTAAGGGGACTTTACAGAAATTGAACAGGCATTTAACGATTGTTAAATAACTCATTAGGCAATAAAGATGGCCAAACCCAGTCTTCGTGACCTTGGACATGGATAAGTTCCATCTATAGGATTCCTCAGTCTGAACAGGACTTTATTTCCAGGCCTGCTGATTGCATATAATGGTAAAATAAATCACTAAAGAGAAGTGGTTATGATTTTAACAAAGGACAGGAACTTTAGGAATTGGAGGAAATTACTTAATATGGTAAAGACCACACAGGAAAGTCCACAGCTAGCACATTACCCCACGGAGAACCTCTGAAAACCGTCCTAAGTTCATGAATAAGACAAGGATGTTGTTTTTCCCCTACTTCAACTAGTCAGGAAAATCAGGCAAGAAGATGAGATAAGAGCTATCCAATTTAGAGACGAATAAGAAAATATCTTTTTAAAAGACAACATAATCTTATTGTAGAACACCCTGAAGATTTCACCACATACATACCTAAAATAACTATTATAACTAATATAAAAGATGAAGTTGCCAGAGACAAAATCAATACTCAGCATCATTTCCATTCTTTAAACAAAAATGAACAATCCTCAAATAGAATAAATAAAACAGTTCCATTTACAACAGCATCAAAGAGACTAGATACTTAGGGTTAAATAATTAGGTGGAAGATGAATACACTGAAAACTACCAAACATTTCTGAAAGTAGGGAAGAAACAAATAGCTGGAAAGACATCCATGTTCATTGATTCCAAAACCACCAACTATCTACATATTTGAAACAGTCCCTATCAAAATCCCAATCACTTTTTTCAGAAAAAAAAAAAAATCCATCCCAGAATTTATGTGGAATTTCAATGGATTCCAAACGTTTCCAACATTCTTCAAAAGGATGAATTGAAATCGGAGGTCTCACAGTTACTAATTTCAAATCCTACTACAAAGGGAAAGTAACCAGAATAGTTACTCTGTCACAAAGACTTGTATTTGTCAAAAGACGCAATCAAATGGTTTTGATAAAGGAGCCATGAACTGTTCAATGGCGAGTGCACAGTCTTTTTAACAAATGCCCTTGAACAGTAATATCTACATACACAACAATTCAGTCAAAATGGATTAAATCCTAAAGCTAAGAACTAAAATGATAAAACTCTTAGAAAAAAGCATAGAGGTAAGCAGTATGGCATTGGATTTGGCAGTGATATCCTGAATATGAAACTAGAAACTCAGATATGAAAAGATTAGATAATTTAGATTTTTGACAAAATGAAATCTTTTGTTCATCCAAGGACACAATCAACAGAGTGAGGGTGATCTGTGAAATGGTAGAAAATAGTTTGCAAATCTTCTAAGGACTGGGGAGATTTTGAGAAAGAAAAAGGAATTATAGGAATCTGTGTTTCCTAGTGGGCATTACAGAAGAGAAATATAAACCATCTCCTGAAGTCCTGGCAGAAGGTCTTTTCACATCTTGGTTGTA
>NW_006296404.1:0-15528 GCF_000327345.1 Myotis davidii
CGTCTGCCTATATCGCCGCCATCTTCCAAGCCTTGAAAGCTGCTTTTTTGAGAGATTTTAGGAAGCCTGAGCTAGGAGAGGCCATTCATATGGAAAAGCCACTGGAAACAGCTTGGGTAGGGCTGCAAATTGGATGGGGCAGGGTCTCAGGGAATCACCAGGGTGGGGCAAAGAGTGTGGGTCAGGTTGATGGAGACTCAGATATGGCAACTGCATATTTGTTCTGTGGCAGGAAGGTCTTAGCAAAGGAACAATGACCTCTGTCAGTACTTTTGTCTGGGAGACAGCTGCCAACCCCCCAAGTTCTTGCCCTGATGCCAGATAATATAGTTCCTCCCAATATGTCTCTGGATCCTTTCAAGCTACTTCCCAGTGCTGGAGCTCAGAGGGAGTGAAACCAAGGAAGTCCATGCATTGGCCCTTTAACAGGAACTGCCTGGGACTTCAGCAGCCTTCATGTCTTTAAGCCACAATTCCCACAGGTTTTTTTTAAGCCCAAAGTTACAGGGATTTCTCTTTTAGGCATTTGAGCCAGGATCTGGGGGGTCTGGGACCTTGTGCTCCTCACAGGCGATCTCCCCAGCCAAGATATCCCTCCCAGTTAAAAAAACACCATATGTGTGTGCTAGACCAGCCCGTTCTGTACCTCCACCCTTCTTACAATTTGCAATGTGGCTTCTTTAATTCTCTATTTGTAGGACTTCTGTTTAGCCAGATTTCAGGTGGTTCTGAATGATGGTTCTTCTGTAGTTTAGTTGTAATTTTGATGTGGTTATTGGAGGATGCAAGTACCATGGCTACCTGCACTGCCATCTTGACCAGGAGCCTGTACCACATCGTTGTGTTGTGTTTTTTTTTTAATTTACCTTTATTGTTGAATGTATTAGAGCTATCCCCTTTTTACCCCAATAGTACCATACACCCACCCCCTCTCCCCCCACCCATAGGCCTTCACCACACTATTGTCTGTGTCCATAGGCAATGCATATATGTATATAAACTCCCAGTTTAATCTCTCTCTACCCACCCCTCCATGACCACCTTCCCTCTGGGATTCGACAGTCTGTTCCATGCTTCTATGTCTCTGGATCATTTTATTCATCAGTTTATTTTGTTTATTAAATTCCACATATGAGTGATATCATGTGGTACTTGTCTTTCTCTGACTGGCTTACTTTGCTTAGCATAATATTCTTCAGGTACATTCATGCTGTCTCAAAGGGTGAGAGCTCCTTTTTATAGCTGCATAGTATTCCATGGTATGACTGTACCATAGCTTTCTTATCTATTCATCTACTGATGAGCACTTGGGCTGTTTCCAGATATTAGCTATTGTAAATTGTGCTGCTATGAACATAGTTGTGCATATATTCTTTCTGATTGGTGTTTCGGGTTTCTTAGGATATATTCCTAGAAGCAGGATCACTGAGTCAAATGGCAGTTCCATTTTTAATTTTTTGAGGAAACTCCAAACTGTTTTCCATAGTGGCTGCACCAGTCTACATTCCCACCAGCAGTGTACTAGGGTTCTCCTTTTCTCCATATCCTCACCAACACTTGTTATTTGTTGATCTGTTGATGGTAGCCATTCTGACAGGTGTGAGGTGATACCTCATTGTTCTTTCAATTTGAATCTCTCTGATGATCATTGACTTAAACATTTTTTTCATATGTCTCTTGGCCTTCTGTATGTCCACTTTTGAGAAGTGTCTATTAAGTCCTTTGCCCAATTTTTAAATGGATTGTTTGCTGTTCTTTTGTTAAGCTGTATGAGTTCCTTATATATTTTGGAAATTAACCCCTTATCCAATGTATCATTGGCAAATATGTTCTGCCATACAGTGAGCTCCCTTTTCATTTTTTTGATGATTTTTTTTTTTTTTTTGCTGTTCAGAAGGTTTTTATTTTGATGTAGTACCATTCGTTTATTTTCTCTTTAGTGTTCCTTGTCCTAGGAGATATATCAGCAATCATATTGCTAGGAGAGATGTCTCACTTTGCTGCCTATGGTTTCTGCTAGGATTTTTATGACTTCGTGACTTACATTTAAGTCTTTTACCCATATTGAATTTATTTTTGTGTATGGTGTAAGTTGGTGGTCCAGTTTAAATTTTTTGCATGTACCTGTCCAATTTTCCCAACATAATTTATTGAAGAGACTGTCTTGACTCCATTATATGCTCTTGCCTCTTTTGTCAAATATTAATTGAGCATAATGACTTGGGTCAATTTCTGGGTTCTCTGTTCTGTTTCTTTGATCTATATGCCTGTTTTGTGCCAGTACCAGGCTGTTTTGAGTACAGTGGCTTTGTAGTATAATGACATCTGGTATTGTTTTTCCTCCAACTTTGGAGTCTTCTTGCTTGGAACTCTCTGTGCCTCCTGAATTTGTGTGACTCTTTTCCTTCACCTGGTTAGGGAAGTTTTCTGCCATTATTTCTTCAAGCAGGTTTTCTATCCCCTGCTCACTTTCTTCTCTTCTGGTATTCCTATGATGCAAATATTGTCACATTTCATGTTGTCCCACAGCTCCCTTAAGCTGTCCTGTTTTTTTTTTATTGTTTTTTCTTTTTGGTTTCCTGATTGAATTATTTTTTTCTTCCCTGCCTTCTCATTCACTGATCCAATCCTCGGCTTCCCTTTATCACATGTTTATTCTTTCCAATGTTTTTGGGGGTTTTTAATCACTGATATGTCATTCTTCTGACTGGGTGTTTTCCATAGTTTCTATAATTTCTATATCTTTTCTCATGCTGCTGAGCATCATTGTAATCATTTTTCTGAACTCTCTTTCATTTAACTCTTTTGGAGAATTCTTTTTCTTTCATTTGGAGCTTGTTTTTTTTTTTTTTTTTGTTCCCCTATTTTGCATGCCTGTTTGGGTTTGTTTCTATGTATTAGGTAGTTCTGCTATGACTCAGTCCTTTTTGGAGGGTCTCTGGTGCAGGATAGTGTCAGAGACTGTTTGTGGCTGGCCCTGAGTACCCTGTTTGGAGCTATCAGCAATCCACAGCTTTTGACTCCCTCTAATGGGGCTGGATGTTTTGGAAAGGACCAAGATATACATCAAGGTCTGTTTTTCCTAGCCCAGGGTCCAGAAGCAGATCAGGGAAAGACTCCAGATATCCTCCTTTGCCTGCACACTGATTGTTATTCTCAGTCTCTTAATGAGCCTCAAGCTATAGACCAGAGCAAGGCCACAGGATAGGGCAAGAGGTTTTCCAACAGGGTGGGGCAGCTGTTCCTCACCCCTCACCCCACACCGCAAAAGCCGCTATGGATGGTAAAGGTTTACCTGAGAAAGATGTCCTCTACAGTATGGTGGGATAATTTAGCACAGGAGACTGGGGTGGCTGCCTTCTAAGCTCTAACCCCAGAGCCCCCAACCCTGGATTCTCTTCACAGAGCTCTAGTCCACTCTGCCCTCCCTCTCCTCTGCTGGAGCCCAAGGTGAGTGTCTGCACACAAAATTTTGTGCTCTAGCCTTTATAGAGGGTACATGCATTTCCAGCGATCTCTCCCTGGCAGACAGCAACCCTACTTCCTTTCACAACCATATGTTATATGGGCACCTTTCTAAGTTCTGGTGCTCTGGGCTGGAGAGCCCAGCTTTGGGTTTAGACCCCTAAGTTCTCACTGGGAACCCCCCACAGCTGAGATATACCTCTGAAACTTCACCTGCTGCCTGTGGGAGCCCAGCCAGCCCTCTTATGCCTTGGCACTGCTTACCAGTCTCTATGTGGTCTCCACTTTACGTACTTGGTTATAAGGGTTCTCTCAAACTAGTCTTCAGTTGATTATTCAGAATGGTTTTTCTGTATATTAGTTGTAATTCCAGTTTCGTCCTAGGAGAATGTCAGTGTAGCTTCCAATTTCTCAACCACCATGTTGGAAAGCTGTGTCACAGTGTTTTAATCCACTCATCTACTGATGGGCACTTGGGTTGTTTTCAAATCTAAGCTATTGTAAATTGTGCTGCTATGAACTTAGGGTGCATATATTCTTTCTGGTTGGTGTTTCAGGATTCTTTGGCTATATTCCATATTTAATTTTTTGAGGAAATGCCATACTGTTCTCCATAATGGCTGCACCAGTCTGCATTCCCACCAGCACTGTACTAGGGTTCCCTTTTCTCCACAACCTCGCCAACACTTGTCATTTGTTGATTTGTTGATAGCTGCCATTCTGGCAGGTGTGAGGTGATACTGTCATTTTACTTTGCATCTTTCTAATGATCATTGACTTTGAGCATTTTTTATATGTCTTTTGGCCATCTGTTGTCCACTACAACTTTTAATATACATTCATAGTAGGGAAGAGATATACAGTAATAGCTCAGCCCTCAGATATCCCATGACAGTAGGAGAAGAAATAGCTATAGAATGGCAGGGCAAGAAGCACTCTTGAAGGTCATTTGCTTCAACACTTATCAATGACAGATGAGGAAACTAAAGCCCAGAGAGTTTAGATTAGTAGCAGGAGTAGGACCAGAGCCTAAGTTTTATGGCCCCCTTTCCAGTAAATTTTTCATTATAGCAACATATCATTTATATAACAGAGATAATGATCGGCTGTGTGCCAGACATTGTGCAATGTCCTAGGAATACAGAGATCAATAAGCCATGATTTTTACTCTTAAAATACAGTCTAGCAGAGGAGACAGAAATGGACTATGTAGTACAACATGGGAGATGAATGAGAGTGTTGTGCATAGGATATTATGGAGGAGGAGAGGAGAGATATCAGGGCTTAGTGATGGAATGGATAGAGGTGTCAAGGAAGTAAGTATTTCTAGAGGAGGTGAAACCTGAGGTGTCTTAAAAAAGAGGAAAGTTAGCTAGAAGCTATGTCTTTTCTTGATCTCTGATAACTTGTCTCTTTTTCTCATTTAGCACAGATTGTGTCACAGATTCATGAAATATGTCTCATCTTCCTTATGAGATTATACATTTTTTGAAGGAAGTAGCCTGCCTTTACCCTGTTGTATTACTCAGAGTGCTTATGCTTAGCTCCTTCCTGTGTGCATACATGGTAGGTAATAAACAAATACTTGTTAAGTGAATATATAAATAAGTGAATAAATACTTATATTACTGAGTGCTTATATGTTTTAACTCATTGAGGCCGCACATAAATTATACAAAGGATGAACTATCATTACCTCATTTAACATATGAGAAAACTAAGGCAGAGGGAGATTACTCATATAGTAAAAAGAATGAAGAATCAGTTCTGGACTCCAATAAGAATGAGATGAACAACTATTTGGGGTAAATGACTTAAGCTGGTTAAGCCCCTATTTCTCACTAATTATGCATTATAATAAGACAGGAAGAAATTAAATAGTACTTCACTGGTTATGGTGGGAAATGACTGGTCTGAGGAATAGCTTGGCCTTGTAGGACAGCAAGGTTATTTGAACATAACTTTGGATTATTACTGTCCAATTTTCATGTTCCAAACAGTTGGGAAAAGCTTGCCTTCTCCTTCTGCATGTACAGCCAATGATTTTCAGTGGCTACTAAAAATCCAAGAACTTAAGTATTACTCAAATCCTACCTGTCATCACCCAAGCAGTCTGGAGCCCACCCCAAAGTCTGGTTCAAGGGGTCATGTTGTGTGGATCTACTTTCTAAGCAGTTGGCCCAAGTTTTGTTACAGGCCAACATAGAAGGTATGTTTCTTTCAGGTAAAATATCACAATGAGGCCAAAAGCTAAAATCTTGCAAACATTTTATGGAGATATTTGTCCAGAGAAAATATATAGAAACCCGGTTTAACAGGACTTTATTTTAAATTTCTAACTACTTAATCATGGATTGACTTGGTGGTTTGTTGATTTACTTGCTTGCTTGTTTAGAGTTAGTATAAAAATTCAAACTCCTTTGCCAAATATACCTGGCACTCTACATTCTTTGCACCTATAATCTCATAGATTCTCCAACATAGGTCCTGACCTTTGAGGATCACCTGCCAATCCTCCAGCAAACCCCAATGAGCAGCTACTATTAAGAGCTTTACCTGTTAATCTTTATGTACTTCTATAGTGCATTTGGTCTGCTCACTACAATGTTCCTCCTGTTTGCATGTGCCAGGGCTGCCACTGCTTCAGGAAGTACTGGAATTTTGGCCAAGTATTAGCAAATTTTCCAAGTGTTTTAAAAGCCGTGCATTCAGAAGAAGAGCAAACATGTACAGACAGAGACATTGGAATGTCATTGGCTTTAATATATGCATAAGAAGTTGCCTGAGCCAGTCATCTGAGCCAGTTAGTAATCAGCTCTGGAATTGATTTGTTGTTGTCAATCTTCAGTTGAGGACATATAGAGCAATCATGATTTTTAACATAATGATCTTATTTCTTATTGTTGCTTTTTTTCACCCTAAAATAGAAACTGGTGACTGTTTTGTCATATGGAAAATGGAGAAACTTAGGAAAGACAATCAGAGGTGGTAATGGAGAGTAGAAAACAAATAAAAAACCATGAGGAAGGCAAGAGGAGCACTAGAAAGTGGATTGAGAGAGCTGGATCTAGTCATAGCTCATTCATTAACCAGCTCTATGACCTTGCACAAGGCAAGTCACATAGAGCCTCCAATTCCTCATTTCAAATATCTTTTCCAGTGCAGAGCTTTTGAATCAGGGAAAACTAAAATTGGACTAAGTATTAACTAATATTAGAAAATTACTGTTCATTACGTATAGTATTATGATTGCTTTCTTCCAGTCTTATTGAGATAGCATTGACTTATAATACTTTATTAGTTTAAGGTGTACAACATAATGATTCAACATATGTATATATAGTGCAATAATTACCATAATAAATTTAGTTAACATCCATCACCTCACATAGTTAAAAAATTTTTCTTGCCATGAGAACTTTTAAGCTCTACTCTCTTAGTAACTTTCAAATTTACAATGCAGCATTGTTAACTGTAGTCACCAAGCTGTATATTACATCCACAGAATTTATTTGTATTATAACTAGAAGTATGATTATGTTGAAAAAAATTCACCTTAATCTGCTAGAGATACATATTAATCTATTTGTGAGCGAAATGACAATGTCTGAGAATTGCTTAATCTTTAACACTACTTTCCTTTTTTTTTTTAAATTTAGGGAGAGGAATGGCTAAATGAAACAGAATGTTAAAATGAAGATTGTCAAAACTGTGCAATAAATGCATAAGATTTGTAATATTAACTCTTGTACATGTTTGACATTTTCAATAATAAAATGTGTGCATTACGGAGGTCCTGGTTAAAAAAAAATGGCAGCAGCACTACTTTATATGCTGGCCAGGCCAGTGTCTGGAAACAGCTTCTTTCCACTTATTGAATAACATCATCAGTTTTGGCAGTGTAATCCCATTGGAATGAAGAATGTTAAACCCCAAAGTTGATTAAAAGTCACCACCACAGGGATCAAATATTGGGGTTGTTGTTGATACAGAGATAGAAATTGAGCAATAAAATGACAAAGTCTGCCCATGAGATTACTGAATACAAAATAAACTCATGACTCAGTCTCCCACTCAGGTTTATTCAAAATATTGCAAGTTGGAAAGATCAACCCTTACCATTTAAACTTGGAAAATTCATGGTAAACAAATGTTACATCTTTCCAGGGGTACATCTGGGAACTGTCTTTGCTGGAGAGAGCTGTGCTGGTTTCTTGGCTCACTCTAGCTAAAGGTTACTGTCACCACCTGCTGCCTCTGGGCTGGGCTTGCTTGAGATTGGTCCTTGCCAAAGTTGGGGGTGGGCAATGATGGGAGGAGAAGGGAAGTAAAAGTGGGCCAGCAAGCTGACTCAATCACATGGTCTTTTTCTTGCCACCATGTCCTGCAGCTATTTGAGTAGGGTTCCTAATATTTGGTATTTATAAGGGTGTGGGGTACTTTAGCCTAATCTAGCATCCCAGTCCTCTTGATCATAATTGCCTCTTTTAGCCTCTGGCACATTAGTGTCCCAAGGTTTATTATGTTAGCCCCCAGGCCTGGCTCCCTAAAGAATTTCATTTTAGCACAATAGGCAAAACATAAGTCTCTTATAAGTGGGAGAGATTGAGGGGGGGAAATAATAATCACTAACTTTTATAAAGCCTTGACTCTGCCAATATAATTGACTCATGTAATCTTTACAACAACCCTAAGGAGTATGAACTATTATTATCCCCATTCTGCAGATGAGAAAGCTGAGACTAGGAGAGGATAAGTGACATAGCTAATGCTACATGGCTTATAAGCTGTAGAGCCAGAATTTGATCCAGGTTTATTTCATGCCTGAACCCATGCTTTTAACCACCTTGCAAATACTGTCTTTTGAAAGCATGCCCACTGAAATCCCATTTATGGAACTATGCTGTAGTTGCTACAGGTAAAGAAGTCTCACCGACTTGAATTTACGAGTCAGGAACTGTGGCTTATTCTTTTTGTATGTTGTCACCACCCTTGACTCAGTTCCTTGTGTAATATATGTGTTAGTTCATTAGAGGTCATGAGAACAGATTGTCCTCTAAAACACAGTTGGGTAATTCTTCTTTTCAGGGTCTAAACATTTCTGGGGTTTGGGAGTACTATAAAGGCTAAAGATGTACTTCATCATGAGTCAGTCACTTAGAGGCTACTCATCATTTGGGGGAGATGTTTACAAACCGGAAAGAGCAGTGTTAGTGAAAGCCAAAATAGAACTAGAGATGGAATTCCCCTCATAAAGACTCACTGTTTGCATGGGAGGGAGATTTTGTAAGGGGATATTTCCCAAGGGCTGTAGTAGACATAAATGCGGTAGTGGGTACTGCTGGAGAAGTTACAACTATATAATTGCTCAGGGGAAGGCAAGCAAAAGAGAGGAGCAGAGTTGGGTGAAACTCATCAGAAAGCCTTCCTGGAAGAGGTGACGAGATGGATATTAAAGAAAAAACAACAAACAAAAAATAAAGGAAAGAAATAAGAAATCAAAATGAGTGGAAACACATATGCAAAGGCTTAGAGCAAAGTGTTTGAGATTAGTTTGCCATATTTGACTAGACTGGAGTATAAGAAGATATTAAACAGCAAACATTTATTGTGTATCTACTGTACATCAGGCGTTGTGCTGGGCTCTGAGAATACAAGGGAGAAGCCAATATGGTTACAGGCAGCCTTTGGGGACCTCTTCATCTAGCAGGAGGGGCCAAGGCACACATAAATACTCATGGTCCAAAGGGTGCTATAGTAGAAAAATATAACAGTGTTATGGAGAACTGATGGTGAATGACCTGGTATCTGGGGAAGTTAGGTAGGCATCACAAGTGAAGGACATTGGATCTGGATCCTGAGGGATGGAGGGTTTTTACCAGGATGAGCAGTGGAAGAACAAAGGACATTCCAGGTACAGGAATAGTATTTTTATAACAGTACGTGTTCTAGAGGGTGGAACAATTATTGGTGGGGTGTGTTATTGGGAGCAATAAAAGGGGAGTGAAAAAGGTGGTTGGGATCAGCCTGTTCATAGTTTTCTTGGTCACTCTGTTTTGTACTTTCTTCTATGAAGCAATGGGGTTTTTATTAAGGCAGAGGAATGACAGACCAGGAAGACAATTCTTACGGCACAGGGTGGGAAGGATTGGAGAGGTGAGAGGCTAAAAGCAGGTAGACTAATTGGGAGGCCATCTCAAGGGCACTGTTGAGAAGTGGCAAGTTTCTTGGCTCTGTGCTCACTCTGTATCTGGAGTGTGGCAGTAAAAGCAGAGAGGAGGGGCCGTTCTGGAGATGAGTCAGTAAGTACAATGACTGACGTTCCAGCGTGGGTCTGTGTGAGACTGTTACACTGAGACAGGCACTGCCCAAGACTATTGGTTGGAAAGGGGATGAGTGGAGACAGGTGGTAAGTTAAGCTGGGACAGGTTGGTTTGGGGATGCCAGTGGGACTAAAACAGGTTGGGGAACAAGCACAACTGACTCACGGTGAGTGCGCAGTTCATTTGGCAAAAACAAGGACAGTGGGCCTCACAGAGAAGAGCCCCAAGTGCCAGGGCGTGGAGAGCAACAAGTGCATTTTTTCAGCTTTTGTTTTTAAATATATATTTTTTATTGATTTCAGAGAGGAAGGGAGAGGGAGAGAGAGATAGAAACATCAATGATGAGAGAGAATCATTGATCAACTGCCTCCTGCATGCACCCTATTGGCAATCGAGCCCACAACTCAGGCATGTGCCTTGACCAGAATAAAACTGAACCCTTCAGTCTGCAAGCCGTCGCTTTATCCACTGAGCAAAACCAGCTAGTGCTCACTTCAGCTTTTGAGTTCTGTACTAGGGGAGGCGGTGTATTTTAATGAAATCCCCAAAATTACCACTGGGGACTTGGGACAGAAGGGACAAACACCAAGGGCCAAACACAGCCACTGGAGCAGTCAGGACAAACAACTCAGACTTCAGTGCTCTGGAGCTGGGAACACATGCACAATGGCATTTTTAAGGACCCAGTCTGTGAGAACCACAGCCGGTCTCCTAGGAGTCCAAAACTTTAATTAAACCTAGCAGGTCCCATAACCAAATCCCATAATCCCATAAATCTATTGCAACAAGTTAAGCACAAGAGTTTAGTCCCACTCTCAGTGTAGGTAACATTTATACAAGATGGTAGGAAATGGCTCTACCCCCCAATCAAAGGTGACATTTTAACTGAGATTGTCATAGTCACTATCACCTGAGTTGGGGACATAGAAACTAAGAATGCGGCCCCCCGACACACACACTTGTATGCACACAAGCATACACATGTAGACATGCACACACATACATGTGTTCTTAGTCATGTCCCTTTAATATCTGCTGTATTTCGCTCTCAAACAAGTCTTGGATTGAACAAACACTGGGGACAGAGCTAGCGAGAGTTTAGCACAGGATCCAGCTACCACAAGGCCTCTTCCCAACCACCTCTCTGCTATGAACTTGGAAATGCATATATTTTTTCTGATTGATGTTTCAAGTTTCTTAGGATATATTCATAGAAGTGGGATCACTGGGTTAAAAGACAGTTCCATTTTTAATTTTTTGAGGAAACTCCATACTGTTTTCCATAGTGGCTGCACCAGTCTGCATTCCCATCAGCAGTGTACTAGGGTTCCCTTTCTCCACATCCTCACCAGCACTTGTTGTTTGTTGATTTGTTGATGATAGCCATTCTGATAGGGGTGAGGTGACACCTCATTGTCATTTTAATTTGCATTTCTCAGATGATTAGTGACTGAGCACTTTTTCATATATCTCTTGGCCTTCTGTATGTCCACTTTTGAAGACGTGTCTATTTAGGTCCTTTGCCCATTTTTTTTTAAATTGGCTTGTTTGCCTTCTTTTTTAAAGTTGTATGAGTTTCTTATATATTTTGGAAATTAACCCCGTATCAAATGTATCATTGGTAAATGTATTCTTCCATGTAGTGGTCTCCCTTTTAATTTTGTTGATGGTTTCTTTAGCTGTGTAGAAGCTTTATATTTTGATGTAATCCCATTTGTTTCCTTTCTCCTTAGTTTTCCTTGCCCTTGCTACAAGAGATATCTGAGATTTTGTTACCTGTGGTTTCTTCTAGGATTTTTATGGTTTAACATCTTACATTTAAATCTTTTTTTCCCCCCATTTTCAGTTTATTCTTATGTATGGTGTAAGTTGGTGGTCTGGTTTCATTTTTTTTTTTGCATGTATCTGTCCAGTTTTCCCAACACCATTTATTGAATGGACTTTCTTAACTCTATTGTACGCCCCTGCCTCCTTTGTCAAATATTGATTGAGAGTAATGGCTTGGGTCGATTTCTCAGGTCTTTGTTCTGTTGCATTGATCTATATGCCTGTTCTTGTGCCAATACCAGGTTGTTTTGAATACAGTGGCTTTGTAGTATAACTTGATATTTGGTATGGTGATCCCTCCTACTTTGTTCTTTCTCAAGATTTCTGTGGCTATTTGGGGATCTCTTTTGGTTCCATATAAATTTTTGAATTGTTTGTTCTAGATATGTGAAATACACCATTGGTATTTTAATGGGTATTGCATTGAATCTATAGATTACTTTGGGTAGTATGTACATTTTAATGATATTGATTCTACCACAGTGTTAACACAGTATATTCTTTCACTTGTTTATATCTTCCTCTATCTTTTTTTTCAGCATCTTATAGTTTTCTGAGTAGAAGTCTTTTACTGCCTTGGTTAAGTTTATTCCTAATTATCTTAATTTTTTTTTGTAGGCATGGTATGGAATGTTTATTCAGTTTCTCTTTCCCAGAGTTCATTATTGGTGTATAAAAATGTCATCAATTTCTGGGTGTTAATTTTGTATCCTGATACATTGCAGAATTTCTTTATTAAATCTAGTAGTTGTGTGTGTGTGTGTGTGTGTAGTCTTTATGGTTTTCTATGTACAGTATTATGTCATCTGCAAATAATGACAATTTTACTTCCTCCTTTCCAATTTGAATGCCTTTTACTTTTTCTTTTTCTCTGATCACTGTGGCTAGGACTTTCAATACTATGTTGAGTACGAGTGGTGAAAGTGGACATCCCTGCTTGTTCCTGTTCTTAGAGGCAATGGTGTCAGTTTGTTGCCCATTGAGTATGATGTTGGCTGTAGGTTTGTCATATATGGCCTTTATTATTTTGAGGTATGATCCTTCTATTCCCACTTTGCTAAGAGTTTTTATCAGAAAAGGGTGTTGGATTTTGTTGAATGTTTTTCTCTGTGTCAATTAATGTGATATGTAGTTTTTGTCTTCCAATTTGTTTATGTGATGTAGCACATTCATTGATTTGTGAGCATTGTACTAGCCTTGCATCCCTGGAATAAATCCTACTTCCTCATCATGTATGACTTTTATGTATTGCTGGATATGATTTGCTAATATTTTGTTGAGGATTTTAGTATCTATGTTTATCAGGAATATTGGCCTGTAATTCCCTTTCTTTGTAGTGTCCTTATCTGGTTTTAGAATTAGGTTACTGCTAACCTCTTAAAAAGAGCTTGTAAGTGTTCCTTCTTCTTGGATTTTTGGAATAGTTTGAAGAGGATAGGTATTAGTTCTTCTTGGAATGTTTGGTAAAACTCCCCTGTGAAGCCAGGGTTTTTGTTTGCTGGGAGTTTTTTCTTTTTCTTTTTCAATTTCATCAGTTGTTATAGGCCTATTCAGATTTTCTGATTCTTTCTGATTGAGGTTTGGAAAGTTGTATTTTTCTAGGAATATGTCTAATTCGTCCAGCTTATTGGAATATAGTTGTTCATTTTTTTTTTTAAGATCCACTGTATTTCTGTGGTATCAGTTGTTCCTTCACCTCTTTCATTTGTGATTTTATTTGGTTCCTCTCTCTTTGTTTCTTGATGAGTCCGGCTAGGGGTTCTTCAATCTTGTTTATCTTTTTGAAGAACCAACTCTTAGTTTCATTAATCTTTTGTGTTGATTTTTTAATCTCTATGCCGTTTCTTTCTATTCTTAACTTTATTATTTCCTTCCTTCTTCTTACCTGGGCTTTTCTTGGTGTTCTCTTTTTAATTCTTTAAGTTGTAGGGTTAGATAGTATATTAAAATTTTTTGCTGTTTTTTTTTTTGAGGTAGGCTTCCCTCCCAGGACTGCTTTGGCTGTGCCACATAGATTTTGGGTTGTTGTGTTCATTTTCATTTGTTTCTAGGAAGTTTTTAATTTCTTCTTTTATCTCTTTGGTAACCCATTCATTGTTTAGTAGCGTGCTATTTATCTTCCATGTGTTTGAATGTTTTTGAGTGTTTTTATTGTAGTTGATTTCTAATTTCATGCCACTGTGATCTGAGAAGATGCTTGATATTATTTCAATCTTCTTGAACCTGTAGAGACTTGTTTCATGTCCTAACATGTGATCTATATTTGAGAATGGCTCATGTACACCTGAGAGGAATGTATATTCTGCAGCTTTGGGATTAAATGTTCTGTAAATATCGATTAAATCCATCTGATCTGGTGTGTCATTTAGAATCACTTTTTCCTTGTTGATTTTTTTGTCTAGAAGATCAATCCATTGATATCAGTGGGATGTTAAGGTATCCTACTATGACTGTATTGCTATTTACCTCTCCCTTAAAGTCCTCCAGGAGTTTTTATAATACATTTGGGTGCGCCTATGTTGGGTGTATAAATGTTTACAAGGATTATATTTTCTTGATAGATTGATTCCTTTATTATTATATAGTGACCTTCTTTGTTTCTTTGATGGCCTTCATTTTGAAACCTGTTTTGTCAGATGTGAGTATTGCTACCCCAACTTTTTTGTTTGTTTTGTTTTCCTTTGCATAGAATATTTTCCCCATCTCTTCACCGATAGTCTGCATGAATCTTTTGTTCTGTGGTGTGTCTTTTATAGACAGCATTTTTTAAAAAAATATATTTTATTAAATTTTCACAGAGAGGAAAGGAGAGGGATAGAGAGTTAGAAACATCAATGAGAGAGAAACATCGATCACCTGCCCCCTGCACACCTCCCACTGGGGATGTGCCCACAACCAAGGTACATGCCCTTGGCCAGAATCAAACCTGGGACCCTTTAGTCCACAGGCTGACGCTCCATCCACTGAGCCAAACTGGTTAGGGCGACAGTATATTTTTGAGCCATGTTTTTAAAAATACATTCAGCTACCCTATATATTTTAACTGCAAAATTTAATTCAGTTACATTTAAAGTTATTTTTGATATGTACTTATTTATTGCCATTTCTCTCTCTCTCTCTCTCTCTTTCTCTCTCTCTCTCTCTCTCAATTTCTCTTTCTTTTTAAGCAGTCCCTTTAAAATGTCTTGCAATGCTCATTTGGTGGTAATATACTCCTTAGCCTTTTTTTTTTGTCTGGGGAGCCCTTTATTTCACCCTGAATTTTAAATGATAGCCTTGCTGGATAGAGTAGCTTTGGATTCAGGTCCTTGCTTTTTCTTTTCTTTCTTTTCTCTCTCTCTCATTTTTTATTTTTGTTAATCCTCACCCAATGATATTTTTCCAAAGATTTTTAGGGAGGGCTGGAGAGATAAATAGATAGATAGATAGATAGATAGATAAATAGATAGATAAAACAACAATGTGAGAGAGACACATCAATCAGTTGCCTCCCACACATGTCCCCATCATTGCTGGGGATCAAACCTGCAACCCAGGTACATGCCCTTGACTTGGAATAGAATGTATGACTCTTTGGTGCACAGGCCAGTGCACCCTTTGGCCCTAAAGTGTTTCTGTTGAGAAATCAGCTGACAGTCCAATGGGAACTCCCTTGTAGGTAACTTTGTGTCTCTCTTTTATTGCCTTTAAGATTCTTTGTCTTTAACATTTGTCATTTTAATTATGATGTGTCTTGGACTGGGTCTCTTTGGGTTCATCTTGATTGAGACTCTGTGCTTCCTGTACTTTTTTCATGTTTTCCTTCACCAGGCTAGGAAAGTTTACTGTCCTTATTTCTTTAAATAGGTTCTCTATTCCTTGCTCACTTTCTTCTCCTTTTGGTACCCTTATGATATGAATGTTGTTACATTTC
>NW_006296404.1:15551-22027 GCF_000327345.1 Myotis davidii
GAATATTGTTACATTTCATGTTATCCTAAAGTTCCCTTAAACTATTCTCCTGCTTTTTAAATACTTTCTCATTTTCCTGCTCTAATTCTGTGATTATTTTCTACATCTTCCAAATCACTGATTCAATCATCTGCTTCAATCTGCTTTTGATTCCTTGCAGTATATTCTTGATGTCAAATATGGTATTCTTCATTTCTGACTTGTTCTTGTTCATGGTATCTATTTCCCTTTCCATGCTGTAGTTCCCACTAAGTTCCTTGTAATTATCACTATGTTTCTTAAGTATCCTTATAACCATTACTTCCAACTTCGTATCTGATAAATTGCTTGCCTCCATTTCCTTTAGCTCTTTTTCTGGAGATCTCTCCTTTCTTTCATTTGGGTGTTGTTTCTTCTTCTCCCCATTTTTGCTGTCCTTTTGTGTTTGCTTCTGTGTACTTTATAGAACTTCTAAGCCTCCCAGTCTGTGTTGGGAGGCCTTATGTAGTAAGTGTCCTGTGGGACCCAGTGGTGCAGTCTTGGTACCCTTATGATATGAATGTTGTTACATTTCATGTTATCCTAAAGTTCCCTTAAACTATTCTCCTGCTTTTTAAATACTTTCTCATTTTCCTGCTCTAATTCTGTGATTTTCTACAATGTCTTCCAAATCACTGATTCAATCATCTGCTTCAATCTGCTTTTGATTCCTTGCAGTATATTCTTGATGTCAAATATGGTATTCTTCATTTCTGACTTGTTCTTGTTCATGGTATCTATTTCCCTTTCCATGCTGTAGTTCCCACTAAGTTCCTTGTAATTATCACTATGTTTCTTAAGTATCCTTATAACCATTACTTCCAACTTCGTATCTGATAAATTGCTTGCCTCCATTTCCTTTAGCTCTTTTTCTGGAGATCTCTCCTTTCTTTCATTTGGGTGTTGTTTCTTCTTCTCCCCATTTTTGCTGTCCTTTTGTGTTTGCTTCTGTGTACTTTATAGAACTTCTAAGCCTCCCAGTCTGTGTTGGGAGGCCTTATGTAGTAAGTGTCCTGTGGGACCCAGTGGTGCAGTCTCTTTGATATCCTGAGCTGGATGTTCTAGGAATGTCCCTTTTGTGGGTTACTTGGGCTCTCCTGTTGTAATTGGGTATTGATTGTTGTTTTCCCATTAGTGGTTGGGATCTTCCCCCAGGCTGGTTGGCTGTGAGTCTCAACCATGACCACATCATGTGAGCTCATGTGCAGGTGCTGACACTCTCAAGGTGGTTTCTGTCCTTCCTTGTTAAAAGTCTCCTCTTCAGCTAGTCTTCAGTTAGTAATTCAGGGTGAATGTTCCCCAATTAAGTTTTTACTACCAGTTTGTTTCTGGGAGGAGGTGCAAGAAAGATCCACCTGCTCTGCCACCATCTTGACAACCCCTATAGGTAAATATTTGTAAATATTTATGGATACTGCCAAATTGCCTGTATTGGGGTAGTACCATTGTCCATCCCCAAAAGCAATGTGTGAGACATGAAAGAAAAAATAGAGACAAATAACAAAGCAATAAAAAGGAAAAATAAAGAAAATAATGCAAAAATGAGCTTGTCTTGGCAGAGTTTAGAGCCTCCTGGAAGCTCCCTTTAAATCCTGGTTTTATGTTTTCTGAGGCTCACTATTTTGTTTGCCATCTCTGGACTTACTAGAAAATACTTTGATGCTACTACTTTCCACATTTGGCTCTCTGCAACCTCATCAAAGTTTTAAGCAATCCGAATTTTGTGGCTGCCTCCACAGGGCTTTGCTGCATGAGAAAGGAGCCATGCTGCACTCTAGGGCAAGCTTGTTAGCAGCACAGGGCCCAGGGATGGTTCAGCAAATATCCCAATGCCTCATGGGCTCTGCCTCTGCCTGCTGTCCAGCTCTCAGACTTAGTCACTGAGAAGGTTATTTATGAAAGGGCTTTTGGTGTATTTAGAAGTATGAGACCTCTGGGTATCTTGTAATGGGGAGGTGCTGTTCAGATTTCAGGGTGTGTTCCCCCAGCCCAGAGTCTGTCCTGGAATATTTCCCTGACCTCAGCAGGACAGAGCCCCATGTATACAGTCTGAGGGTTCTGCTGGAAGCCATGAGTTCCTATCAGCTCTATAATCTCAAGGTGGTTTTTCTACCATTCCTTGTTACAAGTCTCCTTTTCAGGTAGTCTTCAGTTGGTAATTTGGGGTGAATGTGCCCCAATATAGTTTTATTTCAAGTTTGGTTCTGAGAAGAGGTACAAGAAAGATCCACCTACTCCACTGCCAACTTCTCTTGATTGAGGATCAGTTGGGGATGCTGTGCTTCCTCACCAGGACTGTGCAAGGGCGGGGGGGGGGCGCTAACCCAGGGACCTCACTTTCAGGTCTCTCCCATAACAGACTGGGGCAGGGGGTGCACAGATAGAGTTCACAGAAGATTCCAAAAAGTGAAGACTGTGCACACTCCAGACAGGCGTATTGAGCATCCACCATCTCCTTTCTTCTCTTTAGAAGCAGTACACCTACTTGTGGCCCTCTCTGCAAATGTAATCTGAGGACAATCTAGACATTCTGGAAATACTTTCAGTGGGCACAGTAGCTGCTCACCCTACAATGCAACATATAACCCCATGTTCTCACGACCAGTTTTTTCTATGCTGTTCCCTCATTAATTCTGTCCCTGAGGCCTCTCTCAATTTAGGCAGCTAATAACTGGGCATCAAGTTTGAGGAATGTGAGAGAATCCAGGAACTGCTATTATGAGCTCCCAGGCCTCAAAATATTAAATGTTAGCCTTCCCTGATACTAACATAACCATCAGGAAGTGATCTATATCCTTTTTGAGGTCCTCAAGCTTGCAAGGAGACTCCAGAAAACTCCAACTTAGCCTTATCCCCTGATGCTTGACCTGACCTATGACCCTTGATCTAATCTTATTTACAGAAGACTCTATCTGGGATGGCCTTAGTCTCCTAATGATTTTTTTTTTTTGTCGAGTCCCTGAAGTCCCAAAGTGAGAACTCCCCAAGGAGGTAGACCAGAGCATGGTTAACTTTAATTGTCAAGAATTCCTTGCCTTGCATGTGCTTTTTTGTATAGTCAGCCAGTCTCCCAGACCCATGGGACCTAATTTTACCTTCTCTTCTGAATCCAGGAAGGGGGTGGTTAGGGTAGGTGCATTCTTTTATTTTTTATGTATATGTTTTTATTGATTTCAGAGAGAGGAAGAGAGAGGGAGAGATAGATAGAAACATCAATTATGAGAGAGAATCATTGATCAGCTGCCTCCTGCATACCTCCCACTGGGGATTGAGCCCCCAACCCACGCATGTGTCATGAATACACTAGCCAGGCTAGTGGGTGCAGTCTTGGAAAACCTCTAGGTCAGGGCAAATCTGACTTTTTGGGTCCCATAAATCTAAGGGACGTCTTCTCCAGTACCCATTAAAGCCATTTTTAACAATCCCTCATTTCCAGAGCCTAAGAAATGTTCTATTGTGCACACTGTTACTCCTAAAGTATGAGGGTCTAAGAACCCTGAAATGTTCTCCTCTAGGCTCAAGGTTCCCTAGGTTCACAGAAGCAGTTTCTAATTAGCAGGGTAGGTCCCTTGAAACAGGGAGCCCAACATTTGTTTTGTAGCCCTGACAACAGAGAAGGCCCATGGTTCACCATAGATAGGTTAAGATCCCCAAGCCTGGTGGAATTATTCCTGAATCTTCCTAGAAGAAAGGCAAAAGAGTTGGGTTCTCTCCCTGAAAGGGAATGAATTACTTGCCCACTGACACTGTAGGATAAACTTTTCCCCCTGCCTTCTAGGTCCCCTATGCAATGGCCAGCCATGGCCCCCAACTTGCTTTCAGAGATAATTATGAGCCTCAGTTTGTTCCTGGAGCAGACTGTTAATCAGGTGAGAAACATAAGACTTGTTATTCCATGGCACTATAGTTGAATGGTCTGTAATCTCAAGAATACCAATATCTCAGAGAGCAGGTCCAGTAATGGGGAACTTTGAAACTCCCAGGGAGAATTTAATGGCCACTCTTTTTTTTTTTTTTTTTTTTCACAATCAAACCTCCATCGTGTTTATTTTCTTCATCACACACACAAACAACAGTATGCAATTATTTTACTTGTTTGATTTTTTTTTCATCTCCCTGCTAGAACAAAAACTCAATTAGGAGCGAGATTGCTCTATGTTGTGTCAACACTCATTCATTAGTTGCCTAATCCAGTATTTGGAACATATTGGCACTTAACAAATATTTGTTGACTAAATTAATAAAGGGTAAAAATAAATATCTGAATATTCTACTTGCTTTTGGTGCTTTATCTGCAGAAAGATCCAATAATTTGGTCAAATCCCCAGTTGGGGGTGTGCAGGAGGCAGCTGATGATCAATGCTCTCTCATTGATGTTTCTAACTCTCTCCCCCTCTCCCTTCCTCCCTATAAAAAATCAAGAAAATATATTTAAAAAAAAAAAGTCCACAGCACTGGAATAATTAGGTAATGGCCACTCTTGGGCCTTTCTTCCTGTCTCCATAATCAGCCAAGGAAGGAGGATTTATGAGAATGGTGTTTTCTACCTAAAGCAGCAGTTCTCAACCTGGGGGTCGCGAACAATGAAAATACATCCTGCATATCAGATATTTACATTAAGATTCATAACAGTAGCAAAATTACAGTTATAAAGTAGCAACAAAAATAATTTTATGGTTGGGGGTCACCACAACCGGAGGAACTGTATTAAAGGGTCGTGACATTAGGAAGGTTGAGAACCACTGAAAGAAACTTCAGAGCTTACAGGAAGGCTGAGAACCAGCTGAGGTCAATTTACACCTACCCTGGGGAATCCATGAAGCTAGAATAAAAGAAGCACTCTCAATTGTAGCTATTTTAACCTCAGTGGTGAAGGCCTTGGCCAGAGGGAACAAGTGAAACCATTTTGGAAATACAAACAATCTCTTGCTTAATGTTCCAGCCTCTGCAGTCAGACAGACTTGGGTTTGAGTTCAAACTGTGGCACTTTGTAGCTTTGTGACCTGGGGTAAGCCACTCAACCTCTTTCAGTATTAGTTTCCTCATGTATAAATTAGAGATTATAGTCCTGGCCAGGGACCCTAAGCTGGTTAGGGCATCATCCTGATACACCAAGGTTGCAGGTTTGATCCCCAGTCAGGGCACATCCGAGAATCAACCAATGGAACAGCAAACTAATATTTCTCTCTCCTCTCTCTCTTCCCCTTCCTCTCTCTCTAAAATCAACCATCAATAAAAAATAAATAAATAAACTGGAGACTAAAGATGTACTTAGTTTACAGGGTTAACTGTATTAAATGAGTTGATGCATGGTAAGTCTTGAACATATGACTTGTAGCAAAACTCTAGAAATAGTGCTTATTGTTACTACAGATGTCATCAGCCTGTTCACTGGGATATAGTAGATAAAGGAAAGGTCAAAAGCCAACTACTAAATGGGCTAAACTGCCTAGCACCGATGCCTCATCATGCCGCCCTTGGGAACATTGATTTCCAGATACAGTTTATGAGAGGGTCCTTATTTGCTTCCACACTCCATGAGACCTTAGTTGTAAGTACCTCCAGAACTCTGGTGGAATATCTAGAGTAGTCATTTTTCTGCTTTACTCCCACGCTGCCATCATGGAATTGTATCATGTAGGCTAAGAGCCTTTATCCAAAAGGATCCTGTTCTCTTTCCTAGTGCATGTGACCTGAGGAGTTGGCAGGTTTTCCTAGGATTGGTAAATTTGGGATACTTATTATAAGCACTGTTTTTCAAATGAGTGTGTTAGGACAGGACAGGTGGGATGCACAAGCCAAGAATAATTTTGTGACAAATCAAGTTGATCCTTAGGAGATTGTTTCAGAACTAACTAGGCAGCCTTAACAATTCAAATTCTTTTAGCCCATCCTCAGGGACTGATTTAAACTGTTTGTAGTAGAACAAAGGGTTAAATAAACTCCCAAGTTGAATCTAATGCATAGCTAGGTTTGAGAAGTCATACCTATCTGAATAATAATCCGCACATTTCAGTGAACATTGTATTCACTTGGTAGCATGGGACTTGTTAAATGCAGATTTCCAGGCTCATCCCAGTAGATATTTTGTTGTGGTGATCCAGATCAGATCTAGTAGGCCTCAGAAATCTGTATTTTAACCAGCACCCCCAGGTAACCTTGACCTAGAGGAAACGATCATTCTCTTTGTTATTATTCCTGGCTGGCATGACCCAAAGATTCTGTAGAGAAGGAAGGCATTGCTTAATCTATTACAAGTTTCAATACTTGTAATATTAATATACTAGAGGCCTGGTGCACAAAAAATTGTGCACTTGGGGGGGAGGGGGGGTCCCTCATCCCGGCCTGTGCCCTCTAGCAGTCTGGGACCCCTCGGGAGATAATGACCTGCTGGCTTAGGCCTGCTCCCGGGTGGCAGAGGGCAGGCCCAATCCCTAGGTGCAGCCCCTGGTCGGGCT
>NW_006296404.1:22582-27505 GCF_000327345.1 Myotis davidii
GGGCGGGGTTGTGGGCTGTTTTCAGGCTGGGACTGAAGCTCCCAACTGCTCCTTTTTTCTTTTCTTTTTTTTTTATTCTGGGCCAGCTTTAGCTCTGAGGCTTGGCTCCAGCTCTGAGGCCTTAGCTGCTGAAAGTAGGTATCTGGTTTGTTTGGGTTCTATAATTGTAACACTGTTGCGGTCCTGCTCACTCCAGCTCTGAGATCCTGGCTGGCTGAAAGCAGGGATCTGCATTTGTTCTATAATTGAAACAATGTTGCGGTCCTGCTGGCTGAAGCCCGGCTGGCTGAAAGCTGGTTTCTGGGGTTTTGTTTGGCTTCTATATTTGTAACAATGTTTCAAACTGCAAGCTCAGAGGGCCGGCAAGTCAGGTGGGGAACATTGGAGTCCTCCGTCACTGAAGCAAGCAAGCCTCCCTGTTCGCATCAGCTGCCTGGCTGCAGCCGCCATCTTGGCTGCCAGTTAATTTGCGTATCTCGGCCCTACTCTGTGAGTGACAGGGGGATTAGCCAATGGGAAGGGTAGCAGAGTGACACTAATTACCATGTTTCTCTTTTATTAGTGTAGAGATAATCTCCTAAATTCTTTTTAGAATTTGTTGAAATATTTTCTCATTTTTGCTATGGTATACAAAAAAATGATTCTAGGCAAAAAATATTTGAGATCGCTATTATTATTGAAAATTGTATTAGTTATCTATTGCTTCAAAACAAATTACCCCAAATTAGTAGATTAAATAACATTTATTATCTCACTAGAGGTCTGATGTACATAATTCATGCAGCAGTAGGTCTTACTTTCCTGGGCTGCCAGCACCAGCTTCCCTCTAGCACTAGGGACCCGGGCTTTCCTCCAGCTGCCAGTAAACACCCAGGACCTGGGCTTCTCTCACAACCCTGGCTTCCTCTGGAAGGTCAACTGGAAGTACGCACAGAAAGATGCCTGGTCTAATTAGCATATTATGCTTTTATTATTATAGACTAGGGGCCCAATGCATGAATTCTTGTACCTTGAAAGTAACTGTGGGCTGCAAGGCGACGGTGAACACAGGGGTGGGTCTCGGCCCATCTTCTGCACCCCGGCCTGGCCCCTCCTGCCAAGGCCCCCCGGGGTCCCATGTCTGCTGGCAACCCCACTCCCGCCACCACCGCTCCCATGCGCAGATGACATCAGCCCCACTCGCACCCACTCAGAGCAATTGGGGCTGGCGCCAGCAGTGGGTGCAAATGGTGGCTGCTGCCCTGATCACCCCTCAGAAGCAGGGGGAGGTGGAGAAGCCTTCAGGGGCCATTGGGGCTGGCGGCCGCCACTTGCACCCACTGACCGCACCAAGTGATCAGGACTGGTGCTGGGTACTGGCAGTGGGTGCGAGAAGCTGCTCTGGCGCTGGCAGCAGGTGCAAGCAGGGCTGGTGCCAGCACTGGGTACAAGTGGGGCCATTGCTGGTAGTGGGTGCCAGAGGTGGCTACTGGCCCCAATTGCCCCCCAGGAGCAGGCAGAAGTGGAGAAGCCCTGAGGGGCGATTGGAGCCAGCCTGGGTGCTGGCAGTGGGTGTGAGTGGTGGCTCTAGCGCTGGCAGCAGGTGTGAGAGCCGGGAGGGACTGTGGTGTGTGGGAGCAGAGAATTTTCAGTAACCACCAGAGGCTCACCCCGATGACAGCAACCATCACCCTGCCTTGGTCTGGCGCCCCTGCTCACCTGCTCTGTCATCCCACCGCAGCTGGCACCCACCATGTTCTGTGCTTTGCCCCCTGCTGTCAATGCCCGCCATGTTCCGCATGCACTCCATGGTGGTCAGTGCACATCATAGCGACTGGTTGTTTGGTTGTATGGTTGTTCTGCCATTCAGTCTATTTGCATATTAGGGTTTTATATATATAGATAGTGTCTATGGGTTAGGCATCTGAGCATGGCCTGATGTTTGCCTCTGGCTCAGGGTCTCTCACAAGGGTACATTCTAGGCTTTAGCTGTGGCCATAATCTCATTTAGAAACTCAACAGGTAGAGAATATGCTTCTAAATTCCCTCATGTAATTGTTGCAGGGATTCTGTTGCTTTCTGTTTGTTGTCCAGAAACATCAGTTCCTTGCCCTGTTTACCTTTCCATAAGGCAACTTGCAGCTTACAACATGGCAGCTGGCTTTCTTGAGAGAGAGAGAGAGAGAGAGAGAGAAGAGAGAGAGAGAGAGAGAGAGAGAGAGAGAGAGAGAGAACCATGTGAGAGAGAAACATGTATTGGTTGCCTTTGCATGCGCCCAGACTGGATTGAACTGCAACCTGGGTATGTGCCCTGAACTGGACTAGAACTAGCAACCTTTCAGTGCATGGGCAATGCCCCAAGCATCTGAGCCACACCAGCCAGGAAAGTCATCCTCTTTCTGTAACCTTATCTTGGAAATAATATCCCATCACATTAGCTATATAGGTATAACTCATTTTATTGAGCTTAGCTTTATTGCACTCCCCAGATGTTGCATTTTTTATAAACTGAAGGCAAGACCCTCCACCAGCAAAATGATCACGTCTTGCTTTATTCCAATACTTGCTTTATTGTGGTGGTCTGGAACCAAACCTGCAATATCTTCTAGGTATGCCTGTATTTTGTTAGTTAGAAGCAAGTCACTAGGTCCAGCCCACACTCAAGTTAAGGGGATTACCCAAGGGCCTGAATACCATCTCATAGGCTTTTTTATTTTTAAAGTATATTTTAAAGCAATCTTTAATGTTACTCAGAATATAGGAAAATATTGATTTATTGACAAATGCATTTAAACATGACATTACAGTGTGTTTTGTTTGGAGATTGAAAGCATATTGAGATATTATAAGTAATTTAGCTATTTTGAGTGGCCTCAAAATATGACAAAAATGCCCAGACCGGTTGCTCAGTGGTTAGAGTGCTGGCCCACAGACCAAAAGGTCTCATGTTGGATTCCCAGTCAAGAGTACATACCTCAGTTGCAGGTTCGATTTCAGGCCCTTGTCTAGGCATGAGCAGGAGGCAACCAATCTATGTGTCTCTCTCACATTGATGTTTTTTTCTCTCTCTCTCTTCCCCCTCACCCCTCCTTCTCCCTTCCACTCTGTTTAAAACTCAATGGAAAAAATATCCTTGGTGAGGATTTTAAAAAAATTAACAAAAATGCTTTCATGTTGTGATGTTTGAAATTCTTGCATTTTGTACTATAAAATAAATTCACTTATTTACAAAATTTTACTCTTTTTTTAAGTGATGACATACCTTCTACACAAATCACATAGAAAATGTGTTTATTCTTTTCCTTCCAATAAATGTAGAACCAAATTGCATATAATTGTCACTATACTTTCATTTTTGCCATTGACTTTTGAAGTGTGAGAGAGAGCTTAATGTATCATGTAAGTTTTTTTTTCATCATGTTTTCAATTAAGAATCTGGTAAAGAGCAGCTTCAGTTGATGTATTAAAAAGTGCCATAAGCTAGGTAGTTTAAACTACAGAAATTTATTATCTCACAGTTCTGGAGACTAGAAGTCCAAGGTCAAAGTGTAAAAAGGGTTGATTTTTCTGAGTCCTGTTAACTTGGCTTGTAGATGCCTGTCTTCTACCCATGTCTTCAAATGATCTTCCCTCTGTCTTAATCTCTTCTTTTTATAAAGACACCAGTCATACTGGATTAGAGCCTACCCTAACGGCCGTATTTTAACTTAATTAACTCTTTATAAATTAACTATTCAACTCTCTGCTTCATTTAATTATTGGTTTTGCTGCAACCACTTTTTGCTGTTTTCTTTGACCAAGATTCAGCATTTCAACAGCATTAAAGATTGGTTGTGGGCTGGACTTGAAACCTAGTCATCTATCTATATAATAGAGGAATATGCAAATTAGCTGGGATGACCTAACGTTACGACTGAACAGCAGGGACCAGAGGCTGCATGAGGCCTGGCAGGGGTGAGGGACCTCAGGCTGCACACCCTGCCTGGAGAGGCTTGACGGGGGTGGGGCTGGCCAGGTCTGGGTCTCCTGCATTTTCGAAGCGTGTGCAGGTGATGGGCGGGGACTTGATTCTAGGTCCCGTGGAGTGCCCCAGACTCTGACAGGAGGGAGATTTTAATATACAGTTTACTAATTTTCTTTCATCTCTGACACTTCTGTAATAGAGAAAGCAAAAATAACAATGTTAAAATATTTCCTCTAATTAATTCCCTTTTAATGTGCATGAATTTCATGCACTGAGCTACTAGTCATTTATATCATTGATTCTTGGAGAAATGGGACCTGAGCTCAAAAAAACTTTAGTCACACACCACTTAACAACGAAGAGAAGTGCTGAGAAATTTTTTGTTAGGCAATTCTGTCATTGTGTGAATATTATAGTGTGCATTTACACAAACCCAGATGATATAGCCTAAGCTACATGGTATTGCCTATTATTCCTAAACTATAACCCTATATAGCATTTTACTGTACAAAGCAACATGAGATTATATCAAGCACAAGATAAAATGATGCAATCAGGAGACACAGTAAACACAGATGTAACAGGCTGATGCCAGCATAACACAGCACAATGTTTTACTGCAAATTTTTTATAGTAGGAAGATAATACTCTAAAATAAAGATAAAATATAATACAGAAAATATACAATCCAAGAGCATAGTTATTATCATTATCAAGGATTATATACTGTACATAATTATATGGGTTATACTTTTATATGGCTGGCAGTGCAGTAGGTTTGTTTACATCAGCATCTCCACAAACATGTAAGTTACAATGGCTATGACATTACTAGGTAATAGGAGTTTTTCAGCTCCATTATAATGTTACTAGAGGCCCGATGCATGAAATTCGTGCATGTGTGTGTGTGTGTGTGTGTGTTTGTGTGTGTGTGTGTGTGTGTGTGTATGTGTCTCTCAGCCCAGCCTGCACCCTCTCCA
>NW_006296404.1:27630-32391 GCF_000327345.1 Myotis davidii
GTCGGGCCTAGATGGGCAGTCGACCATCCCAAACACAATCCAGGACTGCTGGCTCCCAACTGCTCACCTGCCTGCCTGCCTGATTGCCCCTAACTGCTTCTGCCTGCCAGCCTGATCACCCTCTAACCACTCCCCTGCCAGCCAATTGCCCTTAACTGCCCTCCCCTGCTGACCTGCTCACCCCTAACTGCCCTCCCCCACAGGCCTGGTCACCCCCAACTGCCCTCCCCAGCCAGCCTGTTCATAGCCTAACTGCTCTCCTGCCAGCCCAATTGCCCCCAGCTGCCCTCCCCTGCAGGCCTGGTCACCTGCAACTGCCCTCACCTGAAGGCCTGGTCTCCCCCAGCTGCCCTACTCTGCAACTCTGCCCTCCCCTGCAGGCCTGGTCACCTGCAACTGCCCTCCCCTGAAGGCCTGGTCTCCCCCAGCTGCCCTACTCTGCAACTCTGATCACCCTCAATTGCCCTCCCCTGCAGGCCTGGTCACCCACAACTGCCTTCTCCTTCTGTCCATCTTGTGGTGGCCATTTTGTGTCCACATGGGGGCAGCCATCTTGTGTGTTGGAGTGATAGTCAATTTGCATATCACCTCTTTATTAGGTAGGATGGGACCATCTTCATATATGTGGTCCATTGTTGTAAGAAACATTATTATGCAGGACATGACTATATTTACTGGCTCTATTTGTAAGCTTGGAACTGCTTATGTCCTGTATGACAATTACCAATTTAAAATATATAGAAAGGCAATAAGATATATTTGACATTTGATATATTCTTTCTTGAAGGATTCAAAAAACTCAGCAGCCAATCAATGGTTCTCTCTCATCATTGATGTTTCCATCGCTCTCCCTCTCCATTACTCTCTGAAATCAATAAAAAATATCTTTGAAAAATATCCTTTCCTTTTTCCTCAGACTGAATGTTGCATGGTAATACAAATTAGAAGGTATTGTGATTGTCTTATAATTGAAAAGATCCCATCTTGACCTCTTTGAAATCTTTTTCAAGCATTTATTAGAAAGAACCAATTTAAATGAGTTAGTTTTAAAATAAAATATAAAAATAATTTGCTAAATAATTAATACAATTTCAAATTACTTTTCCCAGAATTCCCTAAGGGCAAGCTATAAAATGCATCAAAGTTACCCATGTGCTGCCAGAGCCAATCTTCATTCCGAGTTTTATAGCCCTTTTGTGTTTCCTATTTTTAAAAAAATATATTTTATTGATTTTTCACAGAGCGGAAGGGAGAGAGATAGAGAATTAGAAACATCGATGAGAGAGAGACATCGATCAGCTGCCTCCTGCACATCTCCCACTGGGGTTGTGCCCGCAACCCAGGTACATGCCCTTGACCGGAATCGAACCTGGGACCTTTCAGTCTGCAGGCCAACGCTCTATCCACTGAGCCAAACCGGTTTCGGCTGTGTTTCCTATTTATGTGGCCTGGCATTCTATGAGGTTGTAACTACTGGCACCTTGTCAGTTCTTTATTCATCCTATATTTTCATTTCTGCCTATTGAGAGAACCACAATCTAAAGCACACTCATAGGCAAGAGTTTTATGGACAAACACACCTAAAGTATGTGGCACCTTGATTTGAGTCATGGTTTAATAAAAACAACCACCACAACTGCACTTTAAAGAGTTACTTCCCACTTCAAATTTAGAACTCACATTTAATTTTCAAAATGCGCTAAGAGAAACTTGGGGACATTTTGTGCATTATGCCACTAGTGGGCGCCAGAGATACAGTGAAAAATGATAGATGAATTTAAGAAAACAGCTTTCCTTTTACCAGGTTGAAGAAATGAAAAATATTTTTTGATAATTATGGGCTCCCTTCAACTTTTGTGTTTTTCAAGTTTGGATAATAAAGAGACCTTAGGCTTGATTAGAAACTTTTGATTCCCATATCTGAAGTAGAAAGGAATTGCTTCACTTTTTAAGGTATGGAGGTAAAATAATACTTTTCCTCCCACCTTATCACTTTTTCTATCTGAGCTAATAATCAAATTAACAGATCCATATTAATAGGAGAAAACCAAAATTTTATATACATGCAAGGAGAATTCACATATCCATGAAAATTCCAAAGACAGTGAGGCAAAATTGAATATACTATATGTAATTTTGGACAAAGGAGAAAAGTGAGAAACATGATATTAGATCTCAAAAGTGAGAAAGGCTGATTTATAGGTAATTGAGGAAGAGCAGAGAACACATGGCAGGTAAATTCTTACTTCAATGAGACACGGAGTGATCTAGCTACCAGGTTCCTAACCGGAGCCCTGTCACATACCATATTAAATTCAATTTAGGCTAAGGCAGACACCATAAGATTTCCTTCCTGGCATAGGCCTTTCCATCTGAATCTCTTAGGCAGGAAAAAGGGAGGGTCAAATGTTTTTTTCTGTGTCTTTTGTTTCTTAATCAGCAGCTTAAAATAAAAATCCTAAAAGTCAAAACTTTGGTCTCCTTCAGACATGTGATGAATAAAGACAACTGCTTTTTGTCACAGCCAATACATTCTTGCTTTTCTTACTATGCACCAGCCACTGTGTGAAGCAATGTACATGCTGTATTTTATTGAGGCCTGAGGGGAATCTTAGAGAGTGAATATTAACATCCGCCTTTACCATTTGAGAAAACTCAGGCACAGAGTGGTTAAGTAACCTGCCTACGGTGACAAACAGTGGTACAATTGACATTAAAACCCAGATCCATCTGACTCTAGAGTCAGGGCTTTTATTGGAGACCACACTACCTATACACTCTATTCTTTAAACTCTCTACTAGACTGTGGTATAAGAAAGTTTATCCTAATTATGGTGTGACTAGACTTTTAAATAAACTCAGATTCTCTCAAACCATGGTTCTAGTATGCAATTGAATGGGAGGAAGAAAAAAACAACAACAAATAAAACATGGTTAGGAGAAGAAAATGGTGGCTGACTAGGCAGATGAGTGGATTAGAAAACTGTGGTACATCTACACAATGGAATACTATGCTGCTGTAAAAAAGAAAGAACTCTTACCATTTGCAACAGTATGGATGGACCTGGAGAGCATTAAGCTAAGTGAAATAAGCCAGTCAGAGGAGGATAAGTATCACAAGATTTCACTCATCTGTGGAATATAATGAACAACATAAACTGATGAACAAAAATACATCCAGAGACACAGAAACATCGAACAGACCATGAAAACTCAGAGGGAAGGCAGGAGAGGGGGAGGGTAAGAGATCAACCAATGGACTTGTATGTATCTATATAAGCATAACCAATGGACACAGACAGTAGGGGGGTGAAATCATGTGCTGGGGGGGGGTGGGAGCAGCCAGGGAGAGGTCAATGGGGGGGGAGATATATGTAATACTTTCAATGATAAAGAATTTAGGTTAAAAAAAGAAAACACGGTTAAAAACTCCCAAGTGAGGAGGGACTCTCTGCAAAACAAAATATTCCCCAGCAACACCTCTGTTATTGGCAAGATGAAGTGAATGCAGTTCTTGTCTTCTTGAAGAAAAGATTTGAATCAAGGAACAAAGTGCAGCAAAGCAAGCAATAATGTATTAGCTGCAGCAAAAAACACACAGGACAGTGAAACAAGGAAGGGCTTAGCATAGTAGAGAAAAGGGGGCCTTCGTGACAGGTTCATGGGGTAAGCCTGGGACGAGTTGCTAATGCCCATTGCTCCCCTTGTTGGAAGTCTTGTGAGGTTCCTTAGAGTTTAGGTGATGTGTTCCTGTGGGAGAAGGAGAGGGTGAAGGCAATGGCAGAGACGTGCTCTCCAGCAGGAGAGTTCGTGCTGAGTCCTTTGGTAGGCTCCAGGGCAGGGGATCATCAGTCAATGCAGCTTGGTCCTGAGGCAGCCCAAGGCATTGCTTATCTGGTTTGGATGTTTTTCTGGTCCTGGAGTTGAAATACAACTGATAAGGATTTCTAGATGTTATCCTTAGGGGGAAGAAGGTCAGGGCATCTGAACTTCATGACCGGTGATATGCTAGAGGAGGAAAGGTTACCCTGGGGGCAAGGTCCTTGTTTTCCTAGTTTTGCCCCTTGCTAGGCACCAGGAGTTTTCCACCCTGGTGGCCTTCTATACCTGGCCCATTGCCCTTGCTTTGCTCATGTCTGTCTAATTGCCTATTACATGTCTAGATATGAAGATAATTCAGTATTCTTATGCTGTTTATTCAGATTCTAGTCCCTTAGGCAAAGAATCCAGAGATCTGATGATTCAGCTATCAAGGAGAGCCATTGACTTCAGCCCTAGGATAAAACTACCAGCACATTTGTGATGCTGGAGAAAGCGCCATCCAGTCTGAGACATCCATTTTATGGAATCAAGATCTCATGTGCTCTTGGGTCCCAATAATGGAGGAAATGAACTTAAAAGAAAAAAGGATAATGGAAGTGATAGTAAAGCTCTCGATTTTGTGTGTGAATTGAAAGTAAGAAGTAGCCTTAATAATTTAAAATGGTCAAAAATCACATGACTCTAAACACATAAAGGCTACTGATCATCCTGATTATAGCATTCTATATTTAATGTTATAACAACTTTACCCCTAAAAATATTAGTACCCATTATATAGCAGGGACTTTCAATAGTAACACATTTATACTCCAAGTAGTGGTTAAGAGCTTTATCTGCACTATATAACTTAACCCCTACAAAAAAACCTGCTTAGCAGTTACTATTATTATCAAAGTAATACATGTAAACAGTTGGACAGATAGTACCAGGAGTCCTATA
>NW_006296404.1:32420-40790 GCF_000327345.1 Myotis davidii
AACTTCCACCTTCCCAACCCCTGCCTTTCTCTTCTGAGAGGCAACTACTCTCATTCTCTTGATTCATTTTGGGGTTTGTTTTGGTATTTAACTAAATTCCTGAATTCTGGCTTATACTGCTATTTTTTAAATTTTTTAACTTTAAGCATTATCTATTCACTTCTTTTTTTAAAAAAATATTTTATTGATTTTTTACAGAGAGGAAGGGAGAGGGATAGAGAGTTAGAAACATCGATCAGCTGTCTCCTGCACATCTCCAGTAGGAGGTGTCTATCCACTGAGCCAAACCAGTTAGGGCTATTCACTTCTTAAATGGAATGTAATGATTAAGCTCCCTTACAAACCTTCTTCCTCCTTATATACATACAACTCTCCTGTATTTCTTGGAATTAATAATACTTTTCTTTTTTACTAGCTTAATTTTTTAATATACTTTTTATGTTTTTTATTGATTTCTGAGAGGAAGGGAGAGGAAGAGAGAGAGATAGAAACATCAATGATGAGAGAGAATCATTGACTGGCTGCCTCCTGCACGCCCCCTACTGGGGACCAAGCTCACAACCCAGGCATGTGCCCTTGACCGGAATGGAAACTGGGACCATTCAGTCCGCAGGCTGGCGCTCTATCCACTGAGCCAAACCCGCCAGGGCTTCACTAGCTTAATTTGTATGTGCTTATCATTACCAATCCAACCCCAGACTTACCAAAAGGACTCCAAAACTTTTCTCAGTGTGGTCAATACCTCAAGTAATCTGAAATATCATCTTTTTTTCCTGGAGACATCCTTCCAGAACCTTGCAACTACATGTATCTAGAGTACAGCATGGTGACATTCCTATGCTTTCCTTTCCCCATCATTCTGGAAATTTTCTTCATCTGTCTCTTATGTTTCACCCTGTTTCCTGGATCTCCTATCTTTCTCTGATCACTCCCTTGTCTTGACGAGGCACATATTCCAGTGACTTCCCAGGAAAAAGTTCATGGGAGGTTGATTTTTTGAGTCCTTATCCCCAGTATTCTGAAGTTTCATGACGGTATGCCCCAGCATATGTCTTACAGTCATTGTATTGGATACGTAGTCAGCCCTTAAATCTGGTAAGTCATTTTCTTCAGTTGGGGAAAAACTTATTTTACTTTGTCTTTGATTATTTCTTCCATTTTTTTTCCTGGTCTCTCTCTGGGAGCTCCTAATGGATAATGATCCTCTAATTCTCCTATCTTATCTCAATTTCCCTCCTGTTTGCCCTTTTGTTTTGCATCCTGGGAGATTTATTTAAATATATCTTCTAACTACTGAATTAAAAACAATTTTACTCTAATAATTTGAATTTTTAAGAGCTCATTCTTGTTCTTTGAATGTTTTTTTTTGTTTGTTTCTAGCATCAGTGAGTGTTTCATGTATACAGTGCTCTGTGCACTTCTCTAAGAATATTTTTTTTTGCTTGTTTTTATTTATTTTTTCCAACCTTGGATTCCATTGTAACAGTAATTCCAAAAGAGTTTGTACGCTTTTCTGGTATAATTTGTATAGTTTAAATAATGTTCACAGATGTTCAATTAGCTTCTGCAGAGTTACGTACCTATTACAAAATATTTAAGATTTGCTCACAAATCTCTTGGAACAATAAAATAAGGTAAAAGAGAGCCTGAAATAGTAAAATGTATTAAGACCTACACTAAAATGAAAGGTGAAAATAAGCATTGTTCACAAGAATATTAATTATAGGATTTGTTTTCAGGCTTCTTCTGTTCCCTGCATTTTTACTATTTATTGTTTCTTTTCTCAATGTTTGTTTTAGTCTCTTTTTTTGTTAAAAATTTTCAATGTTTTATTATCTTTTTTATTTTTTGTATTTATTTTTAAAATCTTTATTGTTGTATTAGAGATACCCCCCTTTTTCCCCCCATTGACCCCCTCCACCAGGTTCCCATCCCTCCCCAGGCCTTCACCACCCTATTGTCTGTGTCCATTGGTAATGCATATCCTATATAATAAAAGGCTAATATGCAAATTGACCAAACAGTGGAATGACTGGTTACTATGTCCTGCACTGACCACCAGGGAGCAGATGCTCAACACAAGAGCTGCCCCTGGTGGTCAGTGTGCTTCCACAGGGGGAGTGCCACTTAGCCAGAAGCCAGCTCACGGCTGGCAAGTGCAGCGGCAGTGGCAGGAGCCTCTCCCACCTTTGCAGCAGCACTAAGGATATCAGACTGTTGGCCTAAGTCATCAGTCGGACATCCCCTGAGGGCTCCTGGACTGCAAGAGGGTGTAGGCCAGGCTGAGGGACCTCCCTACCCGAGTGCAGAATTTCATGCACTGGGCCTCTTGTGTGCATATAAGATCTTTGGTTAATCTCTTCCCGTGTCCTCTCCACACTTCCCTCTGAGATTTGTCAGCCTGTTCCATGTTTTCATGCCTCTGATTCTGTTTTATTCATCAATTTATTTTGTTCATTAGATTTCTTGTTCATTTATTTTGATTTTTTTAGATTCAATTATTGTTATATATGTATTCATTGCGTTTTTTATTGCTCATGTTTTTTATCTTTCTTCTTTTTTTCTTCTTCTTCTTCGTCTTCGTCTTTGTCTTTGTCTTCTTCTTCTTCAAATACCTGTCAGCATTTCATGTAATACTGGTTTGGTGGTGATGAACTCCTTTAGCTTTTTCTTATCTGTGAAGCTCTTTATCTGACCTTCAATTCTAAATGATAGCTTTTCTGGGTAGAGTAATCTTGGTTATGTATCTTTGCTATTCATTATCTTGAATATTTCTTGCCACTCCCTTCTGGTCTGCAGTTTCTGTTGAGAAATCAGCTGACAGTCATATGGGTGCTCCTTTGAAGGTACCTAACTACTTTTCTCTTGCTGCTTTTAAGATTCTATCTTTGCCTTTAGCCCTTGGCATTTTAATTAGATGTGTCTTGGTGTGGGCCTCCTTGGGTTCCTCTTTTTTGGGGATTATTTGCACTTCTTGGACTTGTAAGTCTATTTTTTCACCAGGTAAGGGAAATTTTCTGTCATTATTTCTTCCGATAGGTTTTCAATATCTTGCTATATCTCTTCTCCTTCTGGCACCCCCATAATGTGAATGTTGCTACACTAAAAGTTGTCCCAGAGGCTCCTTACACTGCCTTCATATTTTGTAGGTAGAACTGCTATGCATCTTGGAATTGGTAGAGTGGCCTTGTGTAGTAGGTATCCTGTAGGAACCAGTGGCTCAGCCTCCCCACTCACCTGAGCTGGGCATTCTAGGTGTGCCCCTGTGGGGGATGTGTGCAAAGTCTTGTTGTAGTTGAGCCTTGATTGCTGTTGGTGTCACTGGGAGGAATTGACCTCCAGGCCAATTGGCTGTGAGAACCACTATGGAGTGATCTGCAGAAGGCTTCTATTTGCATTGGGCTTGGAAGTTCCCAGGCAAGGCCCAGCTGTGAAGCATGGCAGGCTAGTGCTAGTGCCAGCTTTGGGGCATGCTGACACCAACTGCTGCTTGTTTGAGAGATTTCAAAAAAGTTTGAAGCCTGAGCTGGGGCAGGCCATTTATATGGAAAATCTGCTGCAAACAGCTTGGGTGGAGATGCAAATTGGATGAGGTGTGGTCTCAGGAATCACCAGGGCTCAGTGAACAGTGTGGGCCGCCCTCATGGAAACTCAGATATGGCTGCCAGTCAGCTCTGTGATGTGGGAGGTCCCAGCACAGGAAGATTGATCCCTGTGAGCACTCCCATCTGGGAGAAAGCAGCCCCCGAGCTCCTGCAATGATTACAGACAATCCAGTTCCTCTCTGTATGTAACTGGGTCCCTCAAAGCTACCTCCCAGTAGTGGAGCTCAGAGGAAGCAGGACCATATAAGTTTGTGTGCCAGCCCTTTAAGCAGAACTGCTTGGGGCTCTAGCAGCCTCCATGTCACTCAGCCATAATCCCTGCTGTTTTTACAGCCCAAAGTTATAGGATCCCATATGGGAGCCCTTGCTTCTCATGGTAGGCCTCTACAGCCAAGATATCCCTTCCCATTGAAAAACATGCTACCGTGAGTGTTGGACCATCCTCCGCCCCTCCTACCAGTCTCAATGTGCTTTTTTTCCTTTGCTTCTCTAGTTGTAGGACTTCCATTCAGCCAGATTTCAGACACTTCTGAATCATGGTTGTTCTGTATTTTAGTTGTAATTTTGATGGGGTTGTGGGAGGTGATGAGTACTAGCAGTTACCTATGCCACCATCTTGGTTCTCTTTTATTGCCTTTATTATTTGTATTTAGGAGTGAGGCAACCGAAAAGTGGTGTGTGTGTGTGTGTGTGTGTGTGTGTGTGTGTGTGTGTGTGTTGGGCAATTATTGTTGATGGGCCTTAATATCATTAGGTGGATCTGGCCATTTCATTGGTAGACCCAACAAATGTCAGTATCCATTTGGTCTTTTCTCTTAGGCTATCAAATTACCCAGAGAGGCATCTTTCAATTTCCTGCATTAAGGTGTTGATGGGAAAGCGGAAGAGAAGGACTGTTTAGCACCACCCTTGCTCTGAGCTGAGCCTGGTAACCCCACTTAAAAAGCATCATTATTATCATTATCATCATCATAATTAACATTTATTGAGGGCTTATTTAATCAAACAGAGATTTATGTACAACTGTGTTCTTTATGCCATTGTTTAATACAGTGAAAGTTGGAAGTTATTTAAATGTCTAAAAAGAGATTGATTACAAAAATCATTGTGTATTGATACAATAAAATGGTAGGCAGACATGAAAACAATCTAATTAACCCCAGTTGTTGAGGCCAGCCTCCTCCCACAAAGTTAAATAATAGCAGTCCTATTTCAGCTGAACTGACCCTATCATTGTCTCCACTCCAGCTACTAACATTTATTTGTGTTGAAAGGAAAATTGAGGGCTTTTTAGGGGGAACTGCGATAATGATGAGAGACTATCCCCATCCGCAACAACCTTCTCCTCGGTGAAAAGACAGCAATGATACACTGGTAGATGTTTAATACCCCCCTGGAAGTATCTTTGTCATGTAAATACTACCACCATGGCCAATTTCCAGCTACCAGTGAGATGTCAACTGGCTAACACATTTTCTGAAATTTTAACAATACATTTTTGTAAGCTGGGATGGACTGGCTTTAGCAAAACACTGAAGGGAGACCCCAGGGAACCACAAGATTAGATATGTGCTTAGTCACAAATTCTGCTTTGCAGACCAAGCCTAGTGACACTTGAAAGGGATAAAGATTTTTAGAATCCTGGAGGTGATGACACTGCCAGAAGAAGAGAGAGGAAACACCTTCTGCTTGAATTCTGGTTCTCAAGATGTATGGAAGCCATGGCTTTGGAGGAGATTGGGAGCTACATCTTCTCATGTACATATACATAACACCATACACACACACACACACACACACACACACACACACACACACACACCACACCATGGAGTGAAGAGGCATGTGCATCAAAGGAAGGGAGATATAGGCCACCAGCTGAAAAAAGCAGGGTATATCACTGTGGGGTGAGGGTGAGCAGGAGTTCCTCAACACTGAGCTCCTTAGCAGAATCCCAACAGCAAGCTTGCTGAGGGGAGATAGCAAGTGGTAGCCTCCCCACTCCTGGTGAACAGTTTTATTTATTTCTTTTTTTGATCACAAAACCAAAAAGGTAAACAGTACAAAAGGGTCAAGGCAAGGAGCACAGAGAGGGAATAAGGAGGAGAGTTTTGAATGAAATATGAGAATAAAGTTGCAAAACAAATGGAACTAAGCCTTAAGAATCAGAATGGGCCTCTTTTAATCACCAGAAATTACTACAATATTATAGATCAGATAGAGATGGCATTAGGGTACTTGCTACTTCATGGGGGAAAGAAGTAATTTTGGAAAAATTACAACCACTTTGTGGTACTTGGTGGTAATCTGGAGGTGGTGAATGTATAGCTACTTAGAATTTTCTTTATGCTTATGTGTGTGCATCTATTTTTGTACCACTAATATTCATACCAAAATGTTTTTTTAAAAAAACTTAAGGATTGCCCTGACCGGTTTGGCTCAGTGGATAGAGTGTCAGCCTGCGGACTCAATGGTCCCAGGTTTGATTCCGGTCAAGGGCATGTACCTTGGTTGCGGGCACATCCCCAGTAGGGAGTGTGCAGGAGGCAGCTGATCGATGTTTCTCTCTCATTGATGTTTCTAACTCTCTATCCCTCTCCCTTCCTCTCTGTAAAAAATCAATAAAATATTTAAAAACCCCACAAAACTTAAAGATCCACATTATTTATAAGGATAAAGGTGATGTCAAGAACAGACATGAAGTTAACAGAAATGCATTTTCTAGTGCACTTTGAGCTCCTGGTAAGGCACGGTGCTAGAAAGAAAAATTGGCTTCAAGAAGTCCTGGGGGACATCCATGAAAAGCAAGGACCCCTTCCTGGAGAGATAATTTACCGAGGTCACAAGGAAGCAGTTCCTTAATAGCTTTGATCCATAGATGGAGGTTCCTTTCTACTCATTCCTAGAGGGCTTTAGAGAGAGTGTTTCCAATACAGTATTGGGCCATTAAATGGGCAATTGAAAGCAGTTTGTAAAGAACAAAAGCCGCATGGCCTATTGACCTTATTATATCCATGCAGTGGCAACATTTAGTCTGAAAAGAATAAATTTTTCTTCTGTGATTTATACATTACCCAGAAACCCATTGACTTCTTGGAATTCTTAGTAAAAATTCTATTTTCTTAACAACAATATTCAGGCATTGCTTCTAACAGATTTCTTGGCCTCAGTCCCTGAAACCAACTGTTTTGCCCTTAACAAAGGTAATGGCATTGCCTTTGGCAATAAATCTGTGGATCAAAATAAGGTTGCACTTTCAACAGGCCCCCAGCCAGTTCCTAAAGATTACCTAAAACTATCCATCCATTTTTAATGTCTCCTTTCGCTCACCTCAATTCACTGTAAAAGCCACCCCCAGGAAAATATTCAAATTCTTCTGTTACAGCTAAAAGTTGTTACAGTGCAGTCAACTGTAAAAGAGCCTCATAAACATCCTGCATTTGCATGGGGCCATTCTGTAGCTTGAGTGGCATCTGGTTGGTGAATATATTGCTGGGATTATCTATGGGAAAGTACAATTCAGTCGCCTGTAAGTAGTTAGTTTTTTAACTGAATATCTGTTCTCATTATTAACACATGCTAGGCGTGTGTGTGTGTGTGTGTGTGTGTGTGTGTGTGAGAGAGAGAGAGAGAGAGAGAGAGATCGAGAGAGAGAATAAGTCCCTCTTGTCTTTCCATTTTCTACTTATCACCCTGTCACCTGTAGAAGTGAGAATTTCCTGAAAAGAGCAGCTCATCTTCTGAGTCAACTTTGCTCAAATTTACCTGTGGAGTTTTCCAAAGAGCCAGATAATTCAATTCTTACCTTTACTTTAGCAAAAGTAAAATGTGTTGTAGGTTTCTACTTTTATTTGGATTTTTAGGTATTTGAACCTGATTTCATTTGGAGCTAGATTAATAAGGCGTACAACCTGGGCCCAGATGTTTGTGTAACTAATGTTTATGGCTCCAAGTTCAAAGTTATTTATGGCATGGTAGATTGTAGAAATTCACTTCAGAAACTCTTTAGAAGACATCTAGAAGATATTTTCAGTATGTTCATTCTTTTCTGGATAAAAAAATACCCCAAAACTAAAGATGTTGGGAATGCAAACAAGATCTTCACTGCATTTCACAAAACCCTGGGAATGGAAAAAGCTGGGCCAGCCTCTTTCTTTGGTTCAGGGATCTTATCTTTCACAGGAGCTCCAACAGTTTTGGGAGGCCTGAGATTAGCCTCTTGGATCTCACTCCCTTTCATTTAATAATTCATTGTGGGTTTCTTAATATTGAACCTGCCTATGCTTTGGGGAGGGGCATGATTTATATTGTCGCTTGTACCATTTTACATGGTAAGGGATTCTCTAATTTCTCTTCAGTGTGTAAAATCAGACTTCCTTTGATTTAGCTTAAACTCACCTCAAAAAGTTAAAGGGACTCTTTATTTCTCTTTTGGAATTTATTGTTCACTCCATGTGTGATTTTAAAGGTTTCTAATGCATCTCTCCCATTCCAGCCTTTATGACTGAAGGGCAGCTAATATTTTTAATCATGCCTCCTTCTGCCATATGGCAGCCCCTCCCCTTCCTGTGCCCTTAATCTCTTTCTGCAGTCTTCTCTAGCTCTTCCTCTACCTCCTCTCCTTCCATTAGGTATACCTTTCTGAAAGGCAAGTGACTCAAACTGTCCTGAGGATATGGCTAATTGGGTGATTGCCCTGACCCTTGCACTCTGGGAGTTCCCACCCAGCAGCAGAGACCTGGTGGTTGGTGAGATGGGAGCAAGG
>NW_006296404.1:41352-42955 GCF_000327345.1 Myotis davidii
AAAGAAGCTGGAGGCTTCACCATCTGGAGGTTAAAAAAAGATGAATGTGGTCATGAATACATTACAATTAGTAAGTAAGCTGAGATTGACTGCTTTTTGAATTCTCCCTACATCTTGCTCCATGAGACCCCTTTATGAGAACTCCTCACCTTCATTGGGCTCCGAGGCTCATTTCCATGTTTATTTGACACATTCAATTCTTAAAAAAAAAAAAAAACACCTTACTTCTGAGGAGGGCTATATGAATCCACAGGCACTGGAAATATCCCGGCACAGATGTTGTTTTACAAAGTGAAGAGACTGGTTTCTGGACCCTGATGGATAATGAATATGAATAATCCCTTGACATCCTTTATGCCCAGACAACCCAATGGACCTGAGCTTCTTTACCTTGGGCCATGAGCATTAATTGCTACTGTGAAAGATATGAGTCATAAGACCAAACCAAAGCAAAATCAGCTATGGTTCTGAGGACAATGATCTAACTAGTCTGAGCCACAGGCATAAGGATACCCTGAAGGACTGCTTTTCAAAGTGACTCCTGCTTTTATTCTGTAAATAATTGTTTGGGTAAAGCTTAGAGGTGAGGATGGGGATAAGAGAGAGTGGAGAAAGTGAGGGGAAAGTGAAGATATATATATATTCATCTCGGCTCCACAGTCCTTATACCAAGGAGACACCAAAAAAAGTGAGAACAAAAATGGGAATAGAGAGGGCTGGAGTAACATCCAGTACACACTGTTTTATGACTCACTTTTCCCTCTGAACCTGAAGTCTAGCTTATAAATTAATAGAATTTAATTGAGTAAAGGCATATTTCCTTCCTGGAACTTGGGTCAGATACACCAAGTGGAACTCCCCCCCCCCCCACATACTCAAGTGAGATCTGATGACATTTCTCCAACAGCTGCCTCTTCTGAATTATGTGATTGCACAATGAGCTTGCGAAAGCTAAGAGCATGGCCCAAGAATGAACTCCTGAAGTAACCTTACCCAGAAGTCATTTGACCTCTCCCCTAGTTTTCCAAAGAGGTTATTGTCGTGGCAAAATAGTAGGATAAGGTAAGGTGGGTATTTTCCTTTCCCACTAGGTTCATCTACTTGAAAGACACTTGCCACCTCTGGTACACTCAGAATTCCTGAACTGTTTCCTTTCAATCCTAATTTCTGCCTGCTAACTGAATAAATTATGTGAATTGCAACTTTAAGGTCCATATTTTCTAGTGAATCATCCCCAGAGTCTTTGGCAAAAACATTAATGTTGGACTCATAATTAAAAATTACTACATACACTCAGTGTTCAGATATGCAATCTGAGAGGAAAATTCACTATCCTTCCACTCAATGGGTGTTTTTGGTTTTCCAGTATTTTGGTTTTCTAACATTATAGTGTTATCAGAGCCATAGATAAAAGTACTCTCATATATGTGGGCTTGGAAAATTGTGACTTGTCAGAGTAAAAATTCTTGTCTCACTTATTATATAAATTAGCTAAATTCCTTCTATCAACCAGACCCAATACTACCTCTTAAACAAGTCCTGGATTATTTCCATGAAATATTCCCTAAGTCATGTGGTGAGTAAAAAGCCACAATGTGTTTTC
>NW_006296404.1:42980-60303 GCF_000327345.1 Myotis davidii
CATAGCAGCAATCATCCTGTTTATCTACTCTTGCCTGTGTATGAGAAACCTCAAGTAGAGGAAGAGAGACTACAAAAAAAAATAAAAAAATAAAACAAATATATTTGCAGACCTATATTCAGCAGGCAGCATGCCTTGTACCTGGAAGACACAGGAGCGTGTGTTGATTTGAATAACTGGAATCTTCAGGTAGCCACAGGATGAAAGTCAACTCCATTTACCACTAAGTCTAGACCTCACAGATGATGAAAAAAGTCTCCAGAGCATCCAAGATATCATATCTAAATCCCCTTCCCCTTTTCTGCAGCAAACACAGCTCTGGAGAAGTAGAGGTTGGAAGACTGGTTGGCTTTTTCATCTCAAAATTTAGAGACTTGGGTTCTGCTTTTTTATTCTTTTTTAAAATTGAATTTACTGGGTGACATTGGTTAATAAAAATATACAGGTTTCAGGTGTACAATTCTACAATATATCATCTGTATATTGTATTGTGTGTTCACCACCCCAAGGGTTACATTTTTCTACTAAGTTGTTCCAAGACCTAGTTTTAAAAGTGATGTGCATATTGATTTGCCAACCAGATATTCTGCACAAAGACCCATAATCATGGGGGCTGAGGTAGAGGGGGTTACAGTTTATTAATATTAGAAAACCAAAAGCAGTGACCACATTCAGAGTGCAACCTAGTAGAGTAGATTTCTAGAAATAGATGAGCCTACATTTTCCAAGGTTTTCATGAACAGTTCATTAAAATGTTCAGGTTTCCAGGAAGTATACCCAGTGATTCCATTAATATTGTGGTGATTCTGAGAAATCTTAGAGTTAAAAAGTATATGGTACAGTAAACAGGGTATTTTTATCTTGATGAAATGATATTGTAACTGGTTAATATTCCAAAGGGTGTAGTGATGTTCCCAGCCCAGGAAATGTCTAACTCCTGCCTTCTTGGTTATTTGCCATGTGACTTATAATCCTCTTACAGCCCAAGGTCATTCTTTTGAAGGTACAGGGTACTGGACAAACTATGTGTAGGTATTTCTCAGCAACTCCCATCATTTTCATTTCATATTAAGTAGTAGAAAAGCCAGAGTTCCTTTCTACATTATCCTGGAGTCTTGTTTGGAGAACTGAGGTAGAATACTCCAGGAAACTGCACAAGCAGAGAACTAGCACAGGGCAAATCAGGACTGCCATCAAATGTAAGAAACAGAAGAGTCTCAGTGTCCCCACTGTTGCCATGGGTATACTAGAAGTGTGTTGAGTGTGGGTAATGTGGCTCTGATCCTAATAGTATGTGATTGCCATGTCAAGTCTTTCATCATTAACTGGTGGAAGTTGTGGCTAACAGCTCTGTCTGATATCTGAAGCAGTATAAAGCAATAGTCTCAAGAAGGGCCTGGAGCACTATCCTCTTTTTCCTCTGCATGAGCACTCCTGAGTTCCAATGATACTCACATGGGTTTTGATCATCAAGGCCTAGATCCTTTAACAGATCTGCTGTGAAGAGGAATGACTTGAACTAAAAGCACCCTTAATTTAAGAAGCATATCAAATACTATCTAAGGTTTCCATGGGCAGCTAAAGGGGAGAGATTAACAAGTTACAACTCTGGAATGGCTAGCTAAAAACCAGACTCTTTCATCACAACCTGGTAATAGGCCAACATGTGAAGTCAAACAATAGTGTCAGCAACAGCTGACTGTTTTGACTTTGCTCTGTTAGAAAAAATCTTCCCTGGGGGATTAAGTAAGGCAGCTGACATGTTAGAGAAACCGCTTCTCACTTCATCCAGGGAGGCCTATAATCTAATAGTGTCAGTCCTGAAGAAACAGGAGCATAGGAGTATGACTGTTCTGGAGAAGAGAATCTGAGTAGTGCCAGAGTACTTGGCAGAACCCAAGATATAGGTTGTGGGTGATAGTTCCTCAGCTCGTCTTATCCAGAGAACAGAAACCTAAGGCAGCTCTGAGTATTTCCCATCATCTTGTTACTTATGACATATAGTCAGTCATTTTGCCTTTTTAGGCCTCAGTTTTTTTCATTTATAAAATGGGATTAAAGACAGCAACTCATGCTTTAAGAAAAGGCCAGGGTTCAAATCTCCACTCTAATATTTCCTATTTGATTTTTTTTCATGCTGCATTATCTTTAATTAGGTACAAAACCTTTTCCAATCACCTCACCTAGAACTCATTTCACCCACTGCTCTGTTTGGCTGCCAGTCTCTTGTCTCTCTCTTCAGCAATGGTGAGGTGGATACCTTTTCCATGGGGTAGGGAAATCCATGGCTTGTTGCCTTTTACAAAAATATTGGAGAGCTGGATGGCAAAGCTGTTGCCATTGGCATCTTTCACATGAACTACGTCAAAAGAACCAGGTGCCTCTCTCTGTTGGTGATCACACCAATTCTTCCCAGGTTAGCACCTCTGGTCACTATGCGCAGGTTACCAGTGTCAAACTTGATGAAATCAGTAATTCTGCCAGTCTCCAAATCAATCTGAATGGTGTCGGATTGAGGGGATCAGGGGAGTGGATGGTGTGAGCATCATGGGTTAGCACAGTGGTTCTCAACCTTCTGGCCCTTTAAATACAGTTCCTCATGTTGTGACCCAACCATAAAATTATTTTTGTTGGTACTTCATAACTGTAATGTTGCTAGTGTTATGAATTTAATGTAAATATCTGATATGCAGGATGGTCTTCGGCGACCCTTGTGAAAGGGTCGCTTGACCACCAAAGGGGTCGCGACCCATAGGTTGAGAACCGCAGGTGTTAGCAGATGAGGGATTCCTTTTGTGCCCACAAAGATCTTCCTCACTTTGCACAAGTTATACTTGGCCTCCTCAGGTGTAATACAATGAAGAGCAAAGTGGCCCTTGGTGTCATAGATAAGGCGGAAATTCTCTGCAGTCTTGTCAATGCTGATGACATCCATAAAACCAGCAGGGTAGGTTATATCGGTTCGGACCTTGTCATCAATCTTAATAAACCGCTGCATGCATATCTTCTTTACTTCATCTCCTGTTACAGCATACTTAAGTCTGTTCCTTAAGAAAATGATGAGAGGGAAACATTCTCTCAGCTTGTGAGGACCGGTAGATGGCCGAGGAGCATCTACTGGTCAATTTAATCCGGCATCCAATGCTTTGGAGCTGCTACACACTTCAGATGCTTCTTGGGACCATGAGCCATGGCTGCGCTAGGCAAAGAAAAAGCTCCTGTTTGATCTTGAGCAATTAATTAACTTCTCTGAACTTTAAGTTCTTCATCTATAAGACATGGGAAGTAATACTTATTGTGTGTGACTTAAGAAAGAAAATAACGTATGTAAACATAGTAGGCAGTTAGTCAATATTTGTTACATCAATAAATAAATGGTTGTGCCTGGCATATAATAGGTGATTTTTAGGTGGAGGTTAATGTTCTTTCATTCTCAGTTAGATAGGATATGGAACCATCTAGGTGAGACAAATTATTCTTACTGAGCCACAGGATCCAAATATCAGCTGATTGCACTAGCAATTAAGTCTGCATCTTCTGTTTTTGTCTTTCCCCTGGACACTATTCTGGACACAGATGTATATGTTAGTTACACTGATGGTAAATATGTAATGGTCAAAGACAAAAATACCAACTGTTGTCAAATTACCCAGCTAATATAAAAAGAGAGGAATAATCCTTATTTAAGGGTAAATGTTTGCATGTTTATAAATACACACATAAACAGAGGTCTGCATGTAATCTCAAGAGGTTCGTAGGTTCCCTAAAGATTCAGGTTAAGAACCTTTAGTACACAAGACCAGAGAAGTAGGGCAACTGGTCAGATAGTTATCTCAATAACCTTGTAAAATTCCTTGAAGAAAGTTTTAGGTGGGTGTAAATGAAAAAGTAACATTACTAACTTTTCAAACATTCATTTTATTTATTTATAGGCTTATAAAACTATGTTCACTAGTAATAAAATACAATTAAAATAAGAAACAATCTTGACTATAAATTGGCAAATATAAAAATGAGACTACCAAACATTCATTTTAAAAGAACCTTGCTTCACATTCTTAATTCCCAATTTTTTAAAAATTTCCTTTCCTTGAAGATGACCACAAGTCTTTCTTGAAAAGATGAAAATCGTAGCTGGTTTGTAACATTTCCCTCTGTCTTCAATTTCCTATGTTAAAGTTAGCATGGTCTATAGTTGGTGGTCAGTAAGCATTTTAATTTAATTGTAGGTAATGAATTTAATTTAATTGTATTACTCCATATATTGCCATTGTGATTATGATAATCAGTAATTATGATAATCACTGTTTGGACTCTAGAGCTGCCATGTATACCCCTATATAGTTGTATATGCAGAACTATGCCCATTGACCATTGGTATCATGTACATACCATATATAAGTTCGTCTTTTAGTCTATAGTTTTAACTTAAAGCTCTTTGTCCCCTGGTCCTTCCTTAGAAAGAACAGCAGCCCTAGTCCCAATTGCGGCACACCTAGTATTCCATCTGTTGCAGTTTCCCCAGCATCTGCAGTCTATGTTATAAAGTCCTGACTTTGGCACATCTTTATAGCATTTTTCTGTCCACCCAGCTTGTGGCTGTCCCTCTTCAATCTATCATATTGCAGCTGTGTGAATATGAGACAGTCATCCATTTTTCATTCTAGAGTGGCTGTGTTTTAATTATTATTGTTTCTTTGCAAGTAGACTGGCTATATTCCAAACTTGACCTATCATTGAATATTTAGTACAGCTCCTGGGTTGTGCTGGTAAAGCAAAGGTCCTTCATTAGAGTTTAAATCTATAATGTGATTCTGCACACACATGGCTGAAATTTTGTCCAGGAGTTAATCCCCAAGGGTTTCTGATGGTGAACTTTGTTTCAGTGGAAACATAATCACTCCAAGCAGCCTTTGTTTTTGAAGACGGAAATAATAGCCTTCTTCCTTACTTTATCAGTGGTCAAATGCGTCAGACAGAATGTTCTGACCAGCTGAAAATTTTCATTTGTGAGTCACTTCCTCTTTCACTGTCTCTTATCCCAAATCATTCCTTCTAAGCTTAAAATTTGTATACTGTCCTCCAAGAGTATGATGGCCCCATAAAACCCTATTATATGAGTTATCCACATTACCATTGAATTTCAAAGTCATGGTTATTGTTCCAACAGTAACTTTAACTTTGTGTATTAGATTCCACCTATTTAGGGTCCATGAGAATGTTCATAGGGCTCTTTTCCTAATTCCATTTTGCAATGGCTCTGGGGGTTTCCTTGGGGCCCTAACACCAAAGCAGAAAATAAGCTCCTTAATCTACAAGTGAATAAATAGAATATGAAGAGCAAGGGAAATGAAACTGAGTAGCAAAGAAAAGGCTGCCTAACACATCAAAGGCAGCTCCATGCCAGTAGGAAGTAGGAGACCAGAGCCATCCCTTTGGTTTGTGGTCTCTTCATTTTGTTCCATTCCCTACTTCTACTCCCTCTCTCTCTCTCCCTCCTGTTTCTCCTTCCTTTAAAAACAAGTAAACAGCAAGTTGTGGCTACTGACCTTGTGGTGGCTCTTACTGTGTGGTGACTCATGCTGAGAAGCAGGAATAATTTGCCTGGTGGGGGAAGGGAGAGAGTTATGGCAGTGTGTGGGCATGGAGGACAATTGTCTGAGTGGTAGGCATACTTATCTAAAGCTGTAGATGGAGTTAACTCTCCCGAGAAAACCCCAGAGGCCCAGGGGCATGACATCCCTTTGGTGTAAGAAAAGAGCTGAGAAAGGGCAGAAAACCTCTGCCCTAATCTCAACTATCAAGTATTGAATTTCTGAGGGGTTCACAGAGGACTTCAGGTCTTGATTATTACAAACTTAAATCTGGAAGATATGTATGAAGGAGAGCAAAGAGCATAACCATAAAGAAAGTGCTGCTGGCTTTAAACCCTTTTCCTTGTCCTATCTTCCAGGGACTTGGGGCTTTCCTGATGCTGATGTTTCTCAGAACAACTCTCTGTCCAGCTTCACCAGCCCAAGTGTTGTCAAGCATTCCCAAAGTTAATCACAGTGGAAATCATGAGTGGGAAGCCTGACCCACTCCATGATAGGGTCTTAGTCTCTGCCTGGCTGTCTTCTCCGTGTTTCCCAGGCATGTTTGGTGTCAACCAATCAGGAGGAGATGTTAGTGAGAAGCTACTCTTTTCCATCTCTTTCACTGTACATGGGTCTCCTCTTGTTTTTTTTTTTTAATAAATCTTTATTGTTCAGATGTGTCCTTGTGCTGGGAAAGTTCTCTCACGAATTGTTCACGTTCTACTCAGAAAGGGTGCAGAGCCACGTTATGGCTTTTTAAAATAATGTGTCCTCTTATGTTTAAAATGAGGATTTCATTACCAAAAGTGAGGAGAAAGCAACACTACAGCTGTTCTCGCCCCTCTCGCCCTTCGTGTGATAGTTGTGTTACTCCTAACCTGAGTCTGCTTCTTGAGTGTGTCCCTTTTGGATGAGAGGAGTTGAAATCAGCAGTTTGTTGGGTTAGGCTGCAAAAGTGCAGGTGGTTCCTTTTGTGCCACTGGCAGAGGTTGGGTGGGGATGTAAATTGAGTAGGGCGGCGTCTCAGAGAATCACCAGGGTGGAGCAAACAGCAATGGTTGTCGTCGTCTCCACGACTCCTCGCCTCTCCGCGACTCCGCGTAGTGCCGCGCCCCCGCAGCAACAATGATCCCTGCGAGCAGCTCTGCGAGAAGGCCACCCTCACTTTCTAACCCGCTACAAGACAGTCCAGTTTCTCCCCGTAGGAGTCTGGGACCTCAGAATCTCGCCTTAAACGAGCTCAGTGCATTCGAGAGCTTGTATCCCCTTCTGATTGATCTGCTTGTGCGTTTGCTGGTATAGCGGTTGCATGTCGCTGGCCCAGCTGGGTCCGGCTCTGGCTTCCTCCGAACCTGAGTCTGCTTCTTGAGTGTGTCCCTCTGTTCTTGGTGCCTCTGCACCTCCTACTCAGTCTCAATGCACTTATTTCTTTCCTTCCAGTTGTAGAACTTCCACTGGGCCATCTTTCCCGTGGCTCTGGATGACAGCTGCTTTGTCTTATAGTTAGTTGGTAGTTTCAATGTTGTTGTGGGAGGCAACACGCACAGGTCTATACCATATGCCGCCATCTTGGTTCCTCCCAAAATGATTATTTAAAATGTAGTTCACATCATGCCACTTCCCTGCTCAAAACCTTCCAATGGCTTCCTATTACATTCTGATTTAAAAAATTAATTTAGCCTTAGTTGGTTTGGCTCAGTGGATACAGTGTCAGCCTTCAGACTGAAGGGTCCCAGATTCGATCGGGTCTCCTCTTTTGCACTGTCCATTTACCAGGCTCTTTCATTAGTACCACTGTCTGCTCTCCCTGGCCCCTACTCATGACTTCAAATTTTGGGTCAACTTTATGTAGGTCTTGTACCCAAAGAAGATAAGGATACTTGCTTTGAACCTGTCTTACTCTCTTAAATAAAATTTCTCTTGATTTAGAACCAATTTTCTTAGGCCCCTTCTGGGTGACTGAAACTAGATCAAATAATCAAATCCCAGTTTTAGTATTGATGTCAATACCAGATAGACAATGGTTCACTCTGCTATTTTTCTCAGACAACTTATACATTTTAATGGTATCCTTTAATCCATTAGCCCAAGAGTTGGCATACTTTTTCTCTATAAAGTGCCAAATGATACATATTTTAGGCTTCGAGAGCCATACAGTCTTTGTTGCAATTATTCAATTCTGCTATTGTAGCATAATATTAGCAATAGAGAATTCATAAACAAATTGGAGTGGCTGCATTCCAATTAATAAATAAATTGAATTTAATGTAATTTTCACTGTCACAAAGTATTATTCTCCTTTTGATTTTTTTCAATCATGTAAAAATAAAAAAATATTCTCACTTTGGCCATACAAAAATAGATGACAGGTCAGATTTGGCCAGTGGGCTGCAGTTTTCGAACTAGAGCATTAGTCCAAAGGGTTGATTCAAATAGGGGTTTTACATGCTATTATAAGTTGAATATAATGGAGAAAGCAACCTGGGATTAAGGAAAACTTCACCATCCTCTTCAAATCATGCAAGCTATGTGTAAATGCTTGCTATTTCATTCAACATATATTACTGAGTAACTACTGTACATCATGCACTATGTTAGGTACTATGCAATATATCAATAGAATAAAACAAATGCTATTTATGCCCTTATAAAGTTTAAGGTACAATGAGGGGAGATAGACAATCATAAGTAAATAAGCAATAAATATATAGTTTCAAATTGTGCTAACTACGTGAATAAAACAGAGTAGTTGTAGAGAATGAGGAGAGAGCATACTTAGAAAATGTGGTCGGGGAAGGAGGACTTATATGTGAAGATGGTTTATTAAGGACTTAGGTTGGTGAAGAGTATCCATGAGAAAGAAAGTACATTCCAGGCAGAAGGCCAGGCATGTATCAGGGGCCTGAGACAGGAAAGAACTTGCCTTGTTCACAGACCTAAAAGGAGACACAGTATGACTGTCAGGATTGGAGAAAAGTGGCCCAGGAGGAGGTGGGAGAAGTAGAGAAAGACAAGATTACAAGAGTCTTGTAGCTCATTGTGAAAGTATGAAATTCATATAAAGTACAAGGAAAGCCCTTTTAGAAGATTACTCTGGCTAATGTGTGCAGAATAGAAGGAAAAAGCAAGCACAAGTTGGATAACCAGTTAAAAGTTTATTATAGTACTAGAGGCCCGGTGCATAAAATTCATGCACGGGGAGGGGGAGGGTTGTCCCTCAGCCCAGCCTGCACCCTCTCCGACCTGGGACCCCTCAGGGATTGGGCCTAAACTGGCAGTCGGACATCCCTCTCACAATTTGGGACTGCTGGCTTCCAACTGCTCACCTGCCTGCCAGCCTGACCACTCCCTAACCACTCCCCTGCTGGCTCGATTGCCCCCAAATGCCCTCCCCTGCTGGCCTGGTCGCCCCTAACTGCCCTCCCCTGCTGGCCTGATCACCCACAACCGCCCTCCCCTGCCGGCCATCTTGTGACCACATAGGGGAAGCCATCTTGTATGAGGGTATGATGGTTAATTTGCATATCACCTCTTTTTATATATAGGATGGTCAAGAAGTGATGGTGGCTTAGACTAGGGCAGTGGTTGGCAAACTGCGGCTCACAAGCCACATGTGGCTCTTTCGCCCTTTGAGTGTGGCTCTTCCACAAAATACCGACTTCTGCGCATAGGTCACTAAGTTTCATTTGCACTGTATGTGTGCGCCCACACATGGTATTTTGTGGAAGAGCCACACTCAAGGGGCCAAAGAGCCACATGTGGCTCACGAGCCACAGTTTGCCAACCACTGGACTAGGGTGCTTTAGTGAAAATAAAAAAGCTTGGACAAGTGCATGATATATTTTGGAGCTAAAAACTATATAATTTGCTGATTAGATTTTGGAGGTGAGGGAGATAGAAAATAAAAAATGATTTGCAGGTTTCTAGCTTCAATAACATTTTTATGAACTGGGAAGGACTGGGAAAGGAAGAATCATATTGAGGGGATAGCAAGCAAGGCACTAATAAAGAGTTCTATTTTTGACAGCTGAAGTTTAAGATGCCTCTGAGCTTTCCACATAGATCTCTAAGCAGGTAGTCATGTGAGTCTAGCATTTGGAGGACAGGTTTGGGTGATGATATGAATATGGAAGAAATCAACATATAGATTATATTTAATGCCAACTGAATTGAGATCATTTAAGGAGAGAGTGCAGATAGAGAAGAGGCTCAAGGAACTAGTGCTGAAGCACTCTAAAATTTAGATATTGAATAGAGGAGGAGCCTTCAAAACAGACTAAAAGGGAGCAAAGATACAGGAGAATATTTTTAATGTATAGTGTCACAGGCTAAGAGAGATTACTGGAGGAGAGAGTATGTTGAACACTGTTGGAAGATCAAGTCAGATGTGGACAAAATGGACACTTTTTATATACATTTTTTATTGTTGATAAAACCACCAAGTGATGCATTCTGGATCACAGCTCTGGAACTGATCTTATTACAGAGATCTATAATTTACCCCTCTTTCTCCCCCTCCTCCCAGCCCCTACCCATTCCCCAGGTCTTCATTTCTCTATTGCCTGTGTCCATAGGTTATGCATGTAAGTATATAAGTTCTTTGGTTTATCTCTTCTCATCTCCCCTACCCCACATCAAGGTATGTCAGTTTGTTTCATGCCTCCATGCTTTGGGTCTTATTTTGTTGGTCAACTCATTTTGTTCATTAGATTCCAAAATAAGTGAGATCATGTGATATTTGTCCTTCTCAGTTTGGCTTATTTCACTTAACATATTTTCCAAGTCCATCCATGCTGTCTCAAAGGGTAAGAGATCCCTCTTTTTTATAGATGCATAGTATTCCATAGTGTAAATGTCCCACAGCTTTTTTATCCATTCATCTACTGAGCGGTATTTGGGCTGTTTCCAAATCTTAGCTATTGTAAATAACACTGCTATGAACATAAGAGTACATATATTCTTCCTGATTTGTGTTTTGGGGTTTTTAGGATATATTCCCAGAAGTGGGATTGCTTGGTCAAACAGAAGTTCCACTTTTATTTTTTTGAGGAAACTCCATACTATTTTCCATAATGGCTGCACCAATCTGAATTCTCACCAGCAGTGAAATAGTGTTCCCCTTTCTCCACATCCTTGCCAGCACTTGTTGTTTGTTGATTTTTTTGATGATAGCCATTTTGACAGGTGTGAGTTTCTCATTTTTTAATTGGATTGTTTGTCTTCCTTTTGTTGAGTTGTATGATTACTCTATGTATTTTGGATATTAACCCCTTATCAAATGTATCATTGACAACTATGTTCTCCCCTATAGTGGGTTCCCTTTTCATTTTGATTGTAGGTTCTTTTGCTGTGCACAAGTTTTTTATTTTTTTTATTTATTTTATTTTATTTTTTATTACGAAGGGTATTACATATCAATTGTTTAGATTTTATTTCATAATCATAAACTTAACTCTGCAATCCAGCTAGACTGGGAAGGAGTGGGGAAATACACTCTGTTTGAGGCAGCTCTGCCTCTGTATCTATTATTGTTCAAAAGTTTATAATGGTCTCAATTATCCATGAATAAGTGAGATCATGTGGTATTTTTCCTTCATTGACTGGCTTATTTCACTTAGCATAATGCTCTCCAGTTCCATCCATGCCGTTGCAAATGGAAAGAGACACTATTCAATTTGGTAACAGGAAGTCTTTAATGACAGTGGCAAGAGGTTTTATTGGGATGGTAGGGCTAGATTGGGAATGGCTGAGGTTAACAGAGATGGAAGGCATGATGGGATTAGCCCATAAGGTCAGTTCCATAGCTGTGATCCAGAATGCATCATTTGGTGGTTTGGCAGAGTCCACGGCTGCTACTGCCTCAGCTTCAATGAGTGCCATGGACCCAATGGCCTGTTATGGCTTCATCCACTCTTTAAAGGTGGATTTAAAAAAAATAAAGTGGTCATTTATTTAATCAGAAAATGTTTATTGAGTAAATAAGTTCTAGAGATGATGAAGATATAGTACAGAAGAAAACAGACAAAGTTCCTGCCCTGGGCGAGGTTACATTCTAGTGACCAGTAAAGCAGAGTAAATAGGCATTTATAATCAGGGTTATTAGGTACTATGACATAAGAAAGATACATTAGCCCAAGTAATTAATTCTAGATGCTGTGAAAAAAACAATCTTCACATCTCAGTGGTGCAGCACAACAAGTTTGTTAATGCCACAGGCAAAAGCAAGTCAACCAGCTCTTCTGGGCATCTGTCCTTAAAGCAGTGACTCTGTCACATGACTTCATCATCCCATAGGTTTCCTCAGAATCTGTCAATGGATCCTCAGTATTCTGCAGTCCAGTAAGTGAAGACAGCCCATGGAGTATCACACAGCAGGATTTATAACCTGATTTGCAATGACTAGAAGCCAATGGCAAGAGAGGCTGAGTAATCTTCCTCATTGCCCAGTAAGGAAATTGGGTTAGTGAGAAACTAGCCAGTATCTGTCACTGAAGTGTAGGGCACTATGAGGGTTTAGAGGAGGAGCTTTTAATATTTACTTAATGCAGGGTGGGGAACTTTTTTCTTCCAAGGGCCATTTGGATATTTATAACATTATTTGCAGGCCATACAAAATTACCAACTTAAAAATTAGCTTGCTATAGTTTAGTCAAACATTTAATTAACTCACCCCTAATGCCTTGGCAGGGCTAGACCATATGATTTCACGGGTCGTACACAGACTGAGGGCCAGATGTTCCCTAGCCCTGAAAATGTGTCAGGAAAAGGTTTCTGGATGAAGTGACATCTACACTGAAAACCTGGAGGATGAGGACAAATTAACCTGATGAAGTTTGGTTAATAATGTTCCAAGTAGAGGGAACAGCAAGTGTTAATGATGGGAGGTGAGAGAGAGCATTATTTGTTTGAGGAACTGAATGAAGTTCAGCATGGCCAGACTGCATGAATTTAGGAATAGCAAGAAATGAGAATGAAATAGGAGGCCATTGCCAAGGTTGGGCAGGCTGATGCTTACAGATAGAGGAATCAATAGTGCCTCCAGGGCAGCTTGTGCCTGATGAAGGCTCTGGGTAAAGGAACCAGGGCAGAAGTTTTAAACTTGAAGGCTTTCAGTGGCTAAGCAGAGAAGTTGAATTTAAAACAGTAGATAACAATGGTGCCTATAGGGAGGTGGAGTGTGCAAGTTGTGCCTAAATATATTAAATTAAAAACCAAAAACAAATGAGCAACAAATCATTGTGCAGGACAAATAAACCACATCTGTTGTGGACTTCAGTTAGAAGATTTCTAGAGATTTTTTACAGTCACCAAAATGTCCAGGTCAAAAACAGGAGACAGGAAGGTTTCAGACAGAAGATTTTGCATCCAAGTCTACTATTGTCTACATGTCGGTTCACAAAGGTTTTCATACTTACTTTCTGCTATATTTGCTTAACTAGCCAGTAAGACTGCAAGTTTCTGAACACAGGATTATATTATTTCAGTTTCATAATAATAATAATTATTATTATTAAAATGTCAGGCACTGCTATAAGTGCTTTATTAACCTATGAAGTCCTCACAACAATATATATGGGAGATACTATTATTACATTAATTTTTAGATGAGGAAACAGAGTAAGTTTACAGTGACTTGCCTAAGGTCATACAGTTGGAAAGTGACAAATCTGGGATTTGAACCAAAGCAAACTGCCTCTAGAGTCTATGGCAGGGGTGGGCAAACTTTTTGACTCGAGGGCCACAATGGGTTCTTAACTGGACCGGAGGGCCGGAACAAAAGCATGGATGGAGTGTTTGTGTGAACTAATATAAATTCAAAGTGAACATCATTACATAAAAGGGTACGGTCTTTTTTTTTTTTTTTTTTTAGTTTTATTCATTTCAAATGGGCCGGATCTGGTCCGTGGGCCGTAGTTTGCCCACGGCTGGTCTATGGTCTAGCTGAAGTCTGCCTCTCAACAAATATCATTTTATACTGTCTGTCAGCACATTTTTACTGGGCCCCAACTATGGGTAGTGGGTGAAATGCTAAAGAAAGTGATGAAGAAGACTAACCTCTACCTTTGAGGAGTTACAGTCTATTGCAGGAGCCCATTGGCCATGTCCAGGCTGCTGCCTGTTTCTTTGTGGCCCAGGAACAAAGAATGGTTGCTACATTTTTAAATGGTTGAAAAATGCAATTAAAAGATATATATGCAATTAAAATATATATACATATATATATATCATGGCACATGGAAATTATATGAAATTCAAACTTGAATATGCATAGATTTATTGAAACATAGCCACAGTCATTAATTTATGTGTTGTCTATGACTGCTTTCATGATACAACCAGCAGAGCTGAATAGCTGTAGCAGAGATTGTATGGCTCACAAAGCCTCAAATATTTATGATTTGGCCCTTTTCCTAAAAATACTGACCCTGATTTATTGGATCATATAAGCACGTAAACACAATTGCAATACAAAATGAAGGAAGGTAGCATTATTTGGTGAGAAATGTATGGGCTTTGACTCAGTGAAGACCAATAGACTTGGATTTGAAGCCCAGCTCAATCTCTATTAGCTGTGTGATGTTGGGCGAGTTACTTAATTTCTATGAACCTGTTTCCCAGATAAAAAAGCTAATAATGCCTTTTCTACATACCACTGTGAAAACTAAAGATAATGTATGTATAGTATTTGCACAAAACACTAAAAATGATACTACTAGTGATAATAATAACAACATCAATAGCATGTTATGATAGAAGAAGCAAGGTGCAATGTGAACATGGTACATGGGCACCTAAAACATTTTAGAGAGTTTAAGTAAAGCTTCCTGGAGGAGATAACCTTTGAGTTGTCTCTAGTGTCAGATGGACCTATTTTTAAACATATATATATTGATTTCGAAGAGAAGGGAGAGGGAACGAGAGAGATAGAAACATCAATGATGACAGAAAATCATTGATCGGCTGCCTCCTGCATGCCCCACACTGAGGATCAAGCCCACGACCTGGGCATGTGCCCTTGACTGGAACCCAACTTGGGACCCTTCAATCCGCAGGCTGACACTCCATCCACTGAGCCAAACCAGCTAAGGTCAGATGGACCTATTTTGAATCACATTTCGTTCACTTACCACCTGTGTGACTCTGGGAAGATTACTATTTGAAGCCTTATTTCCGTCATATGTAAAATAGAATTAACAATAACAAGAATAGTGCTGAGCTCATAGAGTCATTCTGAGGATTAAATGAGATAATGCATATACAAAACTTAGTGCTATGTTTGGCACATGGTAAGTGTTCAAAGAAAGTCAGTCATTGTCATTGATGGTGTGGTTGTTGTTACTATAGTTTAGGATGCAGGTTTTGAAGGCAGAGAGACTTGGGTTTGTACTCTGGCCCTGGGCAAGTTACTTATCTTCTCCAAGTCTCAGTTTCCGCTTCTGTAAAATAGAAGTAACTGAGTAGGGTGGTTATTGGAGTTTAATAAGATAATCTACTTAGCCCAATGTCTGGCAGATAGTAAGTGCTCAATAAATGGTAGCTATTGTTATTAGGCTCAATGATAGCAACAGGGAGCACTCAATAAATATTATCAAATGACCAACTAACTGGTGGGTCCAAAGTATTCATATTCAGTAGCTGAGAGAGGAAAACCTACTAACTTCAGTCTTAACATTATAAAGTAGACATGAAACTGTTTATAACTAAAAAGTTATTCAGTAACTGCTAGTCCTAAACTGATATTTGAATATGACTTATGAGTGTGTGTAAAAGTTACTAAGCAATATGGGGAAATAGTCCTGCCAGCTACTTTTCTCCATCAATAAATAACCCATCATTTGATGAAACAACAATCTCATTTCCCTAAGAAAATACCAGAAAGGACACCACTCAGAACTTTTAAAAGCCCTGCTTTGTAAGCCTTTGGTAAATATATATTTAGATAATCATAAACTAAGACCTTAATCTAGTGTCACAATCCACCCCCATGCTGCCCCACTTCTGTGGCTATAGTTATGCAACTAAATGGAAAAATGTTCAAAGAGACCAGAAGCCTTAGTCACAACATTGGACTGATTAAATTTCCTAACCCCATTTCCTTCTCTGACTCTTTTCCAGCCAGACTCATGGCTTCCATACAAGACTGACCCTCAGAAAAGTCATGTTGTAGTTCAACTTTCTCTGCCTTCTTCTAGTTTTGTGTGTGTGTTTTTTTCCATTCATCTCTGCTCTGAGTCCCCAGAGTCTTCATGTTCCTCTCCAGTTCCTCCAAATCCCTCCCTACAATGTCCTATGCAAAGTAACTTTCTAGGACATCAAGTGCCCATGCCTTTTGTTCCATAAAAGCTGACCTGTCCTGTAGGTCACTCCTTCAGAAATCTGCTATTGGTTCTCAAGGCAATAGGAGATAAACTTTAACAGTATTGCTACTTCCCATTGCCTCAATTATGGCATGCTGACATGCTCAGTTCATTGACTCAAAGAACAAGTTCAGGAACTTCTCTCTGACACCAGGCTGTGAGTCCTAGGTTTCTTAGAGTTGGGGTGGGGTTGCTATATGAAACCCATGGTAGCTACCAACTGGGCATTCTGCCCACAGCAGTGCATTGGCTTGTGGGGTGTTTTATCCAGAGAGCAAGTTCCTGCTCTGTGAAGTCAACTGGAACAAGCCTATGGTACAGGTGAGATGAAGTAAAATGGAGGTAATAATAATACCAAGTTTCCAGGGATATTGTGATGATAAAATTAAGTAATACAAGTAAAGTTTTCAGAACAATGCCTGGCACAGTGTGCATGTCCAATAAATGTTAGTTGTTTTTATTCCCACCCTCTGAAGATTGGGTGGCTAGCCTCCAAGGATCCTGATCCCACACAACTCCTGAGTACAATTAGTGACTCTCACAGTGCTTCTTCTTTGGAGCCCACTTATCCAGAGCAGTTCTCACCCCCATTCAAGGAACATACTTAAGGAACCTGCTCCTTTCCCCCCCTGCCTACCCCGTCTCTCTCCTTCCTGCCTGACTGCTGTTAACCTCATTTACCATCTATGCTAAAAGCCTTAGTGTCTTTCCTCTCATAATAACCCAGAGGTCATACTGGCAGCAAATATGGGCTATGACATATTTGTTTAGCTCATATGGTAATATTTTAAGATTTCAGTTGCTTGACAAATTCTAAAAAAATCAGGAGATTTCTTATAAAAAGCTGGGGCTTTGGCATATTTTTTTTTAAGTTTTAAGATCCAGCAACACAGGCCCAAAATACAGTTGGCAACTATCCACTCATTCTGTGTGATGCCTGTCCCCTTAAAAACAGCTGTGCACTCTCTTTGCCACTATCTCTAGCAGACATGCTTCTTTCTTTTACCAACACCAGCAATAACCCTCAGGGCCCACCAGGAAGTCTAAATAACATTAAAACTGGAGCCTGAATCAATACCAACAGAAAACAGACTTATCTTCCCTGGTGGTCACAGAAGGGGCTTAGTGTTCACAGAACTCAGTTGCCTATCTCTACTTCCCAGAGGGAAGAGATGTTTATTTCATCCTAGGAGAGGTTGCCCTTTAATACACCCCCCCACACACACACACACATACGGTGGAGCAAAAGTAGGTTCATATGGAAAATAAGAAAATAATCTATCTCTCTCTCTCTCTCTCTCCTCTCTCTCTCTCTCTCTCTCTCTCTCTCTCTCTTTCTCTCTCTCTCTCCTTTACCTCTTCCTCTTCCCTCCCTCCCACCCTCTCTAA
>NW_006296404.1:60680-63809 GCF_000327345.1 Myotis davidii
CCTCCCCCATTTAAAGCAATCCTATCCTATATAATCTATCTATACTAATAAAAGGGTAATATGCTAATTAGACCAGGTCGTCTGGCTATCTTCTGGACATCCAACTTTCTTCCAGACAAAGCAATGGTGGTGGCAGCCGAGGCAGAGGCAGTTAGGGGTGATCAGGCTGGCAAGGAAGGGCGGTGGGGGCAAGATCAGGCTGGCAGGGGATTATGGGCAACCAGGCTGGCAGAGGAGGGCAGTAGGGGTTGAGATCAGGCTGGCAAGGGAAAGCCATTGGGGGCGAGATCAGGCTGGCAGGGGAGGGCAGTTAGGGGCAATCAGGAAGGCAGGCAGAGGGGTTAGGGGTAATCAGGCAGGCAGGCAGAGGCATTTAGGGGCGATCAGGCGGGCAGGCAGGTGAGCAGTTAGGAGCCAGCGGTCCCAGATTCTGAGAGGGATGTCTGACTGCCGGTTTAGGCCTGATCCCATAGGGGATCCCCAATTGGAGAGGGTTCGGGCTGGGCTGAACCCCCCATGCATGAATTTCATGCACCGGGCCACTAGTTAATAATAATACAAGATAAACTCTGTGTTTTACATACTCACAACTGTAAACCTACTTTTGCTAAACCCTGTATATATATATGTAAACTCATCTCTTCTTAAAGAAGTTCAAGTATGTCTATGTCAACTAAGCTGTCTTTGTTTCCCAACAACTAAGGCTTTGCCTACGGGGTTTATAGGATCATGTGTTATTCAAATATTTTGAGCTGCTTTGTAGATACAATAATGGACATTCTCCTGGAAAACATTCTAGAAGCTTTCTGTAGGGTGTGATAGAAAGAATACTGAATGTTTAGCTCAGCCAAACTTCTCCAGAGGGGCAGTCAGCATCTGGGGGGAACCAGGGAAGCTAAAATCCTGCCCAGTGGCCAGGCATGGCTGGAATGATTCCAAGAGTGCATTGGCCCTAAATGTCTGCAGCTTGCTTTAAGTCTAAGGAAGAAAAATAACAGTTTAGTTCTTCTGAGCTTGGGGGTAATGACAATAAACACCCACCTTAATATTACAGGCCAGGCACTGTTCCATTACCTTGCAAAAATCTGATGAGAGAGGTCCCATTATAATCTTCACTTTTATCAATGAGGAAACTGAAGAACAAGGGTTAAGTAATTATCTAAGGTTATGAAACCAATTAGGACAAAAATGAGCATTCTAAACCAGGCAGTTGGCCTGTAGAGCTTGTACTCCTAACCACTATTCTATGGTTCTCAGGGCCCACCTCCAGAACACCTGAATTGGACACTCTGGGGATAAAACATAAAAACCTATTTTTAACAACCCCTCCAGGTGACTCTGATGCAAGCTCCAGTTTGAGAACCAATGCTCTGGGTAGTGGTCGGCAAACTGCGGCTCATGAGCCACATGCGGCTCTTTGGTCCCTTGAGTGTGGCTCTTTCTAAGCCTTAGGAGTACCCTAATTAAGTTAATAACAATGTACCTACCTATACAGTTTAAGTTTAAAAAATTTAGGTCTCAAAAGAAATTTCAATTGTACTGTTGATATTTGGCTCTGTTGACTAATGAGTTTGCTGACAACTGCTAAGGACTCCCCAAAAATGTAATGAGAGCAGTAGGTTGCCTACTGGAAAGAGTTGGCAGAGTATGCAGTCACCTTAATGAGAATTGAAAGGCTTGGGGTGATCACTTTCCCACCAACTTGTTCAAATTCCCCTGATTCTGTTATTAGCCATCCATTCCTTTGGATTGTGAAAGCTTTATGATTTAGAAAACATCTTTATTAAAATGCAAATGACCCTGGTAAAATGCCATAAGCCAATTCCTTAAGGAATCATAGAGAGTGACCAACCATTTCTGCTTGCCTGGGACTGAAGGGTTTCTGAGGATGCAGGACTTTTCAGTGCTAAAATAGGGACATTCCCCCCCCCCCCCACCCCCCCCCCCCGCCGCCCCACTATTCAGATCTGCCCAGGACTGAGATAGTTCCTGAGATAAAGGATGTTTGCTGCTAAAACCAGAATGTTCAAGGCAAACCTGGACAAGTTGGACATTCGATAATATGGATAACAGAGCCGCATGTTAGAAGCATGGAATGGACTACAGTAGTCATTGTCACACAGGTGATGTGAAACCACACAACTAAAGATGCCCCAACTTTAAACATGACTTTTACAGGAAATTTTTCAGGGTTATGTTTTCCAGACTTCAGCAAGTAGATGGAGGTATGCTTTTGCATCCAAAAAAGACCCAAAGGGTTATAAGGACACATGATAACTGCAGCATCAGAGTCTTCCATGAAATTTAGTGCTGAAAGGTTAGGGCAGTGGTTAGGATTAAGAATTACTCTCCCCGGAGAGGGAGGTGGGCTGGGGGTAGGGACAGAAAAAAAAAAGAATTACTCTCCCCAAAGTTATATAAATGGCAATGCAAACATAAGATGCCTCCATTTAAAATTATGGTAACAAATATTCTTAAAATCACTAGAAAATGCTACTTAAGGGGAAAAACAGTCAGTAAAATTTGAAGTAGTACAATTTTGAAGGAGTAGAATCTTTTTTTATAACTCTTTTAAAAAAATATATTTTATTGATTTTTTACAGAGAGGAAGGGAGAGGGATAGAGAGTTAGAAACATCGATGAGAGAGAAACATCGATCAACTGCCTCCTGCACATCCCCCACTGGGGATGTGCCTGCAACCAAGGTACATGCCCTTGACCGGAATCAAACCTGGGAGGGACCCCTCAGTCCGCAGGCCGACGCTCTATCCACTGAGCCAAACCGGTGAGGGCTGAAGGAGTAGAATCTTAATCATGTTAACAAACTGTGCTTTTTGTGCCCGATGTTTCAAAAAGAAAAACTCAAAGTGACAGAGCTTGAAGTGAGGAAAGATTTATTGACCCAGAAGGCACCAACCAAAATGATTGGAGATATAGTAGTGCCTCAAATCCATCTTGCTCACTGGACTAGATTAAAGGTTTTCAAAGGGTTAGGGGGAACAGGTATGCAGAAGTGCTGGTGGGGCAGGTTTTAATTGGAGCACCTTGGAACTTGGCCAGTGAAGACTCTCCAGTATGCAGCTGCAGGGCAAGAGGCCAAGGCACCTTTGACTGGAGCAGAGAGAACAT
>NW_006296404.1:63860-64182 GCF_000327345.1 Myotis davidii
AAAGAGTGGAGGGACTAACATTTTTTTTTTTCAAATAACTTGTGGGAACAAAGGAGTGAAGCTCACTTTTCTCCTGCAATAACCAACCATTGCCTGATTTTGCAGAGACTCTGCTGCTCTGGATATATTGTTGCTGCCATCATCCACTTTTGTTGAAAAATTATCCATGAAGCTTGAGAAGTTGGGCTACACAATGTAATTGGGTATAGATGAGATTAAAAAGTTAGCTTTTTGTTTTGGCCATTTATATAGCCTGGCTTTGGGGTTAATTTAGTTAAAATGAAATCCTGACAACATTTAAGGGATAGATATTCATGGAAGG
>NW_006296404.1:64232-77300 GCF_000327345.1 Myotis davidii
CAAATGCCCCTTTTATGTGTCTCAGATGCTCTAGCAGGGACCTTGGGAACATTTGGAGAAGTGCCTTCATGCAGATGTAGGTGGAACTTATTTCCTTCCCCAAAGGAGTGTATATGCCATAGGGCTGATTTTATAGCCCAGTGTGTTCACAGGAGAAAGCATAGGCTGATAGCAGGGCAAACTGCACAGTCAACTGCTATCAGGTACTCAAGAATTCCTCTTTCTTCATAAACCCCCTTTTCCCACCCCTACCATAACACACAGTGTAAGTGTCACAAGTGCTTAGTTTTGGCCTGATGTATAGCCTGGCCTAGGGGTCCACTGTTCTGCTCTGCAGAATAGGAACCCAGTTTTGTTTTTTTGTTGTTGTTGTTTTTTTTAAATTTTTTATTACAAAGGGTAACTGTTTGAGGCAGCTCTGCCTCTGTATCTATTATTGTTCAAAAGTTTATAATGGTCTCAATTATCCATGAATAAGTGGGATCAGGTGGTATTTTTCCTACATTGACTGGCTTATTTCACTTAGCATAATGCTCTCCAGTTCCATCCATGCCGTTGCAAATGGTAAGAGAGGAACCCAGTTTTGGATGTGATAAGGCATTAAAGTTTTGAGTCTCCTTGACAAACTCACTCTGTCCTCTCCCTGGAGCCATACAGAAGGAGTGGGAAGGATTGGAAACTAGGCACTTGCCAAGGTGAATGCAAATACATGCCCAGAAAATCATGTAAATACTTTAGGACCACACCCTATAGGACACTAGTCTGAAGGGATATGCAAAAACCACAGTACACAGCTTGCTTAAGTCCTATCTGCATTCCCTTCACTCTGCCATGCCCCTTAACTCACCCCAATCCATGCTTCCAACCCCCAAATCCAGAAAGGCAAAACATAAGCCATCCTTTCACAGAGGGGAACATTCAAGGATACAACAGGAAGCAACGGCCTTCTCCTCAGTTACATTTTCTGCAAGATTAACAATCACTTGGCTGTTTTCTCCTATTGCTTGATGGCTCAAGCAGTTCAGCTATTAAGTGATAAATCCTCTGTGTATTCATGACTGGCTGGTTTAATCCGGCAGCTGAAACAGAAACATTCAAGATAATTGAGCTACCTTGTAAGCGTTAAGGAAGCCAGCTGCTGTGCAAGGCAGAAAACAAACTCAATGAGCAACAGGAGCCTGGTTTCCCAAATAAATGCTCGAGCAAAAACTTGGGTGTGATGAAACGCATAAACTTTAGGAAGGGCAAGTGGAAGGTGAAAAGAGCTTCCATGTTCTTCCCATCACCCTCCCATCTTAATTTTTGCCTGGTATCTGGACAACCAGCTGAAGCCAACTGATGGGATTTACACCAAGTGGCTCATCAGAAGTCCCAATCAGCTGAGGGGATGGCAGGATGGGGATGGGCTAGCTACCTGCTAAGAAATGATCTGAAAGGATGCGCTCTGTGGAGGCTAAACAAATAAGTTTCTAAGTTCTTCTAGCTGGGCTAATAATCAAATTTAGTCAAATTCACAGAGATAGATTAACAGGAGAAAATCAAATTTGAATACATGTGCACAGGGAATTCACATAAGCATGGACATTCCAAAGACAGTGAGGCAAAATTAAATATATATATATATATATAGATAGATAGATAGATAGATAGATAGATAGATAGATAGATATACCACATTTGGACAAATGAGAAAATGGGATTTTAGATTTTAAAGGTGAGAATGGCTGATTTATTACTAATTGAAGAAGAACAGAACATATACGGCAGGCAGATTTTTGCTTCAGTGAGCCCTGGCTGGTGTGGCTCAGTTGGTTGCGTTTCATCCTGTGCACTAAAAGGTTGTTTAATTCCCAGTCAGGGCACATGCTCATGTTATGGGCTCAATTGGTGTTTCTTTCTCTCTCTCTCTCCATTCCTCTCTCTAAAAACTTTTTTTTAAAGAAAAGAATATATCTTCAATGTTTTTAATATTTTTTTTTTGCTTCAGTGGGACACAGAGGGTGATGATCTAGCTATGAGTCCCCTCTAATTGGCACCTTCCTATCTACCATACTTAATTTAAATTATGCTAGGTTGAATAAGTCAAGATTTCTTTCCTGGAGCAGGTCTTTCCATCTGAATCTCTTGGGCAGAAAAGGGTAGGATTGAGATTCTTTCTGAATTTTTTGTTTCCTTAATAATCAGCTTAAAAATCAATATCCCAAAAGTTAGCTTCAGGGTGGCAAAACTTTGGCTTCCTCACCTCCACCCTAACTAACATCTGTTCTCTGAAAAGAAATGCAAGGAAGAAGATTTGCTTGTTGGCATTCAGCTTTTTCTTTTGTGGATTTTGGATGCTGAATGGACTTGGTTGGGTAAACAGATGATGTTTGGATGATAAATTTCTGAGTATTCATCAGTCAGTGGGCATGTTGTATAGCCAGGTACCCACTCACTTGCTGCAGAATATTGTACCAGGCCCAGTACTTTTTCTGTAGACTACAGACTTTAGAGATGTTTTTGTTGTGTTTTTCTAGAGAATAAGCTCTAGTTTAGCTGGTCCAACATCTGAATAGATAAGTCATTCAGACTCTTTATTAACAAGTTGTTCTTTGCCCTTTCAGGCCCTGATTCATCTCTAGATGGCTAATTAGAAAGTCACTTCCAACTTCAAACTCCCAACATTAAATATCCTCATCCGAATTTGTCTCTCAAATCCAATAAACTAAAAATTTCTCCTTGACTGAATGGTGGGAGTGAGAGTTTTGTTGACCCAGGGCCAACCTCTTTTCCGAATGAACTATGTTTAAGTGTTTAAATGAGGAAACATCTACTTGGAACAACTTTTTCTCATCCAGTCTCTATTTTGGCTCCTTCAAACTATCACACACACAGGTGACAGATTGATCTTTCAAATGTTAATTTTTCTAACTTTTTATTTTGAAATAATTACAGTTTCACAAGACGTTGCAAAAATAGTGCTGAGAGATCCCTTATGCCTGTCACCTAGATTATTCACCCCAAATGGTGACATCTTACATAATTATATTGTATTATCAAAACTAGGCTCAATATAATTAACTAGATTACAGATATTGCTTAGATTTAAGCAGTAAAAAATGAGATTGTATAGTACTACAGTGGATCTTAATGCCCAAAGCTTCCAACTCAAATGTTTGCCTGCTTTTCAAGTCTCTCTGTGGATAGGCCCCACCCAATTCAAGCAGCCATAGATCCTACTGCTATCTTAAGTACACAAATATAATTTTTGTGGGGTTACTGTGCTAATTTCTAGGGCCACACTCATCACTATCTCTGGGCCTCTGCTTCAGCAATTCTCTCATTCCCTCTTTTTCTAATTGTACCCTTTTTAATCTAAGCCCAGCTTACATCTTGGCTTTTCTGCGAAACTTTCCTGAGCTACTCCAGCTCTCTTTGAGTTTTCCTTATTCTGAATTCATTATGGCCAAAAATTACTTTCAGCATGGTTTACATGATTTAGTATGTGAGGGTTTGTTTTTAAATAGTTTCACATTATTTTTTTCTAAATTGTGGGAAAATATACATATTTCAAATTTTACCATATTAATATTTTATTTTTAAAATTCTCACCAGATGATATTTTTATTCACTTTTTTTGGGGGGGTAGAAACAAGGGGAGAAACAGTGATCAGTTGCCTCCCATACTTACCATGAGCGGGGATGGAACTGGCAACCTGTGTATGTGCCCTGATCGGGAATCAAACCCACAACCTGTTGGTGCACAGGATGATGCTCCGTCTAACTGAGCCACCTAGCCAGGGCCCATATTAATAATTTTAAGTGTATAGTTATGTGGCATTAAGTACATTCGCATTATTATCAACCATCAGCGCTGTCTAGTTCCAGAGCTTTCACATCATCCCAAACTAAACTACTGCACCCATTAAACAACTGCCTATTCCCCCAGCCCCTGGTAGCCATTATTTTACTTTCTGTCTTTATCAATTTGGCAATTTCAGTGCTTCATATAAGGGGAATCATACAACATTTGGCCTTTTGTTGCATTATTTTAAAAATTGTTTCAAAACTCTTGCTAGATTGGAAACTCTTTAAGTGCCCAGTAGCCAGATGAAATAAAAAAATATGTAAGTAAGTAGGTAGGTAGGAAAAAGAGAGGGGGGGGATTCTTACAGTATCCATCATAATCCTGGTTAATTAATAGATGGAATTTTTCTTACCTTGTCAGGAAACCAAACCCATTATTTGAAGAAAACACACACACACACACACACACACACACACACACACACACAGAAGGTTTTATAGGACATCTCCCTGACATTTTATTGTGGCTTCCAAAGTTTGGGTTAGAAAGACATTTGGAGGCAGGGCTTGCAGGTGCCTAGGTCCAGTGGGTATGGGTTGTGCTCACTATGATAAGGCATGTATGCTGTCAAAGTTGCTTTTCTTTTGGCCCATTTCCAGAGGGCAGCATGGAGCTCATTGAGGGCAGAGACAGTATTTCTCTGATGCTCCTTTGAAGCATCCATGGCAGTGTCTACTCCTCCCAAAAGCACCTAATAATGTCAGAATGGGCAGGGAATGAGAGCTGATGGCTGAAGGTGGGTGTTACATGGTTGTCAAGAAATGTAGTATGGCCCTAACTGGTTTGGCTCAGTGGATAGAGTGTCAGCCTGCGGACTGAAGGGTTCCAGGTTTGATTCTGGTCAAGGGCATATACCTTGGTTGTGGGCACATAACCAGTAGGGAATGTGCAGGAGGCAGCTGATCGATGTTTCTCTCTCATCGATGTTTCTAACTCTCTATCCCTCTCCCTTCCTCTCTGTAAAAAATCAATAAAATATATTTAAAAAAGAAAGAAATGTAGTTTGATAACCAAATGAAGATGGGAAAGTGCTTGGCACCAGGTTATAGGGTAGACCAGAGCCTGCAGAGCAAGGTACCTCAGGTATTGCTTTTTCTCATTGGAGAATAGTGAATAACAGTAATAGCCACCATAAATCAGGTATATGCTAGACATCACTCTAGGTACTTGATGTATATTATCTCTAATCCTGATAACATTTTTAAGTGGTAGGTATTATTAATTTCATTTTACAGATGAATCTGAGCATAGGAGGGTTAAGTAATTTACCAAATAGTAAGAAGAGTCAAGATTTAAATTCAGATGGTCAGACTCCAGAGCCTGCTCTCCTGGAGTCATATGAGGAATTGAAGACCATAAGAACCTTTAGAGAATGAAGCACTTCTGGCTGGTGTGCTGAGGTGGTTAGAGCTATGGGCTAAGAAAGGGCACTTTGTGGACCAATTAATTAGCTTTGCTCCCTTCCAAGGCTCAGTTCTAGCTGGAAAGACTGAAAGGCAGACTGCAGCCTCATTTCTGCTGCTGGCAAAAACAACTTTAAGCCCATATTCTACTTTTAATGGATCATTGATATTGTGTTCATATATTAAGGACAGCATGTTTTGATATTAAGGAGCACTGTGACCTCCTTGAATGCTAGTGACTATATAAACTCTGGGTATTATAGGACAATTATTTAAAGGAGATCCCATGAAAGAGCCATTGTGGTTCATAGGGCTTCCCCACCCCACACTCAGCACAGAGAGCTTATCTTACTGTAGAAAATGGATGCTATCCAGCAATTTATTCATCTAGCTGTGAGGTTAAAGTATAGTTTCTTGGGCACTCAGCCCACTTCATGTATACAGAAAGTGGCCCCAAGTGGCTGCCTAAGTTTTAAAACAAGATATATCCTGCAGAAATACTTTCTGTCACAAAACTTCACTGAGCTCCTGAAGCAATTAGCTTGGCTGAAGTGGATGGTTCTTGTTGAGAAGCACCAGTAGACGGGGCTCTAAATATAAATTATTCTTAGGGAAGAAAGGCAGACAGAAGGATTTAAATGTACAATAGGCATAAATAATGTGTTGTGACTAGAAAGCTCAGCTTAAAAGGCTTATCTCATGATAAGTGACTCCATCATATTGCCTTGGTAAAAGAACAGCAGTTCACTAAGGTCTTCTCAGGCCACCCTTCTCTCTCCTGGCTTTGATCTCTTTTATGTGCAAGCTATGGCAACAGTATGGCAAAGAAAAGATAGTTGAAGGCTAGTTGTGCTTCTCCAATGCTTGAGTTCCCTCCACAATACTTCACCAAGACACTTTTCAGCTGCCTGCTGTTATATTTGGTTCCCAAGACTAATGTGACACAGAGAATATGTTAAGCAAATGCAGTCTTTATTAACAGTTATAGGCTTCTGCCTCAAATACATTTTGACTTTTTTACACTGGTGAGGAGAGCTGGACAATGAAGATACACCAGACTCCCTTAGCCCTGTATTTTTGCTTTAAACTTGTACCAGACCAAGGATCTTGCAAATAGTCTCTCCTTATATTCTTTTCTCTGCTTCTTCCCTTGCTTTGCTTAGCTTTCCTGCATTAAGTTTATTATTAATGTGGGTGGAAGGTGGAGGAGAGAACTCACCCAGAAGAAACCCCCTTTTTTTACTGTCTTCCCAGAGCTCCACTCTACTGGAAGTCTTTCATTTTCCATATTATAACCTTGATACATATCAGATAGCCCTCCCTGAAGTCACAGTGAGGGGTAGTGAGGTTCTGTAGCCACTCCTCAAACTCACACTTATACCCAGTCCCTCTTCTGGTTAAGACCCTTGGTTTTAGAGCAAGGCATGAGGCCAACTAGAAGTACTACTGTCCCCTTCAAGGGAGATCAGAGTGTTGGTGGACCCCTCAGGGTAGGAAGATGCGTGGGTATCAGAAAAATCCCACCTGCATCTGTGTGAAGGCACTTCTCCAAAGTCCCCAAGGCTTCTGCTAGAGCAACTGGGACAAATAAAAGGGGCACTTGACCCCACCTTGCTCCCAGAGCTGTCCATAAATATCTATCCCTTCAATGTTGCCAGGGAATGCATAAGGTCCTCAATCTAACTAAATAGACCCCAAAGCCAGGCTATATAAATGGCCAAAACAAAAGTTACTTTTTAATCTCAATCTATATCCACCTACATTGTCCAGCCAAGCTTCAGTTTTCAACAAAAGTGGCAGACGGCAGCAACAATATAGCCAGAAAAGCACAGTCTCTGCAAAATCAGGCAATAATAGTTGGTCATAACAGAAGTGAGCCCCTTCCCTTGTTACCACAGGTTGTTTGAGAAAAATCTTAGTCCTTCTTGGCAGTAGTGTAATCGTCAGTATTCCGTCCAGTTAAAGGTGCCTGGACCTCCTTTCCAGTAGCTGCATCCTGAGGAGTCTTCACTGGGATGGGTCCAGTTCCCTCAGCACCTCGCACATTGGGTGACTCTTCTGCAACACGTCCACCTGGGAGACGTCTCCTTGTTCCCCTCATTGATTTATTTTCTTTATTTGATGATTATGTGGTGATGTAGAAATTTGGGAGTTACAGAAAAGAATTAAGAAGCAGGAAAACATCACCCATGCATGTTCCCACCATCTAGCAGTAACCAATAACATTGCAACATATTTCTCTCCCAGCCTTTATAGATGCACATTTTCTTGCCAAGGTTGAGATCTTACTACCTCAAATGATAGTTTTATTGCTTACTTTTGTCCCTTAAGTAGCATTTCTTATGGCTTTAAGATTCTTCGTTACCATAATTTTAAATGGGGGCATCATATGCTGCCTTATGTATCACTGCCATTTATATAACTTTTAAGACACAACAACCTTTCCATGAAATTTAGTGCTGTGAGATAAAGTAATAATAGGCAACACTGTTTGAGTGCTTATTATTTTCCAACTACTCTTCTAAGTGCATCACATGTATTAACTCAATTCTCACTCAACTCTATAAGTAGTTGCTATTATTATCACCAGGTGATATAAGCACAATCTAGGGCCCCAAAGAGTGTTCAGAGGAACACAGATAGTGAGTGGCAAAGCTGGGCTTTGAACCCAGGCACTATAGCTCAAGAGTCTGTGCTCTTAAAAACTGTAAACTAGCTGGTCCCAGAGCTAAATGCAAACATTAAGGCAGTTTACAATCTAATATACAATATATAATAACATTTTCTAATCAACAGAGGTATCCTCGGGATCTAATACATGCTCTGTCGTTGGTTTACACCCTATACTCATAACACTGCTTATCAGCCATAAATAACAGACCTTTCCCAAAGATGTGAAGAATCTCATGGGAAAGAGGATAGACAGAAAAAGGCATTTTTGTTTCTCTGGTGTTACCCTATATGTACCAATTATACTGGATCTACTGCTTGTAAACGTAAAGCTTAAGTAGGAAAAAAATGACTCATAAAGAGAATAATTACTAGTATGATATTAAATGTAACAGGGGAAGTTTCCCATTTCTGTAGTGAGCCTCTCTTTCTTCAGAGTAGCATTTTAAACACTTTTCTCCCCATCAAATGTACTAATAAATGGTTGCCCTACTAGAACTTAGCATATACCTTAGTTCTCCTTTTCTCTTTTTCAAATTAAAAACCTCCCCATTTCCCCATCCAGATGGTCTGAGATTCAGCCCTTTTCTTCTCTGGTCCCTGCATTCTCATTACTAAAATACTGATGTGTGTATGTGTTTTGGTCAAGGTCAAGACTCCATCCCCTCTTGTAAGCAGAGCTCCCTCCAATAGTCGACCTGCCTAACAAAATTAATTATTGTGCGTTCTCAGAGGTCCTGGTCCTCTGGGTATCTCCCTGATGTCTTCAACCATGATAGGGTTCCAGGATTTGCTCTGTACTGCTCTGCACTTGTTCCTCACCACCGCCCCCCCACTCAGACCTCCTCCTGGTTTGGCTCACCTTGCAATGTATGTCTTTCAAAAGAAGGAGCCTCCTCACAGGAAGCTTGTTCATAAGCTGATGCTGAGAAGGGGGCATCAGCCCGGAGCCTCGCACGCCAAGGAAGAAAGGACTTTTTTTCTTTATCTCTGTTCTCCAGTTGAGGCCCCCTATTTTGCCCCACATTCACTGCCATACTTGCAGCAGAAGACTCACCCTGCAAAAGAGCCTGAACCACACCTGTGGTTGTGAGTGATGCCCACGCTTGTACTGTCAGAGGCCAAGGACCAGCCAGGTCACTCTTCTTACTGTATCTGCTATTCCATCTACTTTTCTTCCAAACGTTTCTCTCACTGTTAGCAGTGTGGGGAGCACCCTCTACTGAAGCTTGGCCCACAGCCACAGCTGATTTTGGGACACCAGCCTGGGTGTTCTGATATGAAGTAACATCACAACTTTTATCCATCTCATGCTTTTGATTCCTGCTTCCTTGCCCCACTTTGACTTTATTTATAGCATGTGGTGAAGCCCCTGCAAAAGGTGTCTGTACCTTAGCTGGGCCTGTGAAAGATGCCCAAGCCTGCACTGTCAGAGGCCAAGGACTATCCATAATATTTTTGTCCATTTCATTTTTCTCGTTGTGGCTGCTTTTTTGCTCTACTTTTATCTCCCTATTGGCTCTCACAGAGGCCTTCTTAGAAGAGGGCTGAACTGAGCATAGCGCTGGCCACAGTTCCATGCAAGGATTAGTAAGAAGTGATATATTTTCCCTCTCACCATTCCTCATTTGTTCCCTCTTCTCATGCCCCATGCTGACTCCAGTATTGGCCTCCACAGCACCAGACCAACCTAGAACCGGGGTTGCAGAAGATGCCCGAATCTGGAATGTCAGAGGCCAAGGAGTATTTTTTTCCTTTCTATTCCTCCTTTTGCGACTGTTTTTCTTCCTGCTGTTAGTCTCCTGCAATGCAGCATGAATGGGAGTCACACATCGGCATAGGGTGTCAGCCTCTTCACTTGGACACAAACTAAAAACAGACCCTTTTCCCATGTCATGACTCTCCTTGATCCATGCTTTTTTGCCCCACACTTCCCCCACTACTTGCAGGGAGAGTACCATCTTCAAGTGGAGTCTGAATTGCAGGTGGGGATTCTGCATGTGCTGCAGCTGAATCTGCATCACTTACCTTTGTCTTCAGAGCCTCTTCGTGAGCTAAAATGTTTTTTTCCATGTTGTTTCCCCCTCCAACTTTTTTTTGGCTTTTGTTCCTGGATCAGGTACAGGTTTACCTGGAGCAGAGAGAGCAGAAGTAATCCAAGAGGCAAATATGAGTCAAGGCTAGAAAAAAGTTCCTTCTGGAAGAAGAATACCAAGCCTCAGGTCTGGGGCTAAATTGAGATTAAGCCCCAAACATACCTGACGCAATTTAGGAACAAAGCAGACCGAGGAGGTGATTAAAAGATGAAGGCAGAGAAGCATTGAACAGACTGTCAAATTACAGCAGAAAGGCTGGGAAGTGTTGGGGGGAGGTAAGAGATCAACCGAAGGACTTGTATGCATGCATATAAACATAATCAATGGACCCAAGACACTGAGGGGGTGAGGGCATGTAGGGGGGTAGAGGAGGCCGGGGGAAGGTCAATGGGGAAAAAAAGGAGACATATGTACTACTATTTGTAATACTTTAAACAATAAAAAAATAAAAAATAAAAAGGTGAATGTATTCTCAGGCACCTGTTCTCATTGGCAGCTGGCTCATTCATGCAGTGCAAGATCCACCACAACCTCCCACTAAATGCCCCACTCCTACCAGTGATGGTGACCCTGGATGCCCTCAAAATGAAAATGGGTAGAATAATTTTCAGTTTTCATCAGCCTTCGATAACAGCCTTGTCTTCTTTGAAAGTAGAGAACAATGCTGGACAAACAACAAAACAAAGTTATTTGGATATCTTTGTGTACTTAAGGGGTATAGAGACATCCGTTAATTATCAGATATAGACATTATTGTTTGTGTTACCTTTTGATACTTCAGGTAGTCTCAAGGAATCCAAACCATAGGGGAGAACTCTGAGGTTGAACCAATAAAGTCAGAGAAAGAAAGAATCACAAAGTTAGCCTGACCAGGTGCCCCTGTCTGCCCGTCTGAACAGACTCTTACCTGGTTATCCTTGAAATGTTCTCTCAGAGTTTCTTCTCAAGCTCTCTCTTTTTGGTCCGAGGTGGGGAAATTGGTATATACACCAATGACTCGGAGCGTCTACCTAGTTTGGTAACACAGCATCTTTTCAATTGATGAAGGGATTCTGTTCAGTTCAGTAAAGTATTGGCATTTTGTTCTCCTTCACTGGTTTCTGATTCTTTGCAAGTTGAAAATCCAGATCTGGGCTGAGGCTCTCATTCCATTAACCAGTACAACTCATTCTTCATGGGTTCTAGATAAAGAAACAGTTCCCATTTTTCAAAGTCATAAGCTTTCCAGTCCTGCGGCAAATTCCAGTTCTTTTCAAGCTTTCTACTTACTATATATATGTGCAGCACAATCTTGGAATGGACTAAATATTTACATAATATCTTTTCTCTCTAAGCAAACATTTTGTGTTGACTTTTTGGCAAAAAAAGAAAAAATGAGAATAAATCAAGGAGGGATCCAACTCCCTTTCTCTGATTATGATGGACACAGAGAGCTCAATGTGGCTTCTGTGTTTTCCTTTGATAAGAAAGTATAATCACACAACAGAACAAAAGGAGGTCTGACATTGACCTAGTAGGGTTATAAATGGAAAACTTGTTTTTGTTTTTTTATCTGGAATATGTTTTTATACAGAACAAAAGATGCACCAGGGCCTATGTGAATGTGGTGTCCCCAATGGAGATGGGGGGAGGCACTCTGGACTTTCTTTTGGGTGCTACAAAGGGCCTAGAACTATTTTTGCACAGGCAATATTCTCACTCAATTCCCTTCCCAGTGCTCCCAATGTAAGATTGTAGGAAGAGGAATCACACAATAAAAAATTTCATACCCAGGTTATCTAGCATGGTTTGTACTCTTTAAAGATTTTCCCTGATGCAAAGGTTGTCTGTTTCACATCTTGGTACATACATTAATTTAGTTGCAGTGCTAAGGCTAGCTTAGTGAATGACAAATGTAGAGATTATCACTAGATGAAAGCTAGCTGTGGCTGCCAAGATGCCACAGAAGATGAAATTTAACATGTTCATCACAGTAGAGTCCCAAGATCAACTGGGAGTTGGTCTGTAATCCAGTGCTGGATGTACATTAAGTAAGCACGCAGAGCCAGGTCTCTGTCTCTACTTTATTGGCTCCACTAGCACATCTATTTTCCTAACTATATCTTGACCTTGTCCCTGAACCTCATATGGAGGATGACTAGCTTAGATTTCCCTTTGGCATATTGACCCTTTGTTCACACAGATTGATTCATTCAACGTCATTTACTGGTACTGCTATGTGCCAACCATGAGGCTAGGTGCAGGATAGTACTGAAAATACTTAGGTTTCCGGTTACTTAATTACAGTCACATTCCATTTTGTTTTCTCTGAGTTAACTACCTTGATTGGAGTTTTACGTTTCCAAACCTCAAGTCACACATTTGCAGGCATTTTTTTGGTTGGCTCTCATAGATAGCTAATGGCATCCCTGTGTGGGGATTGAACTAGTTTAATTATCAGAGGTCAACCTAATTATTTACCCTTTCTACAGCTTATTGTAGTCTCCGCACACTTTGCCCCCTTACTAGTAATAAATATCTCTGGCTTTTGGATAGGAAGACAATAACTCCTGATGCCACTATCATCCTTCTACATTCTACTATCACCACTTCCTTTTCAAATTTTCAGTTAAGGGGTAACAACGGTTTGATGTCCACTTATTTGTGTGATACATAAAAGTCTAATTTACACATACCATGGTATAAGAATTGTCTGATATCACTCCTTTGATGGGCAGGAACGCCTTTGATGATCACAGTAGGCCTAAAAAGCAGTGTCATGTGAGGGGGTAAATTTTGAAATTATGTCCTAGGGCAGAGGTGGACAACCCCTGGCACATGTGCCAAACATGGCACGCCAGTAACTTTTGCTGGCAGGCAAAACTCTCTCTTATAATCTTCCATTTACAATTTTTTTTCTTAATATTGACTTTTTTATTTTTCAGATAAATTCAGTGTAGGTGCAACTTAGATAAATAAATAATTTTACATAACAAGTTATCTTAAAGACCATAGACAAGAATGACTTAAATGTTAAATTACAAGACACTTGATGTTATGTTTGGTTACATAA
>NW_006296404.1:77722-111092 GCF_000327345.1 Myotis davidii
TAAACGGAGTCATAAAGTTTTCTGTCGGACTACCAGTGTACATGTATACATTAAAAAATAAATGTATTTTTCATCATCATATACTGCATTTTTGTCGCTCAAATGAATTTTATTATTTCTTCAAGGTTCTTCACATACGTACACCTTAAGAGATATCAAGTAGGCATAACATGTTCTCAAAAGTTAGGGTTGGCACGCAGAAGAATTTTGAGTCAGAGATTTTCCTGGTTTTGGCATGCACTCACAAAAGGGTTACAAGTCCTGTCCTAGGGACTTGGGAGCCAGGAAAAACACCCATATAATATAGAATTCTTTCATTCCAAGCATCCAAAAAAGGATCTAAACAGGTAATTTATAGCTCACTAAAAGCTTAAATGTTCAGTGAGATAGCCAACTTCATGCATGGCTAATCCAAAGCCCAAGTTATTTCACCAAAGGCAACTGCCTATGTTCTGCTAGGGGACACCTAGCATAGGATACAAAGCAATCTGCAGATGGCCACTACTTTTGCTGGGATTGGAGGTGCCCAGGTGTGGCCAAGCTTCTAACCAAGGCAAACTGGGACCACTTAGGAAGAGGTATGGGGCATGCTGAGGCCAGATGTTACTTATTTGAGAGCTTTTTAGGCAAGTCAGGCCAAGACAGGCCATTTGTATGGAAAAGCCTCTGTAAACAGCTTGTGTGGGCATAGAAGTTGGGTGGGGCAGGGTCTCTTGGAATTGCCATGCTGGGTGAAGAGTGTGAGGCAGCTTGATGGAGACTCAGATATGGTGCCTGACTGCTGGCTATGTGAGGGTGTCTCAGAAAAGGAACAATGACCTCTGCGAGCACTTCTGTCTGGCAGAAAGCTGCCCCTGCCCCAGCTCTCTCCTTGATTCAGTTCCTCCCTGTTTGTCCCTGATGACTTTAGAGCTGCTGCCCCAGAGTTGGAGCTCAGAGCAAGTGAGTTTGAGTAAATCTGTTCACGATCCCTTTAAAAGGAATACCTGGGACCCCTGCAACCTTCTTTCTCACTCAGCCACAATCCCCGCTGGTTTTTACAGCCAGAAGTTATGGGATTTCTCTTCCTGGCCCTGAAACCCTAGGTTGGGGAGCCTCATGTGGGGCTGGGACCCCTTGCTCCTCAGGAGGTACCTCCACAGCCAAGATAACCCTCTTAAATTTTATCTCCAACACATCAGTGTGGGACCAACATGTCTTGTGTCTCCCACCCCTCCTACCAGTCTCTGTGTGGCTACCTTAAATCTCTAGTTACAGGGACTTCCTTTTAGCTACATTTCAGGTGGTTCTAAATGATGGTAGTTCTGTAGTTTAGTTGTAATTTTTATGTTTATTTCATTCTTTTTATGACAGAGTAATATTCCATTGTATGTATGCATCACAGCGTTTTATCTACTTGCCTATTGATGGGTACTTAGGTTGCTATATCTTGGCTATTGTAAATAATGCTGCAATAAACACAGCGGTGCATATATTCTTTTGAATTAGTGTTTAGAGCTTCTTTGGATAAATTCCAATAGTGGAATACTTGGCTCATAAGGCAGTTCCATTTGTAATTTTTTGAGGAACCTCTATACAGTTTTACATAGTGGCTGCACCAATCTGCATTGCCAACAACAGTACACAAAGGTTGACTTTTTTCCACATCCTTGCAACATTTGTTGTTTGTTGATATATTGATGATAGCTATTCTGAAAGGTGTAAGGTGATATCTCATTTTGGTTTTAATTTGCAATAATCTGATGATAAATGACATTGAGCCTCTTTTCATATATCTATTGGTCATCTGTACATCCTATTTGGAAAAGTGTCTATTCAGGTTCTTTGACTGTTTTTTTAATTGGATTGATTTTTTTACTGTTGAGTTGTATGAGTTCTTTATAAATGTTGGATAGTAAGCCCTTATCAGATGTATCATAGGCAAATATGTTCTCTCATGCACTGGGTTCTTTTCATTTGTTGATGGTTACTTTGCTGTGCAAACACTGTTTAGTTTGATGTAATAAAATTTGTTGTTTTTTTCTTTTGTTTCCTTTGTCCAAGGAGAATATCAGAAAAATATCACTAAGAGAAATGTTCAAGATTATACTACCTATGTTTTCTTCTAGGATCTTTATAGTTTTGAGAATTACATTTAGGTCTTTAATCCATTTTAACTTATTCTTGCACATGATGCAAGAAGGTGGTCTAGTTTCATTTTTATGCATGTATCTGTTTAATTTTTCCAACACTATTTATTTAATAGATTGTCTTTACCCCATTATATGTTATCACATCCTTTGTCAAATATTAATCAACCATATAGGTGTGGATTTATTTCTGGGCTCTTTTCTGTTCCATTGATCTATATGTCTGTTTTTATGCCAGTACATGCTGTTTTGATTATCATATCCTTGTAGTATAGTTTGATATCAAGTAGTGTGATACCTCCAACTTTGTTCTTATATTTAAAGATTGCTGTGGCTTATCATTTTATGTGTTTGTTTTGTGTGTGTGTGTGTGTGTGTGTGTGTGTGTGTGTGTGTGTGGTTACATAGAAATTTTTGGTTATTTGTTCTAATTCTCCAAAATAGAACATCGGTATTTTGGTATGAATTGTGTTGAATCTATATTGCTTTGAATAGTATGAACATTTTAACAATGTTATTTCTTCCTAACAATGAGCATGGTATATGCTTCCATTTATTTGTATATTTTACAGTTTCGTTTCTCAGTGTCTTATAATTTTCCAAGTATAGATATTTTGCATCCTTGGTTAAACTAATTCCTAGTGTGTGTTTTTTGATGCGATTTTATTTATTTACTTTAAAAACATTTTTATTGATTTTTAGAGAGAGAAAGGGAGGGGATGGAGAGGTAGAAACATCAATAAGAGGGAAACATCATCAATTGGCTGCATCGCAACCAATTTCTGGACATTTATTTTATATCCTGCTACTTTACTGAATTGATTTACAGTTCTAATAGTTTCTTGTTGAAATATTTAGGATTCCCTATATACCTTATCATGTCATCTGAAATAATGAGTTTTTTTCTTTCCAATTTGGATGCCTTTGATTTCTTCTTGTCTAATTACTGGGCTAGGACTTATATACATGCATATGAGCATAACGAATGGACACAAACAATAGGGGGGTAAGGGCTTGTACTGGGAGTGGGGATGGCCGGGGGGAGGTAAATGGGGGGGCTAGGAGACTCATGTAATACTTTAAACAATAAAGAATTTAAAATTTAAAAATAATGCAAAACTCAATTTCCCAGAACACTTTTTTGCATATCACTTTTCTTCTTCCCAGCATAGTTGTTAATAGCCCAGACTCCGGAGCTAGTATTCTCTCTGGTGCTGGGTGACCTTAGCAAATTACTAGGTGTACCAGTTAATAATAGCAGATTTTGTAATCAAGGAAAACACGATAATTTTAAGAGAAACATTAAAAGTGCTTTATTCAAAGTAATGTCCATTGCAGGCTACATATTTCCCCATCTTTCAGGTAATTTGTAGATACTGTCCCAATAGAACTTTTCTTGTTTTGAGGCAAACCATTCAGAGACCCAATTTTCCACTTTGTGTGTTTTGAAGTGCTGAAGTATGATGAAGTGCCATCGATTGGAACAAGTGTAACCTGAAGGAGCAAGGTCTGGTGAATACAGTGGGTGGGTTAATACTTCCCAGGCAAGATTTTTTAATGTGTCTTTAACTGGTTTTGAAGTGTGTGATGGTGCGTTATCATGAAGCAAAATTACTTTGCCATGTCTTCTGGCCCATTCTGGTCATTTCACGGTCAAAGCATGGTTCAAATTGATTATTTGTTGTTGGTAGCGATCAGTATTACTGGTTTCACATGGTTTTAGAAGCTCATAATACACCACACCTTCCTGATCCCACCAAACACAGAGCATTGTCTTCTTTCCGAAGCGATTTGGCCTGCAGTCAATGTTGATGGTTGACCTGCATCAACCCATGAGTTTGTGCATTTAGGATTTTCAAAATAAATCCGCTTTTCATCACTAGTCACAATTTGATGCAAAAAAAGACGTTCTTTCGTGCCGTTGAAACATTTTACTGATGACTTTTCGGTTTTCCATTTGTCTTTCGTTCAGTTGATGTGGCACCCATTTTCCTTCCTTTAAAATTTTTCCCATTGCTTGTAAATGATCAGAAATTGTTTGTTGAGCAATGTTTAATCTTTCTGCAAGTTGCTTTTGAGTTTGACAGGCATCTTCATCCAATAATGCTTGTAATTGCTTGTCTTCAAACTTTTTCGGTTGACCTGAACGTAATTTGTTTTTCACATTGAAATCACCAATTTTAAAGAGTTTAAACCAGCGTTCACAAGTATCTTGAGATGGAGCATGTTCACCATAAGCTTCCCGAAGTATTCAGCAGCACTTTTCTTCAAAATAAAGTAATGAATTATAAGTTCCGGCAAATGCTCTTTTTTTTGGCATGAAATTCAACATTTTTAAGCGTAAAAATATCTATGATATTAGCACCTTCAGCAAATTTGACATGATGTTTTGAAGCTTGTCAATACAACAAAATAGCATACATATCAAATCGCATATATATATCAACATATGTGTACCTCCATCTATTGAAAAAAATCCACATTATTAACCAGTACACATAGTATTTAATCTCTCTGTGTCTCAATTTCCTCATTTATATAATGAAGGATAGTAACAGTACCTACCTCACAGGGTTATTGTCACTTTCAAGTGGGTTAATATATGTAAAGGTTTTACAATAGTGTCAAACAATACTAGTAATAGCTCAATTAAAAATGATCTATTCTTTTTCTCATTCTGCTTTCTTTTCTGAAGGCAGAATATTCTTGTATCATCTTTTCTACCATATAAATTACTGATTGATAGTGATTGTTGTAATCATCTTCAATTTAATGCAATGTAGGTACTATGATTAATCATAATGAAATCCCATCTAAATAAAAAAATATATATATTCTGTCAGGAATCTAATACTGCTAGATGCAACAGAGAATACAAAGCAAATTTGAGTCAATGCCCTGAACCGAAAGAGCCATACAATCTGTCTGACTAGTTAAAATGAACACACATAAAATCCTAAGACAGGAATATATAATGACTGGTATAATATTGCTCACAAATTCATATAAATACAATCTGAATTTAGAGGAGGGTGATAATAGTGTGTCTAAAGCAGGCAAAGAAGCTTTTATATGGTACATATGAGAATCATGCTGAGTCTTAGAGTGTAGACAATATTTATTTTGCAGAAAGGGAAATAAACGAAGGCTTCATATTAAATACTTTGTAGTTTATACAGTTCTTTTTCCTATATTTACTCATTTTATTGTTGTGGAAAGCCCTTAGAGTAGACAGAGAAAGCATTCTTATTGTAACCCATATGTGGATCTTGATGCACAGAGTGGTAAGCAACTTGCCCAAGTTCTAGAGCCAGAAAGTAGAAGCCACTTACCACTCCAGCTCCTGCAGAGCTTCTGCCTACAATGAGCTTACAAACCTGTTAATCATGACTGTCATACAGATACAAAAAGAACATGTGTTAAAGATTTTATTTAACTCATTATTAATGAGAGGACTGGGAGGATGCTACAGCTAGTTCAAAGGAGTAGTCAAAGAGGCACACATTTACTAGTGTATGGAGTAAAGAAATGTTGAAATGAATTAAAAATAAATGAGAAACTGTTTTTCCATGGTGGGATGAGGAGGAAAGTTAATTGACTCTCCACCAGACAGAATATATTGTTTGTGTATGGACAATAATTATTTTTCATTGTTACCAGTTATCTACAACTTGCAGAGTTTTAAAGCAGCTCAAAGAAAATGAAAGACAAACCAAATAACCCATAATAATCTGTTCTGAACAGTGCCTAGTTTTCACTGAGAGGCCCAGTAATCTTTTTGCTTATTACACGTCTCGCCATTCACTTGAGTTATAGACATAGACAGAATATAACTATAGTAACAGCAAATGGTACAAGGCCACATGGCTGGAGGTGGGGGTTAGGGACACCTGGCACCATGCCTTGACCTCGCAAGCTGATCTAGAGTTTTCTGAAACCTAATCAAGGGTGCGGAAAGCAGTTTTGTTTTTTTTTAAGAAGAGTCATTCAGAGAGTTCTTCTCTAAGCCAAGTCAGTTTTGAGTTCAAGGGAAGCTTGAAGGTAGGGTTTCTAAGTTGCTAAGTGGTAGATAGTGGTGGGTGTATTCCAGGCTGTCCAATTTTATAGTGTCCAGACTCAGAGATGCAGATCAACATTTAATTAAATTTATGTGTAGCATAGCTTTTTTATAAAAAAGAAAGTAGTAATTAATTTTATGAGATCAACATGGATACACTTTCTTTACTACCAGCAACTATAAGTACAAAGTGAACAAGGGAGACGTTTTATTGATGTCCTAATGAGGGGTTTGCACAGACATGCACTTATGAAAGTTGCATTCATATCCATGTATGTGAATATATAGTTCATCCCTAAAAATGTAATTATGTATGTAAGGTGATACAAATATTAACACATAGCCCTTATATGGAGGCAGCTGCCTACCAGGTGTGAACTGAAGGATGATTAAAAGCCTCCTTGCTCCCAGATGTCCCCTAGTGATCTGCCTTAATTTATGACATTCCCACCACTGATGTTACTTCTTTGGAGAAAGAGTTACCTCCAGGAGTCACATGTTAAAATGCAACAGGATTTTTTTTAAAGAGGACTAACAAAGGAGTAGAAAGGAAAAGGCTTGCCTGAGAACGATGCCATGAGAGCAGGTCTGGAAAGTGCTGCTAGAGGTGCTATGAGAGCTCTAGGCACTTAGAAGGAGCATAAGTGACAGAAGAGGGCAGGAAAGGAAAAATAAAAGATTAGAAGACAAAATTGACCATACCACAGAGTTGTGATGGCCCAGTAACAGTATCCAACAATATAAATACATTAAAAATTACTATGTAGAATTTAATTTGAAAAAGTCAATTCTCATATTATATGAAAGGCATCTAATTTTCCTAATGTTAGTATGTAATTGAAATTGGCTGAAAACTGATATGCTAGGGAATTTGCAAATCAGGTATTATCAGAAAACAAGAATGGAAGTGGGAAAACTGATTTATCATCCAAGTAGTTAAATGCAAATAACCAAGAGACATCTTTACTGCCATATGAATCCTCATCATCCTCAGGATCAAAGCAATTATTAAATACATATTGGTATACTGAGCTGTAGCAAATGAGTAAGCACATGCATGATCCTCTGGCCTCAGATTTATAATAGTGTAAACAATTCTGTGATAGAATTACAGTAAATAAATTTAGAACTTGAAAAACTAATGACTTACATTAACTTAATAAATTACATCTTTTCACTGAGTACATATAAGAAGGTAAGTGCATTTACCAGAGTTGAGCAAAGGAGATTGAATTAGGGATTACTGCCACTTTCTCAAGACTTTTTTGGTGGAGATAGATTTTCAAGAGGTGTTTAAATGATGTAGAAAATGAAGCTTATAGAATGGGATTGGGTGCATTTTAGTTCAATATTCAGAGGTGTGAATTAAATGAATGAATAAATGATACATGTTAGGGGAACCTCCATTCCCTTAACCAGAGGTCGGCAAACTGCGGCTTGCGAGCCACATGGTGCTCTTTGGCCCCTTGAGTGTGGCTCTTCCACAAAATACCACGTGCAGGCGCACACGTACAGTGCGAAGTTGACTTAAAACTTTAAGTAAAGTCTATTAAGTTAATTTTAGGGAACGTTGTAGAATGAAAGAAGATGTAGTGTCAAGGATTGAAAAAGGTATGTTGAGATGGTTTGGATATATAGAGAGGATGAACGAAAGGAGATAGATGAAACAAGGATACTCATGGTCTCTCCCTTTGGCCCTCCATTTTCCCCTAACCAAGTGAAGGGAGACTTATCTGAGTAATGAGTTTTTTGAGAAGAAGTTGAGAATGCTCTGCTCTGGCATTTCCAGGACCTCTGCCTAAGGGTTTTACACATTGTGGTTTGCTCTTTCTTATGGGAGAAGGCCTGAGCTTGTCCCACTGAGTCTGTGACTAGGTGGGTGAGGCTCCTTAATTCAGGGATCAGGGGAGTAATTGAAAACAGTTGAGGTCTCACATCACAGCTCTGTCCTCCAGTCAGTTTTGTAGCTGATACTTTGACCTATTTGACTTTGGCATCTGTGTTTCAGTTGCTTTCAAATTAGCAAGAGGAAAAGGGGTGTTATTGATTGTTCTCCTAAAACCCAACAGAAGAATGGGTAAATTTTTCAGGGGGAAGTGGAGAGGGCCGATAAGAAAATTTACACAAACCTCATGAAGAGGCTCAAATTTTACTGTCTTCTTTTTTTTTTTCTTTCTACAGTGGTCATCACAAAGATATGCTACTTAGTCCAGTGCTTCTCAAAGTACCTATAATTAAAGACCAGCATTTCTTTTCTTAAAAAAAATTCAATCTATCATGGACTGATGCTTTTTAAAAATGCTGTAAGAATGAGTCTTTGATGTATCAGTGCTCTTTGGTGTTGGAATCTTGTTGCATGTCTGTCTGTGTGTACATATACCAACATGGCCTCAAATGGCTATATCCTCCAAGCAACCCAAAGCTATGGGGCCTACCCCACCCAGCCTGTGCAGGGTTATTCCCAACAGAGCAATCGGCCCTATGAACAACAGAGTTATGGTAGTAACAGCCAGTCAGGGGACACTCCAGTCTATGACCAGAGTGCCTATGCTTTTTATGGACAGACTAAGAACAACTATGACAGTCAGCTCCCCAGGGATAAGGCTCAACTGGTGGCTATGGCAGTGGCCAGAGTTTTCAGTTGTCTTATGGGCAGCAGTCTACCCTGGCTATGGCCAGCAGCTGGCTCCTAGCAGCACCTCAAGAAGCTATGGTAGCCCGGCCAGCATGACTCAGTGGTTGAGTGTCAACCTATGAACCAGGAGGTCACTATTCGATTCTTGGTCAGGGCACATGCCTGGGGTGTGGGCTCAATCCCCAGTGTGGGGCATGCAGGAGGCAGCCTATCAATGATTCTTTCCAATCATTGATGTTTCTATCTCTCTCTCTCTCTCCCTCTCCCTTCCTCTCTGAAATCAATAAAAATATTTTTTAAAAAGAGGCTATGGTATCAGTTATCAGAGCAACAAATATGGGCAGCCCAAGTGAAAGCTGTGATCAGCAGTCTGTCTATGGTGGATAGCAGCTTAGTTATGGACAGCAGCAAAGCTCTTAGAATCCTCCTCAGGGTTATGGACATCAGAAGGAGTACATCAGTAACAGTGGAGGTGGCAGAAGGGGTGCTGGAGGTAACTATGGCCAAGATCAGTCCTTCATGAGTGGTGGCAACAGTGACAGCAGGTATGGCAATCAGGATTAGAGTGGAAGGGGCTAGGGGGAAGTCCAGCATGACTGTGGGGGACAAGGTCAGGTCAGTGGCAGTGGTTACAACTGCAGCAGTGGTGACTATGAACCCAGAAGTCATGGAGGTGGCCATGGAGGTAGAAGTGGCATGGGCAGAAGTGACATGGTGGCTTCAAAATATTTGTTGGCCTTCAGGACTAAAGATCACGTCATGACTCTGAACAGGATAATTTAAACACCGCCATCTTCATGCAAGGCCTGGGTGAGAATGTTACAATTGAGTCTGTGACTGATTACTTCAAGCAGAATGGTATTATTAAGACAAATTGAAAACAGGATAATCCATGTTTAACCTGTACATAGACAGGGAATGGAGCAAGCTGAAGGGAGAGGCAATGGTATCATTTAATGATCCACCTGGTGCTAAAGCAGCTATTGACTGGTTTGATGGTAAAGAATTATCTGGGAATCCTATCAAGGTCTTATTTGTTATTTGGAAAGTAGATTTCAATTGGGTTGGTGGCAATGGTCATGGAGGCCAAGGGCAAGGAGGACCCATAGGCCATGGAGGCTAGATAGGTGGTGACAGCAGTGATGGTGGCTGGGAAGGATTCCCAAGCAGAGGTTGTGGCAGTGGAGGACAGCAGCGAGTTGGGGCCTGGAAATGTTCTGACCCTACATGTGAGAACATGGACTTCTCTTGAAGGACTGAATGCTACCATGTAAGGCCCCTAAACCAAATGGTCTAGGACAGGTACCAGGAGGCTCTCGTGTCGGGGATAGCTATGGAGATGATTGTTGTGGTGGCAGAAGAGGCTATGATCAGAGCATCTACTGAAGCTGAGGTGGGGTCTTCAAAGGGGGCCGGGGTAGTGGGAACAGAGGTGGCTTTAGCCCTGGCAAGATGGACTCTAGGAGTGACCACATACAGGATCACAGGGAGAGGTCAAATTAGCCTGCCTCCTGAGACTCTGGAACATGTTTTCCCCTCCCCACTGTGACTCTCATCTATATATATAAAAGCCTAAGTGACTGGCCAACTGGTGGACCCACCAACTAGCCAGTAGCTATGACACCACTTACCACCAGGAGGCAGATGCTCAATGAAGGAGCTGCTGAGCTGTGGTCACGCACCTGGAACCAGAGAAGAGGGAACCCAATTCTGGGGTGTGTCACCCAAGAATTGCCCTCTCTCAATCCGGGACCCCTCGGGGGATGTCAGAGAGCCGGTTTCAGCCTGATCCCCACAGGCCAGATCGAAGGACCCCAATGGTGCATGAATCCGTGCACTGGGCCTCTAGTTATTTTATAACCTTTCAACTCCTGATTACACACAAGGGTAAGGGCATGAGTAGGGGTGGGAGACAATGGGGGGGATAAGGACATATATGTAATACCTTAATCAATAAAGAAAAAAATAAAATGAAAGACATTGTTTTAGTTAAATTAATAAAATAAAATACTATAAGAATTAATTACTATAAAATGATATTGACTAAAAATCAAACGCATCCAAAATACAAGCCCCAATCCTATCTAATAAAAAGGGAATATGCTAATTGATCCTCATGCCATCGCAAAGATGGTGGTGCCCACAGCCAATAAGGAGGGAATATGCTATTTGACTGCCACTCCCTCAAAGGTGGCACTGACCACAGCCACAAGATGACAGTGCCCAGTCCCCTCAGCCCCACCAGGGCAGCAGGCGTGCAGCGCCAGAGCCGGCCAAGGCTTGTGCTGCTGACAGTGGCAGCAGCAGAGGTGTGATGGGGTGTCATCTTCCCCTGATCGCTGGGTCACTTCCTGCCCCTGAGGGCTCCTGGACTGTAAAAGGGGCAGGCCAGGCTGAGTGACCCCCCCACTCTAGTGCATGAATTTTCATGCACCAGGCCTCTAGTTTTTTAATAATTAGGTTCAACTTAAAAAAATACTCTGTTACATTGCTATAAATGTCTGTAAAAGCTAAGTCTCAATTTCTGATTTATGTCATCACAGACCATTAAAATACAGTTCACAGAGCAGCACTGGTCTACAGCCCACACTTTTTAGTAGCATTGGTCAAGTCCACTTTGGTTCACGTAATCCTTACCAACCTCCTTTCAAAATGATACACAGAGTAGCATAGTATTTAAGAGTGCAGGATCTGGTAACAGTCTTTCAATTCCTAGGGACAGAATGGTGGAGTCGGTATTAATACCTTCCACATAGGATTGATATGAGGATTAAATGGGAGTTTGTGTAAAGCATTTAACTGTGTAGAGCAGTGGTTCTCAACCTTTTTAATGCCGTGACCCTTTAATATAGTTCCTCATGTTGTGGTGACCCCCAGCCATAAAATTATTTTCGTTGCTACTCCATAACTGTAATTTTGCTACTGTTATGAATCCTAATGTAAATATCTGATATGCAGGATGTATTTTCATTGTTACAAATTGAACATAATTAAAGCATAGTGATTAATCACAAAAACAATATGTAATTATATATGTGTTTTCTGATGGTCTTAGGCGACCCCTGTGAAAGGGTCGTTCGACCCCCAAAGGGGTCGCAACCCACAGGTTGAGAACCGCTGGTGTAGAGCCTCTTATTTTTCACCAATATCCACGTTGGATGGTAAACTTCTGCTTAATGTTTTGGAAGAGGCCTAAAAATGTATAAATAAATATTTACACAATTCATTCTTTGAATGAGTCTAATTTCATTACCTTTTTAATAATTGTGCAATTGGATATTTGTGTTTTCTTTTGCCCAGAGGCTGACAAAACCAGTTCAATGAGTCAAGGGGCTTGAATATTGGCTGTCAAGGCTGCATTGGCTCATCCTTGAAATGAAACTGTTGTAACAGAGTGAAATGCTCAGTCTCTCTGACTTGTCTGTTCAACTCTGCTTTATTCCCAGGGCCTTCAGGCTAATAGCTTCTGCTGAGTCTTGCATATAGACATTCTAACCATTAGAGGAATTCTGCTTGTGGCTTGAGGAGATAAGGGAAGTATGTATTGTCTACCAAAGATTTGCAGGAAACTCTTGACCTGACTCACATCAATGAACACAATCTTTCTCAGACCCCTGTTTTTGTCTTTCGCTGTGTGTGTGTGTGTTATTAAAATTAATTTAAAGACAAGTGCTTGTAAGGGTTGGGTGTTTTAAAATTCTCAGAAATATAGAAAATAAGTGAAATGCTTTTCATAATCATGTGATCTGGGAAGATATATTAAAACTGGTTTTGAATTTGGTTTGGTTAAATAGGTCATGTTATTTCTGTTGCAAAGTTGGTCAGCAAGAAAAAAATGTAAGTAGGATAAAAAGTTTCTTTTAGGTTTACAATGGCTTTCTACTTCCCTTTGGTAAACTTGGAACTTTAAAGTTTTGTCAGCTAAATTAAATTATAGGTACTTATTGACTATCTGAGTCATTACTGTATAAGGGTCCTGGGAAAGAAAGTTTTATGTTAGTTCAAGCTTATTAAGATAAAAATAAATTTAATCAAGTAAGTGAATTTTAATATCAGATGTAAGCTGATGCAAAATTAGGGTTAGGTTTAGGTTTTTCTTTCTTCTGGAAAGGACTATTGGTCTGATACTGTAATATTGTCTTAATCAGGTACTTGATTACTTAAGAAAACGGAATCTCCTCAAATGTCCAAACTTTCTGATATATTTTGACAAACTTCTCCAAATTTAAATTATAAATAGACTCTTAACCTGTGAATAACAGGTATTTAAGAAGGGCCCCTGAAACACCTCAAAAGATTTGTTTTCTCTCCTTACAAAAGAGAAATATTAAACTAATTAGGCTTGTTTCAGTGTTCTGAAATTACATGAAAAACATTGTGAAATAAAAAATAGCATTGAGCCTTCTTTATATTGTATTTATGTAAGTATATGTTACAAATGTTTCAGAAAAATATATGAAATTGCTGGAAATCTGAGCTTTCCTGAAATAACATGTCTGTCATCAAAATTGAGGGAGGGACACACTAAAATGACTGAACTGAGTATCAGAGTGTGGCACATGTGGATGAAGTCCATTCTGTTTTTGCAAAAATGGCCCCTCATTGCCATCCTGATGTTCTTGTAAAATGGCAACAGTCTGTTCCTGAATCAGAGACATTAAGGTGGGTAAACAATAACTTTAAATTAAATATAGTCAGGGCTATGGAAAACCCAAGACAGCTGTTTATTTTTTTCCTGACTCTGTAGCATTTTCTCAGTTTTTTCATGCCTTTATTCATCATAGTACATTTAAGCTGTTCTTCATTCAACTGCCACTTAGTTTAGGTCAGGGGTCCTCAAACTACGGCCTGTGGGCCACATGCAAATACAAATATTGTACTTGTTCCCGTTTTGGTTTTTTACTTCAAAATAAGATATGTGCACTGTGCATAGGAATTTGTTCATAGTTTGTTTTTTATAAACTATAGTCCGGCCCTCCAACAGTCTGAGGGACAGTGAACTGGCCCCCTGTTTAAAAAGTGTGAGGACCCCTGGTTTAGGTTATCAATATGTTCTTGTTTTTTGTGTGTATGCTTTCTGAATTAGTTGAAGCTTTTTCCTGCCACAAGTCTGATTCTTAGAAAATGTGTTTCCCACTTGGGGTATACCTTCCACAATCTCTAGGGATTGGGGCACCCACTTACTTCACTGAGAAAAATCATATGAGCCTTGATGAACAGCCTTGCTAACTTCTTATAATTATCACTTACCCTATTGCCCTCAGTTATCAGGCAAAGTCTAGAGAATGAATGGAAAAATTGAATTTAAGCACAGCAAATTTAATTATACAGGACCGATGAAAATGGTTATCCAGATAAAAAGAAACTTGTTTACCTATGACTTAGCCATTTGGTAAATTACACTTCTGTAAGCAGAATTAAAACATTTACTTTTTTCTCCCTACTTGATCTCTTCAGAATTCAGTAATAAGTGAGTATTTTTATGATAATGTGATTATTTGCATAAGTTCAATAAGAATGTTAAACTGGTTTATTACCAAGACTTTGACTGGAATGTCATGTCTGAGAGAGACATGTATATACTTGGATATGACCAGAAGCCTTTGAGGAGTTAAGATTTACTTTGGAAGCCAATAAAAGCCCCTTTAGTAAGACAGCCTGATACCTTGTTTACATGGTTCACAGAAGACTTTACAGGTCAAGATCAAAGGTTGCTCCCTGGGAGATGCAAAGAAAGAACCTCAGGATACATTGGGAACATTGAGAAGAGAAGAATTTGCCCAAATCTATAGGTATTGCAGGAAAAGTCTGATGGCAAGTATGTGGCTTAGCTTCTTAGCCTTGAGAGACTATTTAAAGCTAAATCTGAATACTACTTAGGAAAATTCCAACAAAGCAGATTTAAAGGTGCCCATATGGTTAATTACTATTTTTTTTTTTTTGCTGAATTTATACAAACAACCAGGCCAATTTTATTGAAAGTAGATTTATTTTGCAGATAAATTAGTCTTAATTTGCCTATCTTTGGTAAAAATGGGGGTGATTATAGACAGAAAAGTATATTTCACATTTGATCTTAGCTGAAAGGCCAAGAAGTGATGAAAAGTATATTTCAATACACAGTATAATACATTTTGGTGGATATTAGATTCTAGTGCTATCCATTGTCTTTGAATTTTGTTTTGTTTTACATGATATAAATTTCAGAGAAATTGACACAACAGCTCATACATAAATAATCTCAGTGATTGATGCTGTATAAGCCACACAGAAAGTTTACCTGAGCCCCAGATGCAAACCAAATCTTATGGATAGTCAGCCATTTGGCCTGTTCTACTGTTCAAGCTCTAATATGCTAACAAACCACCTTAGAGTCCTTGTGTTGAGTCCCTAGACCAAGCATGTCAAACTTGCGGCCTGCAGACCACATGTGGTCCACAACAAATACTCATTAACGATTACTTGTGTATTTTAGTCCTTTGTATTCAGCATGTCTATCAAAATAGACCTATGTTTCTATGAAAATTGAAACTTTTGTGTGTTTTTTTGCGGTCCACACAAACTTAAACCTTGTTTATGTGTCCCATGTTAGCCTTTGAGTTTGACATACTTGCCCTAGACAATAGGATTGCTTTAGATTACTTGTAGAGTAATAAGGAAGTGTTTGCATGGTGGCCAATTTATCATGGTTTGGGTCTTAAAATACATATAACAAAAGTTACTCTTTATTCTTTGTTTAAATTGAACACCCAGAATGCCCCCTATAAGTCTCAGGGACCATAATGGAAGAGGTGGGTGTGAGATTGTAAGAGTTAGATAAGAAGGGAACAATGGGTAGAGGAATCTGACTTCATATTAAAAGCTATTCCTCCCTCTTAAATAAACCTGGACCTGGTTACACAGAGGAATAGCTCTAGCTGGTTTGGCTCAGTGGATAGAGCATCGGTCTGCGGACTGAAGGGTCCCAGGTTCGATTCTGGCCAAGGGCACATGCCTGGGTTGCGGGCTCAATCCCAGTAGGGGCCATGCAGGAGCCAGCCAATCAATGATTCTATTCTCTCTCATCATTGATGTTTCTGTCTCTCTCTCTCCCTCTCCCTTCCGCTCTTAAATCAATAAAATATATATTTAAAGACAGAGAAATAAACAGCAAAAGAGGGTAATTGTAACAGAGTAAAATGCTTGGTCCTTCTTGTATGCATGCATATAAGCATAACCAATGGACATAAGACACTGGGGGGTAGGGGAGGCCAGGGGATTATCAAGGGCGGGGGGAAAAAAAGGAGACATATGTAATACTCTTTGTAATACTTTAAGCAATAAAAAAAATGCTTGGTCCTTCTGACTCCATCTTGATCAATTCTGCTTTGTTCCCAGGGCCTTCGGGCTAATAGCTTCTGCTGAGTCTTGCATATAGACATGCTAATCATCAGAGAAATTCTGCTTGTGGCTTGAGGAGATGAGGGAAGTGTGGATAGTCTACCAAAGATTTACAAGAAACCCTTGACCTGACTCACAACAATGAAGACAAATGAACACACTCTTCCTCAGACTCCTGTTTTTGTATCTGTATCTTGGTGTGTGTTGTTAAAAATTAATTTAAAGACAAGTGCTTGTAAGGATTGGGTATTCTAAAATTCTTAGAAAAATAGAAACTAAGTGAAATGCTTTTTATAATCATACTAGTGACCCAGTACACAGATTTGTACACATTGAAAGAAAATTAATTAGAAGGTGGCCTGTGGGGCAGGACTGTGCAAGACAGACCAGACATGCCCTGGAGCCAACCTCTCATGGTCCCTCCTTGGATGGCCACACCTGGGGTGGTGCTGTGGCTCAAAGGGCATCTGTGGAGTAAGCAGGGTCCCTCCAGTAGGTGGGGTCCCTTGGCCTGGCCTGCGGGGATCTGTCCAAAACCAACTCTCTGACATTCCCCGAGGGGTCCCGGAGTGTGAGAGGATCACTCTGCAAAGTTGCTGTCATACAGGGTATGGAATGCAAACACAAGTGTGCAGTAAACCAGATTTGAGGCCTACAGTGCTCCAGCAACAACATAAACCATGGCTGAAGGTGGAATTGTGTGTGGCTCCACGAGGAATCAGACTCCCTCCTCCCTGGTTTTAGGGTACATCTCCTGAGAACTGCCACTCGCAAGTCACTGCAGCTTAGCAGCTCTTGCATTGAGCATCTGCCCCCTGGTCATCAGTGCGCATCATAGCGACTGGTCAAATGATCAGACACTTAGCATATTAGCCTTTTATATATATAGATGATCTGGAATAAGGAAAGCATATATTGTTTATCAAAGATTTGTAGGAATCTTATGACTGGACTCACATCAGCTAGTACCAGTGTTCTTTGGACTCCTGCTGGCACCCAGATGTCTATGGTGGTCAATCACCTCTTGCACCACCCATTCCCCCTTCCCTTGACGTGAAAGAAGCCTCAACTTTGTACTTTTTTAGGATGGGTTTGAGGAACCAGTAGGTCTCCCATCTTTTTCATTTGCACCTTCTCAGTCAATAAACGTTTCCTTACTCCCAACCCTGAAATGTTAGTTTTTGCCTTTTGAAGCATCAGGCACATGGACTTTGGACTGATAGCAATATGAGTTTCTTGGATAAGTTCTAGAAAAATAGTCTTGTCAAAATTTCAGTTATAAATAGCTACAAATGCTCATAGTAAAAAAATCTAGCCTCAGTGGATCACTGTGAATGTCTCTGGGAACATTTGCAAAGTTTGCTAGTGTTGCCCAATATTGTCTCCTAAAATATTGATTCTATTGCCTATAAGAAAAGAAGGCATAGAAAGCATTCAGGAACACCTTGGAGGGAAGAAGGGTGAGTTGGTGTGCCCTGGAGCCTATAATGCACCTAGCTGGCTTGGGCCAGGAAGCAAAGTGTGCCAAATGGCCTTGTAACAGGGTCACAGAAATTCATACTTGTCAGACAAGCAGCTGACTGTTTCAAGCCCTCCCCTCCCCCTGGAATTTTCTCTTCTGCAGATTTCCAGTGCCAGCTAAATCCACTTACTTATAAAAAAGCAATAACAAAACTATACCTGAATGGCATAGAACATTAACTAATTGTAACCCCATATCAAACAAACAAACATGCTTTTCAGAAAGGTAGAGCTAATGGAAATAAATCTGATTTGCTCTCATTGCTCTGCACTGTTTAGTCTGTAGGGCTAAATCTGAGGTGGTTTGGGTTATGGGAGCTGTTTAGAGCACATCTCTGTGGTGAAATGTTTCCTGCTCTGTGGTGAAATGAACTGACTTTATTTTTTCCATTTTAGTCTGGTAAAAGCTACAAGTTTGAAGTTATGAATTTACTTCAAGACACTGTAAAGTTGATTCTGGTATGGTATAAGGAGAATACTATCTTGAGAAAGGTGAGCCAAAATTCTCAGATTAAATTTGGTGTTCAACAGAGGAAATAAACTCAATAACAATTCAGAGTGAGGAGTTGAGGTTGTGTTGTAATTTCAGGGTTTCAATAGGTCATATGTTGTGTTCATTTCTGAATTTAATTATTATGAAGCCACATAAATTCTCACTGATGGCAGGGAAAAGGACTTAAGAACTACCAAAATGGAAGGAAAATTTTCACATTGTTATATTAAAGAGAAAGCTGAGTGATGAGTGAAATATTTACCCCCCAGAAACAAGGGCATCTGGCAGGTCCTTGACAAAACTGAGAAGAAACAAAGAATGTTAATTATGAAATCCTTGTTCAAAATTAAAAGTCATTCTTGTTTGTTATCTAATGACTAAAAATGATGCATATTTACCTGGAATGTGAGCTGCAATGCCTGTTGCACTGTCCTTCACTTTTTGAAATGAGTGGGGAGGATTTGTATTTTAACAATTGAAATAAAATTACTCTTCCACTGTTCTCAACCCTCTCACTGGGTGGTTTGTCATGCATTTGCTTTGAAATGATCAACTTCCTGGTCAGAAGCTTCACCTGGGAAATCTTGTTCTCTGTAGCCACATATTCAAATTCAATTAGAGAGACTATGAGAAAATAATAGAAGAGTCATTTAAGGGGAAGTCAGTTTTTTGATAAGACAGAACTATAGGGTGTCCCAGAGGGGGCATTTTCTTGTGTAATTTTCTAAAAAGACAGTATAAAGCAGACATTAAGTGAATGAGAACAACTGGGTTCTGATCCAATGGAGTCCTTGGGTGGCTAGGGCCACAGTAAGAGAATACTTGGCTAAAAATATCCTTGCAACCTAGAGCTGCCAAGCACACTATAGATGCCACTAATGTCCCCAGAGCATTTCGCCCCCACCTAAACCCTAAATTCCATATGCCATAGATGATTCACCTGACTGTGTTCTTCCTACCATTTTAAGCATGTTTTTGTTCATTCATTTGTACTTCATATTAAGTGGCATTTAATTGTGTAGGAGTCCTCTTTGGTACAAGTGACAATCCTCTGAAGACATCCAAGTCTTTATTTATTTATTTTTGGCTAAGTAAACATTCTCAGCTAGGAAGAGTCATTGGTTTTAATATTCTTCTCTCTGTTGCCTCTTTTTGGTCAGACCTTCAACCAGATTCTTGAGCAGTGTCTATTTTCCTGGTGTCCCTGTTAACAGTGAATGGCACCAGATGTTAGATCTTGGTTTTCGAGTTCTGGCTAAGAAAGAATTCAGATCCAAGACTCAAATACAAGTGAAAGTTGATTTAGAAAGTTAGAGAGGTATAAAATGTGAGCTTTAGAAGAAGGGAGCCAACTGGGTTTCATGGGCTCAGGAAACAAGTTACAGAGGTGAGAGCAGGGCCTTTGGAGCTTAGGAGAGAGAAAGCAAAAGTATGTATCTTGGGTGAAGGAAGGCTCAGGCTTGCTCAAGAGAGAGAGAAGCAAAAAAGAAAAGAAGGAGGTGGGAGAAGCACGGGTATATGAGAGAGAGAGAGAGAGAGAACAAGCATGGGTGCTGGGTCCTTCGTCTTAAGGGCTCTTATCTGGAGGTCTCAGAATGGGATCTCAATAGAATATTCATTAGCTTTCCAGATATGTCTCCTCAGGGTTGTGGGGCAGGGGATCATTAGTCATCACAGCTGGTCCTAACGCAGCCATGGCGTCTCTTCTGGTTTTGCTGGTTTTCTGGGCCAGGAGCTAAAACACAACTGAGGCCTACATTTCTAGTTTGACCAAAACTCTGTCTCTATAGTCAACAGATATGAGGCTTTGTTCCTAAGATGATTTAATAGGAATCAGAACCTCATTTTCTTGAGGGCTTGATGCTTACGGGAGTGGTTGTGCAAGGGCTTGTCCTATGTGGGTATTCTCCGGCCCCCTTGTTCCTCCTCTAAGGGGGTTTACACAAGACTAGTGAGATGCTAGGAGAGGAAAGGTCAGGGAATGTCTGAACCACATGACCATGATATGCTATGGGAGGAAAGGTCACCCTGTGTGTGTGGTCCCACCCTACAATACTTATCTTCTCAGTTTTGCCTGTTTCTAGGCACCTCGGACTTTCTACCCTGGTGACCTTCTGTACCTGGCCTATAGTTCCTACTCTGCTCATGTCTGTCTGTCTAACTGCCTACCATATCATGATTATTAAACGGGAGTTCACTACATTCAGGGTGAACCCTCTAGATACATTAACTATTAGAAAGGGTTTCTAAACCTCACTTGGCATTCGGAGGAAATGCAAGGGCCTCTTAATCCATGCTTAGACTATGGATTTGGGATAAGTGCTCTAAAAGAAGTTTTGGGGTATCAAAGCGAGCCACTTAGTGATCTAAAAAAAGTTTTGGGGTATCAAAGCTAGCCACTTTGTTACTGTGATATAGAGAGAAAATATTTATTATACTTAACACTTGTATAACACTCATTTTATAGTTTTCAATGTGTTTTAACATTGTCTCATTAAATTCTCCCAACCTGTGAAGTTACGAAGTAGATATTCCCATAAGAAAACTAAAGTTAGAAGATTAATTAAGGAAGTTAAGTAACTTCCTTAAATGTACTATTTCAAACTCATTCAACTGTGAGGGAAACTTTAGCACAAAAGAGGATTTATTTGTTCACATAATTGCATGGTACTTGGTAGAATTAAAGGGCGAAAAACTTGCCAGGGTTCAGGGCCTCAGAGGTTGAAATAAGAATTCAACATTGCCAGAACTTTCTCTGCACTCATCTTTACTTCTTCTTGTCTCTGCTGGGATTCATTCTATAGACAGGTTCTCTTTATATGCTGGGAAAGATGGTGGGTAATAGCCCCAATCACATATCCTACAACTCTGGATCAAAGTGAGGAAAGCCTTTTCTTAAAACAATTTTGGGTAAAAATTTCAGTTCACTCAGTTTAGGTCATGTGCCCTCTCCTTTGGACCAATCACTGTTTCCTGGGCTACTCACTGCTATGGTTGGGCCAGGTCTGGATCATATGCCCACTCTTGTAGGCCAACAGGTTTGGGTGTGAAGGTAGAACACTGTGATTGACAGCTTCACAAAAAAATAGGGAGAAAGTTCTTGAAAGGGAAGGGGATGGTGTTACTGGTGAAGAAGAATGTCAAAGTGTGGGGATAGACAAAAACTATAGCTATCCACTCCACCAAAATTCTAGAAAATCCAGGGAACTCTTTCCAAAATACCATGCTAGAAGAGAGTGAGAAGAAACAAACTGATTGAATACACAAGAGGGTATATAAAAATGGGATTATATCAAACTACTCTGCACAGCAAAAGAAACTGACAACAAAACAAAGGAGCAGCCAACTGAATGGAAATGATATTTGCAAACAATAGCTAAGACAAAGGTTTAATACCCAAAGTATGTAAATAACTCATAAAACTCAGCACTAAACAAACAATCCAATAAAAAAAATAGACAGAAAATCTGAACAGATACCCATCCAAAGAAGACACACAAATAGCTAACATAAGAAAAGATGTTCCACCTCACTAGCAATTCGGGAAATGCAAACCAAAACTACAATGAGATATCACCTCACACCTGTTAGGATGGCTATTGCAACAAAACAAGTAATGCCCTGGCTGGTGTGGCTCAGGTGATTGAGTGTTGTCCCATGCACTGAAAGGTTGCTGCTTTGATTCTCGGTCAGGGCACATGCCTGGGTTGTGGGCTGGATCCCCAGTAGAGGGTGTGCAGGAGGCAGCTGATCAATATTACTCTCTTATGTTTCTCTCTCTCTCTAAAAAAGAAAAAAATCAATAAAATTTTTTTAAAAAGACAAGTATTGGAGGGGTTGTAAAGAAAAGGAATCCTCATTAACTGCTGGTGAGAATGTAGTTTGGTACAACCATCATGGAAAATAGTCTGATGATTCCTCAAAAAAAATTAAGAATAGTTACCATATAACCCAGAGGGAAGGGGATGGGAGATGAAGGGGACCTAATACATGGTGACAGAAGATGATCTGACTTTGAGTGGTGGGCACACAGTGCAATATACAGATCTTGTATGATAGAAATCTACACCTAAACCTATATGCTCATATTAACCAATGTCACCCCAATACATTTAATAAAAAATAAAATAAAAGTAGCACTGAAGTAGTGAATAAGAAAAAAAAAAGAAAATTAAAATACAGTTCTTAAACATTTTTATCTGAAGAGCCTCTTACACTCCTGAACATTATTAAGAACTCCAAAGATCTTTTGTTTATGTGATTTATAGCTTATCTATATTTATATTAAAACTAAGACATTTAATTGCATGTTACATAAAAATAGCAGTTTAATGAAAAATAATTATAATTTCTACTTCTTTATCAATGACATTCTTAAGCAAAATGCTATTTCTTTTTCTTTGAGTGCATGGTGGTAAAGAATACAATGTCTAGTAGTATAGTTTCATGCCTCTACCTTGATTCATGCTTAGGCACCAGCAATCTTACCCACCACTGCCTTCTCACTGTCAGCACAAATGCCAACACTCTGAAAAAATCAAATAATATTTCTGTATTATTAGGAAAGTAATTTTGACTTCTCCAACACTGTCCAAGGGTCATAGGAACCCCCAACTTTCTGTAGGCTACACTTTGAGAACCAGAACTGCTGCTGCAGGAGAGATCATCAAACAATCCATTTACTCATCTAGAGTAGCATTAAGTACTGCATAGCAAGTCATTCCATGACATTTTAATTTCTCTTTTTGATAGAAAAGTGGGCCAAGGCGTTAAGAGTGAAACAGTATCGCCCTAACCGGTTTGGCTCAGTAGATAGAGCATCGGCCTGCAGACTGAAGGGTCCCAGGTTTGATTCCGGTCAAGGGCATGTACCTTGGTTGAGGGCACATCTCCAGTAGGAGATGTACAGGAGGCAGCTGATCGATGTTTCTCTCTCATCGATGTTTCTAAATCTCTAGCCCTCTCACTTCCTCTCTGTAAAAAAAATCAATACAATGTATTTTTTAAAAACGAGTGAAACAGTATCATTGTAATAAAATCACTTTGAAACTTTGAAAAGGTCTTTTTAGGTTTACACAGTCACCAACATATGAAAGCGTTTGCTAAGTTTGCAGTTCCCTAGAACAGATCCCTGTTTCTTTTAAGGGTTTAAAATGTAAGCAAAATTGTGGGTTTTTTTTTCTATTTTTAAAAATGTATTTTTATTGACTTCAGAGAGGGAGGGAGAGGGAGAGAGAGATAGAAACATCAATGATGAGAGAGAAACATTGATTGGTTGCCTCCTACATGCCTCCTACTGGGGACTGAGCCCGCAACCTGGGCATGTGCCTTGATGGAGAATCAAACTGTGCCCTCCTGGTTAATAGGTCAACGCTCAACCACTAAGCCACCCCAGATGGACACAACATGTTTTTTTAAATGAACTCATATTTAAACAATTGAATTTATTATGCCAAATACTCAGATCTAGTTTATTGTCACAATCTTGCCCATGACATCATCTTCAAGATGAATAGCACAAGGGGGCAACATCTGTCTGAAAATCCCCCCCCCCAAAAAAAATAAAAAGACTTTTACTGGCTCCTTATTAACTTGGAAGTGCTGTGCAACATGTTTCACAGGCTGAGCCCCAGCAATGATCTATCAAATCCATCTATGATTCCAAAAAGAACTAGACTGAACAATATATTTGCATGTAGCTCTAACCAGGGAACTTAGTTAAATTGGGACTGCATACTGGAAACAGGCCAGGTAATTTTTTGAAAAATGTATCAGCCCACTGGATAGAGTTTTGGGGCCTAGAATTTCTAGAGGCAGTTTTGTTATTATACATTTATTTCTGTTTATTTAATATCTACCTTTCGCATTCACCTCAATATCCAGAGTCTGTCATAGAGTAGTGTTCAGTAAATATTTGCTGAATAAATAAATAATTGATTGCTACTACATGGTCTTTCATTGTCTGTCCTTTACCCGCCTTCCCAGCCCCTTCTCCCATCATGTTCTACTAGACACTTCTGTACTCACATTATATTGACCTTATTTTAATGCACCATACTTTCTGCCATCAAAGAGTCTATGATGTTTTATTTGCTTATAATGGCCTCCCACCCTATTCCCTAATTATTACTCATTTGTCAGATATCAGCTCAAGTTTTAGGTTTAGGTTCCTAGAAAAGCCTACCTTGAGCCCCATGACTAGAGCAAATCTCCTCTTATAAGCTTTGGCAGGAGGTCTCTCAGGTGCATTTAGTTTGTTTGTGTGGTTATTTGACTGATGTTGGTCCCTACCCCTACCTGACTAGATACTACATTACATGAAGGTAGGTACTAAGTCTGTTTTCACTCAGTATTGTAGGTGACAGCACAGTGCCTGGGGCATGGTAAGTGTTTCACCATTATGTGTTAAATGAAAGAGAATAAATGGACTGTGTTGTACTCTTGTCATGTAAGGCACCTAATACTATTTAGGATGGAGGAGGAACATTAGAGGAGTCATTCTAATTCTCTCATTTCTTCAATTCTTCTTACTCCCTTTATTCTCCTCCCAGTTTGTTTTCTGTGGTTACTCAGCTGAAGTGGCCATTAGAACCCTGATAGTCTAGGACAATTATTTAGAGTTGGGATGGGAAAACTACTGCACATGAGCCAAATCTGACCCAAAGCCTGTTTTGGAAAATAAAGTTTTATTAAAAACCAGCTATGCCCATTCATTTGTGCATTCTGTGCCCTGCAGCAGCAGAATTGAGAAACTGCAAAAGAAACTGTCTGTCCTGTGAAGTTAAAATATCTTCAATCTGGCCCTTTACAGAGAAAGTTTGCCAAACCGCGCCCCCTTTTTTTCACAGAAATGTTTTGGTTTTTTTAAAAAATATATTTTTATTGATTTTTTTTACTGAGAAAAAGGAAGAGGTATAGAGAGTTAGAACCTTTCAGTCCGCAGGCCGATGCTCTATCCACTGAGCCAAACCAGTTAGAGCCAGAAATGTTTTTTTGAAGATCCTTTATCATAAACTTTCCATAGATTGCAGGACTTCCTACTTACACAGTTAAAAAGATCAGTTTGTATGAGGGCTTGACACAAAAAGGTATTAGGCAACTAATAGTCTTTCCACACAATATTCACAAAAGAAGGTATTCTTTGATTCATAGCCAGATTTGCTCCTTTATAAAGCTTGCAAATTTTGAGTTTCTTGCACAATAATAGCTAATATTTATCGAGCACTCGCAATGAACCGAGTTTAGCTCTAAGCACTTTACATAGGATTACCTCATTTATTCCTCACAATAACTCTATGGTATTATTATTATTATTATTATTATTATTATTATCATGTTCCTGATTTACAGATGAGAACAATAAGGCACAGAAATGTTAAAAAAAAACACAAACAAACATGCCAATGTCACACAACTTGTGAAGGTACTTGAGCAAGAATTTGATTTGGAGGACTCTGATTCCTGACAGGATCTGTGCTTTTAACCACTCCACCACCCTGCCTGTCTAATTCTTTTCTCCAAAAAGCAATCCTATTTATGATTTCTAAATATGGGGACAGTTTATGTACTGTTGTTTCCAAGTGGAAACACTTACTTAGAGTTTTGAGGTTTGGAGGTAAGATGCGGAAATATTTTTAAAATCCCAGTACTTGGCAGAATGGTAGACACATGAAATTCAACCAGTAAGTGTTGTTGGCAGTGAGATAATGTTGAAGAGGTAGAGCAAGAAGAGAAAGAATTATCTACTAGGAGTTTCACCTGATCCTAGGTCATTGCCAATGAATGTGTAGTGCCATGTATTAGATTCAGTGCTTATGGATCTGGCTACCTCTGAGCTCATGAGAGGCAGTAGAAATAGCTCAATGCTTTGATCATTTCTTCCTTGTAAACAAAAAGGGAGATAGAAGCAAGCAGTAATTAACTGACTATAGTACTGAATAAGTAAGTCATATTCTATGAGTTTTAAAATAGTAAGAGCATAGATACAGAGAACATATTGGTGGTTGCCAGAAGGGAGGGGAGAGTGGGCTAAATGGGTTAGTGGACCAAAGGTACAAACTTCCAGTCATAAAATAATAAGTAATGGAGATAATAAGCCTGGTGACTATAGTCAATACAGTATTGCATATTTGAGAGTTGTCAAGAGAGTAAATCTTAAAAGTTCTCATCACAAGAAAAAGTATTTTGTAACTATGTATGGCAATGGTAACTATACTTATTGTGTTGACCATTTCACAATATGTACAAATATTGAATCATAATAGTATACACTTGAAACTAATAAAATGTTATATGTCAATTATACCTCAATTAAAAAATAACACATTTCACTAAATGAAATGTGATTGCAAAACTAACCTATTTCATTCAGTTTTCTGATATGACTTAACAGACTTCATCAAAACAGTACTGTTGCCCTAACTGGTTTGGCTCAGTGGATAGGGCGTCGGACTGCGGACTGAGGGGTACCAGGTTCAATTCTGGTCAAGGGCATGTGCCTTGGCTGTGGGCACATCCCCAGTGGGAGGTGTGCAGGAGGCAGCTGATCGATGTTTCTCTCTCATCGATGTTTCTAACTCTCTATCCCTCTCCCTTCCACTCTGTGAAAAATCAATAAAATATATTTTTAAAAAAACACACAAAAAATAGTACTGTCATGACCATCACCACAATCAATACTTAGCTCTTTTTTCTTTCTTTCTATATATTGGTCATTATTCTTATGGGCTCTGGTTAGTTCAGTGATGCACTCTGACATACAATACTCTCCTCTCATAAAATGGTCATATGATCTCAGACACAGGCCATTTAAAGAACAGATGGCCAGATTCCAACAAGATTGAGATTCCCTTCATCAAAAGATAGGCCACATTGTGCTACAGTTTGTTCACAAAGCATTGCTTCTGCCTTCTGTGATAATAACTGCGCCATTTGGGATCAGCATTAGCAACAATAAATTTCAGTGTCCTCTATTCTCCTATTTCTGTTGCAATGAACTAGTAGCCTGGATTGTCTTCCAGAACTTGGTTATTGGTGAATCTATCCTGACAATTAATGCCAATTATAGCTTGTAGCTGACCCCAACACACTTAATTTGGTAAGGTAACAAGTTAAGGGATACCTAGATGAGATGTATAATTCCCATTAATATGCCCATACTGCTTTCTTGTTGGGGAACTTGTGAACTGATAGAATTTTCAAGGCATCCAGATTTATTAAAAAGTTGCCATAGTCCAGTTCTGTTGATGGCATTAGGACTTCTGTAGATTAAAAACCATGCGCAGCCCTAACTGGTTTGGCTCAATGGATAGAGCATCAGCCTGTGGACTGAAAGGTCCCAGGTTCGATTCCGGTCAAGGACATGTACCTGGGTTGAGGGCACATCCCCAGTAGGAGGTGTGCAGGAGGCAGCTGATCGATGTTTCTTTCTCATCGATATTTCTAACTATCCTTCTCCCTTTCTCTCTGTAAAAAAATCAATAAAATATATTTTTTAAAAATAAAAAATAAAAACCACGTACAATCTTGATGTTCCTCCCCACATTTTTGCAATATCAGCCAAATGATCATGCCCAACAGAAGCTCTTGCTGGTTAATATCCCATTCTAATTCCTTGATTTCATGGTTGTTAAGTGCTGTATTGGGAAGAATTTTGGCAGCCAGAGGAGCAGTAGGACTATGTTCTTTCATTTTTTTCATTCAACTATTTGTGTGCCTACTATGTGCCAGGCTATGATCTAAGTGCTAAGGATACAGCAGTGCAACAAACCAGACAAGAATCCCCTGATCAGCCCAAACCGGTTTGGCTCAGTGGATGGCGTGTCGATTGAAAGGTCCCGGGTTCGATTCCGGTCAAAGGCATGTGCGGGCACATGCCTGGGTTGCGGGCACATCCCCAGTGGGAGATGTGCAGGAGGCGGCTGATCGATGTTTCTCTCTCATCGACGTTTCTAACTCTCTATCTCTCTCCCTTCCTCTCTGTAAAAAATCAATAAAATATATTTAAAAACAAAAAAAAGAATCCCCGGATCTCGTGGAGCTTACATCTTTGCTGGGAGAAAAACTGACAAACAAATACGGGATGTCAAGTGGTTATAAGTGCTATGAAGAACAATAAATTAAGAGGAGAGAGAGAGAGAGAGAGAGAGAGAGAGAGAGACTACTTTATTTAGGTAGGGTGGTTAAATAGGGTAGTTAGGGAAGGCTTCTGTACCCACTTAGACCTGAATGAAATGAGGTATGTCAGAGGGAATTGTATTCTGAGTAGCAGCAATGCAGGGTTTGGGGGTAAAATAGTGCTTGGGTTGGTTATTCAAGGGATAGCAAAGAGGCTTTTGCTAAAAGCTTAAAGCAAAGTGAGGGAAATGGGGAATGGTATAAGCGGAGGTCAAAGAGATAAGAAGTAGATAATATAAGGTCTAGTAGGCTAAGTCAATGCCTTATAGCTCATCCTATATAATCCTATATAATAAAGAGCTAATATGCTAATTAGACCGAACAGCAGAATGACCGTCAGGATGACCTTCTGGAGGAAGTCGGGGCTGCAAGGGCTGGCTGAGGCAGCTGGGGCTGTGAGGACCAAGCTCCTTGCACAAATTTTGTGCATTGGGCCTCTAGTATTATGATAAAAACTAATCTTGGTTTTACATTTGTTTTAGAGTTCCCATTTGTAAACTGGACCATTGTTTAATATAATAGTGCTTTAGTTATTTTGATATTTAGTTACTGTGCTAGAAGCAGCCAGCAAATACCTCAGTAGCTCAAAAGCCTTTATTTTCAAAGAAAACATGATTTGGAGAAAAGGCAGCACAGGCACAGTGTAACAAAGTTGTGTGTTAACTCAAGGCAGACTAGTTTTCAGTGGATGGTTTACTTTTTGGCATGATAATGTCTGACATTTTCAAAATGCTTTCATATCTATGATCTCATCAGACTCTCATAACAGTCCCAAGAGATAAGGGAGGACAGGTGGTATTACTGATATAGAAATGAAGGGAATTGATATGGTTTACCCCAAGATCACCCAGCATGAATCAGTATCAGAGCTGGACACTCCTGCTCTGAAGACACCACCCCCTCATTTCCTGCTAAAGGATTATTGAGTAATTTTTTGACTCAAAGGTCAAAATGTTGAATCAACCAAATTATTAGCTTCTTCTTCCCTTCCAGCTCTCAAGGGCATAAAAATATGCACTACGTTTAGTGAGGGAGGGGGAGGAAACCTCTCTGTCTTTCTCCCACAGCAGAGCCATTGACTGGAGGCCTAAATACTTTGAAAGCATAGCTCTATTTTCACAGAATGGTTTGGCATGTAGAACCCCACTACCCTGAACATCACAGTACTATAGGGGCTATCCTTTTCCTACGCTGGCTGAAATCACTCTGGAAGAGTATAGCAGACCTCTCTGCGTCCCACATGTCTACAAATAAGGCTCAATGTTTTACCAAGTTAAACTTCTGCCATCATATTCTCAATTTAACAGTATATTTACTGTCACCTCATAAAAATGGCACAATCCCTTTAAAAATGGAATACTGATTTAAAAAGGGGGAGGTTAGTTTTCAGAGTTTGTTCTCAGATGCTATCAAGTCATTGAGTGGCAATGCAAAAGAAGTAATTCAGGATTTCTGAATTTCAGAAGTGGAGAGATAATTCATATACTGTCCTTTTGTCATTATTTCTTCAAATAGGTTTTCAATATATTGCTCTCTCTCTTCTTCTGGCACCCCTATTGTTGTTAAATATATATTATTGATTTCAGAGAGGAAGAAAGAAAGGAAGAGAAATAGAAACATCAATGATGAGAGAGAATAATTAATTGGCTGCCGCCTGCACGCCCCCAACTGGGGACTGAGCCCCAAACCCTAACATGTGCCCTTGACTGGAATCCAACCTGGGACCCCTCAGTCCACAGGCCGATGCTCTATCCACTGAGACAAACCAGCTAGGGCGAAAATAGATTATCTTGAGGGTAGCTTTTGTTAAGAAAAATGGTTGCTTTCCCCCTCCTCCTGCCAGAAGTCTGAAGGGATTTTCTATTTTTCTTCACTGTAAGGATCTGGTAGAGATCCAGGAGGTAAAACTAACACAAGTGTGAGTTTCCCCCTGAAGTTTTAACTCACAGACTTGGCTACACTGAGACTCTAATAATTTGTCAACTACAATTAAGGTTTTCCTATTCCAATTCTGGCTCCTATGGACATTTTTGCTATGGGTTTCTACTTAAATAAGTTATGAATCTCTGTATCTGCCTGTCTATCTCTCCAATTGTGAGGGAAGCATTTTGCTCTGAGACCTCATTTCCTTTGTGTATCTAAGAAGATTTGTTTACTTTTCATTGTGTTCAGCTTTTTACTTTTGTTAAGATGGAGTAACAACTTCCAGACTGGACAGGAAACTAGAAGTGCCTGTTGTGTTTTTAATGCCACCTTTCAATGTGGATGTTATCTCTGCTTAGATTAAAATTTTAAAAAGAAAAGAAAGTAATGTGATCTGTATTAAAGAGTAAGTTGCTTACTGAAGTATTGGTAGACTAGAAAGGTAGGCACTTAATTGTATATTAGCTCTACAATTAGTCAAATTGTTATTATTCTACCTAGGCAAAGGTTAAGTTTTCTGTAAGGAAAGGTCTTCAACTTCAGTGGGTGAAGAATTAATGCTTCACTTTCAGAAGATGAGGGTTGCACCCCAAGCCATTCTTTCTTCTGGTTAATTGGCTTCATATCTGCAGCATCATAACCTCTTCTTTTACTATTAAAAATGACACTGTTGGCAGAGTCCTCAATGCATGGAAGAGTGACTGAAGAGTCTCATAAGTTATTCAGTCCTCTCTACACTCATGTGTAAGGAGATCTAGCTGCCATTTCTGTGGTCTTTCAAAGCTTACAGCTTAAAAGCTCTATTCCAATTTGCAGTCTCTCTCCCCAACTTCAAACTTTTTCCCAAAATGAATCTTCTGCTCCCATCAGGCCAGTCTCCAGACTCTTATTGTCATTCCATGTTCATTCTCAGTTTTTGACCTTCCTCATATTTGTCTCTTCTTCCAAGGAAGCACTTTGATGTCCTTCCTGCTCTCTTTCACTCCTCCTCCTCCACAGCTCTGTGAAACTCTCCATTACCTTGGCATTTTTGCACTTGTCTTGACATTTCTAGTCAGCACCACAGCAATTAGCCCATCTTTTTTGTTTTATAGCTTCCTCTGACTTATGTACTCAAATATTGTCTCCACAATAACAATTATATCTTATGTATCTTTCATATAACCCATGGTGCCTATTTCAGTGGAAGATACATTGCAGCTTCTGCTTGTTCATAACTTGCTTAACTGCTGCCATGGGAACATCCTCAGAGCTTTATTTTACTTTGACTTTATGACATTTTCTTGGGGAGAGGGGCTGTTTATTGTTATCCAACTTTCATTTGCTATTTGGAAACTGTTGGTATGTGTACCAGATCTAGTATAATTCCATTGATCTTTGATTTAAAATATATTTTTCAGTTGACCAGGATTTACATTTTATTTTAAAGGCAATGCTGTATTTATCAAAGAAAGCCTGGACCCAATTCTGACGATCTTTGGATCAATCTAAACATTGATGTTGCTTTAACAAAAAAATTCCAAGACATTGATTTTTATAATTTTGGTATTCTGCTTTGTCTAGATAGGACCTGTCAATAGTTTTCAGTCATCTATTGATATAAATATCTTAGGACATTTTGTAGCATTTCAATGATATAATTTATATACGAACTTGTTAGTATTTATTTTATTGTCTTGATCCTTTGCATGTCATTTTGTGAATATTTTCCATGGCACACGCTACAGGAGCACTTAGATCTTGTATGAATTAACATGTTTATTTTGAAGCAGCCTGGAAGTGTACTCCAAAGACTAGTTTCCAAGTTCCTTGTTAGGTCATTAGTCCTGGCTGCCATAGATAAAAATGAACTTACTACACAACCTTCTTTTACACACTTAGTGATAGAGGAGAATGGTTAGGATACTGATATCTATAATATAACTGACTGTATTATGATGAAATCTTAAATGGATTTCATATGAATCTTAGCAACAAGATATGTGACAAAGGTCCAGGAAATATTGTGCTAAATCTTTTGTCAGTTAATAATATAGTCTGGCCTTAACTGGTTTGGCTCAGCAGATAGAGCATTGGCCTGCGGACTCAAGGGTCCCAGGTTTGATTCTTGTCAAGGGCATGTACCTTGGTTGCGGGCACATCCCCAATAGGGGGTGTGCAACAGGCAGCTGATTGATGTTTCTAACTCTCTATCCCTTTCCCCTCCTCTCTGTAAAAAATCAATAAAATATATTAAAAAAATAATATAGTCTGGAAATCTTGGTGTTTACTGATTTTTTCTCTATTTGTTATGTGAATGCCTGTTATTTCATGTTGACTAAAGAAAATGAGACAAGGAGTAAAATAATGTGATATTTATCAGAGTTACAACAGTCTGGGTTTTCAGCAAAGTAATAGTTTAAAGAGACCCGCTTTCATAAAATGAAATATTGGTCATTGAAAGAAGCAATTAGCTCCTAGTGGGAATTGTTTGTAAAGGATCTTCAGAGCTTACCAAAAGAGATAAAAGATAAAGCTAAATGACTCTTCTAAAGGAGGAGTGTCCTTGTTGACTTAAGAGACTATTTGAGGAAGACTATAGAATTTACAGAGGATGAGAGCTATAGCCAGTCACTATCCTATCTAATAATAGACAAACATGGTAATTAACTGTACCTCCGACACACTTCCCATTGGCTAATCAGGGCGATATGCAAATTGACTGCCAACCAAGATGGCGGCCGGCAGCCAGGCAGCTGAAGTGAACAGGAGGCTTGCTTTGGGGACCCCCTCCAGTGAAGGAGGAAGCCAAGGTTCTCCGCCTGCCGCTGCCAGCCTCTGAGCTTGCACTCTAAGAAACAATGTTGCAAATATAGAAGCTAAACCAGCTCCAGAAACCTGCTTTCAGCCAGCCGGGCTTCAGCCAGCAGGACCGCAACAGTGTTTCAATTATAAAACAAACACAGATACCTTCTTTCAGCAGCTGAGGTCTCAGAGCTGTAGCCAGGCTAAAGCCGGCCCAGAATAAAAAAAGAAAAAAAGAAGCAGTTGGGAGCTTCAGTCCCAGCCTGAAAACA
>NW_006296404.1:111264-111935 GCF_000327345.1 Myotis davidii
TGTGGGGGGCACCGCAGAAGGCTGTCCACTGTCCTGGGACCCAGATCCGTGACCTGCTGGGCGGGGGGCAGTGCTTGCGGCTGTCCATGGTCCCGGGACCCAGATTTGTGACCCTGCCAGGCGGGGGACAGTGCTTGAAGCTGTCCACGGGACCAAGACATGGATCTGTGACGCTGCTGGGCGGGGGGGCAGTGTTTGAGGCTGTCCGCGGTCCCAGAACCCAGATCCGTGACCCTTCCTGGCGGGGCAGCAGCTTGCACAGGGGTGGATCGGCCGGGGTTGGGCAGGGCAGGATGCCTGGCTTCCGCCCAGACCCAGTCACTCTGAGCAGGTGAGCAGCGCAGAGAGCCTCTGGACAGGGGAGGCAGGCCGGCGGAGGGCAGCCTATACTCCCCACATGGCGGTGGTTACAGCTGTGAGCACGCCAAGTGGAGCCTGCAGGCTGAGCTGAAGTAGGGTCTGCAGGCCATCAGCGCCCAGGAGTGGCTGCGTAAGATCCGCCTCCTGGCCCAGAAGGTGCAGGATCGCAGGGACAGCCACCATGGCTGGCCAGACTAACATCCTCCTGCCCCCACCATGGGAGTTTGCGGATCTGCAAAGCCAGAGGCCTCCGGTGTGCACATCCCCCCGTGTCGTGCGAACATCCCCCAGCACACTGTCACCCTCCCGTG
>NW_006296404.1:112488-113301 GCF_000327345.1 Myotis davidii
CCCTGGGGATCATTGTGCTCCCACAGGGGGAGTGCCTTTCAGCCAGAAGCTGGGGTCATGGCTGGCGAGTGCTGCAGTGCTGGTGGGAGCCTCTCCCACAAGCCCGGCGGGCCTAAGCTGTCAGTTGGATATCCTCCGAGGGCTCCCGGACTGCAAGAGGGCACAGGCCAGGCCCCCTTCCCCCCCCACCCCAGTGCACGAATTTCGTGCACCAGACTACTGGTCTATCTATATAAAAGGCTAAGTGACCCACCCTACATCCCTACAACCTTCCAACCAACTGACCAACTGACCAACCAACCAACTGGCCACTGGTACATATGACGCACACTGGCAATTTTAAAAAAATAAACGTTGACTCGCACATGTGCAATACATATAAAGCTCTCGCTGGCACCAATTGCACACATGTGTTTCTATCTGTCATTGTCGATTGTGAATTTGGTTGTTTTGTTGACATTCTGATTTGTTATCACAAAATTGTGACCTAACATAATTGAAAATGAAGTATTAACAGAATCTGCAGAGGGAGAGGTTGTTCTGATTCCAAGAAATGATTTGTCCCCTTCTGACACTAGCCTTCCGTTTAAATTAATTCGAAGACAGTTTCCCGTGATGCCAGCATTTGCGATGACTATTAAGAACTCACGAGGACAAACTCTAGACAGAGTAGGAATATTCCTACCTGAACGTGTTTTCGGACATGGTCAGTTATATGTTGCTTTCTCTCGAGTTTGAACAGTGACGTTACATTAAAGTTGTAAGTACTTCACCACAAGGGAAATTTGTCAAGCACTCTGAAAGTGTGTTCAC
>NW_006296404.1:113446-115360 GCF_000327345.1 Myotis davidii
TTTTTCAATGTTGTTTTTATATCATGTTTTTGTTTTTTTATATCATGTCTTTGTTGTTGTTATATCATGTTATTATTGTTTATTTACTAATCAATTTATATATTATTTTCATTTAACTAATTTTCTTTCATCTCTGACACTTCTATTATAGAGAAAGGGCGAATAGTGATATTAAAATATTTCTTCTAATTAATTTCCTTTCAATGTGCACAAATCCATGCACCAGGCCACTAGTATTAGATAAGATAGCTCCAAGGACTCAATGGAAACTGCAATATAATTTTTTTAGATTTGGGAGGGAATGATGGCTTAGGCTTGGAGCAGTATTCTTCTACAATGGAGATTAGTTTAAGAAGTTCAAGTTCTTATTGGAACCGAGGCCTACAAAACAAGAATTATGTAACAAATACTCTAGACTTTTCCAGATGGTTAAATGAGATCGCTTGAATACTATTATCCAAATTGCATCATCCACAAGGCTCTGCCTGCTCACAGAGGAATTTAATTCCTTTCCAAAGACTCTCCAGTTGTTCCTCAGCAAGGAGAATGTGCTTGTAGCAACATGTTACCTATGTGGTTGTAAAAAACGCACTCATGTCCTTATAATCCAGACTACTAGTCAAAGCACCTCATCACTGTCTCAATTGCTTATTCCCTTTGTTCAAATAGCACAGAGCTTCCATTCCTTGAGTTACTGAGAACTGGGTTCTTCACTCAACTGTATATTAATGTTCTCACTTGGAACTTTTAACAGCATTATTTGAGTCCAGGATAATAGAAGGTCCTTCATGAAAATGATTCCTTCAGCTTTTGGCTCTATTTTCCTCTATTGGTCTTGAATCCAAAAGACTAGCCAGAGCACCAACACTCTACTTTCCCTGTATTCTTTCCAGCTCTCTTTTTTCTTCTGTGCCACAGCAATAAACAACAGACAAAAACCTACTTTATCACTCCTTCTTCAACTCAAATCCCAAAGGCTCCACTCATATAGACTTATGCAAATAGGTCAAGGAAGGGATAAGAGAAAGTGTCACCTGATTTCTTTCAGACAAAGCTCTAGCACAAGCTTTAGCCCAGTCAAGATATTCTGTTACGCATATAATAACAACGTTGGCTATGTTTCTATTAGGACCTGGGTGGGACTAGGAATAGCATGTCAGAGGAAGAAAACTGGTATAAAAGGAATCACTAATTCAGCAAGAGAATTAAACCTTGAAACAATCAGTGGCTCCCCTTTTTGTTCTTTCTTACTGTTCTCCCCTTTTTTTTTTTTTTAGTTTTAATATTGAGTCAAACACTTTTTTCCTTCATCTTTACATCCAGAAGATGACATAAGTTAATTAGTATTCATGGTTGAACAACCACAAGTTAAGATGATTTATGATGTTGAGTTTGGCAGGCCTCTTTGCCTTAACTCTATTTCATATCCAAAGCTAAAGCTTTCTGTTCCATAAAACAGCAGAATATCTTTCCAGGTAAAGCAGTCTTAATATGCAGACAATATCACTTTCAAACTACAGATACTGCAACAGTGAAGAAGTGCAGGTAGCCCATTTTAATTAGCTCATTATGAAGATTTTCAAACTGTAAAATATAAAGGAATAGTCAAACTATTACCCCATGCCTTTTTAAATTAATTAATATATATATATATATTTTAAATATTTATTGTTCAGATTATTACAGTGGTTCCTCTTTTCTCCCCCCATAGCTCCCATCCACCTGGTTCCCACCCCACCCCATGCCCTTAACCCCCACCACTGTCCTCATCCATAGGTGTAAGATTTTTGTCCAATCTCTTCCTGCACCCCTCACACCCCCTTCCCCCCAAAATTGTCAGTCCACTCCCTTTTTATGCCCCTAATTCTATTATATTCACCAGTTTATTTTGTTCATCAGATTTTTTTATTGACT
>NW_006296404.1:116409-121782 GCF_000327345.1 Myotis davidii
TAGCCTCTACCTGAGGCCCCCCAGCAGGAGCTATGGAGAGATTCCTCTTCTTTGTTTGGGGTTTGGAGGTGCCCAGATGAGGCCCAGCTGTGAAGCAATGCAAGCTGCTGTGGGGCCTTGGACCTTCTTTTGGATGATCTGGGTCTCTCTGACCCAGCTGCAGTTTGTTAGGTAATTTTAGATTGCAATGGGCCAGGTCATTCATATGCAAAAGCCTCTGTGCACAGCTTGGGTGGGTCGGGTCTCAGGGAATCAACAGGGCGGAGAAAACAGCTATGGCTGCTCCTTAGCCCTGCCCTAAAAGGTCCTGAGTCTCAGTGGCCCGCAGTAATCGCTGCAAGGACCTCTGAAAGAAAGCCCCCCTTGAGTTCTGCCTGCTGCCAGACAGTCCAGTTTCTCCCTGTATGAGTCTGGGTCCCCAGAGACTCTCCTGGAACTGGAGTAGGGCCATCGGGAGCTTGTGTTTCCCTCCTGATTGAAAAAAGACAACCACGTCCTCAGTTGCCAGCCCTGCTTTTCTCTTTCTTTCTAGTTGTAGAATTTCCACTCAGCCAGCCTTCCTGTGGTTCTGGGTGATGTCTGTTTTGTCATTTAGTTGTATTTTTGAAGTGGTCATGTGAGGCAGCAATTTCAGGTGTTTACCTATGCCGCCATCTTGGTTTCTCCCCTATTACCCCATGTCTTAAAGTAGAAGAATTTAGGCTTGATATTTTTAGACATCGTTACCTATAAGGAAAATGATAATGAACCTCACCTCAACTGGTATGTTGTGAATTTCTAGACAAAAGTAGAAAGGAGGAAAGTTCTAGGAGCTGTGAGCAAGGACTCAGGAGATCTTAATGTCATAAGAAAAATTATTAAATATCAACGTTTGCTGACAACATAGAGAAGAACCTGGAGTAGGTAAAATATTATAAAAGATGGAAAGTGCAAGAAGGAAAAGCAAATGATTTGATTGACCTAGAGCAGGGGTTCTCAATCAGGGGAGATTTTGCCCCCTAGGGGATGTTTGGCAATGTCTGCAGACATTATTAAAACAATAACCTTTTAAGTTTTAGTATATAGTTTTAGAGTTACAAAAAAGTTGCAAACACAGTACAGAGACTTCTGAATATCTCTACTTAGTTTCCCCTATTGTTAACATTTGTATGATATATTATTACAACTAAAGAAACAATTTGACACCTTATTACTAACTAAAGTTCATGCTGTATTCAGATTTCTTTAGTTGTTACCTAGTGTTCTTGTTTGTTTGTTTCAGGAGCCCATTAAAGAAACCATCATGCATTTAGTTGTCACATCTCCTTAAGCTTCTCTTGACTGTGACAGTTTCTCAGACTTTCCTTTTTTGACCTTGACAGTTTTGAGGAATACAGGTCAGGTGTTTTGTAGAATGTCCCTCAGTTGGAATTTGACTGATGTTAATTCCATAATTAGACTGGGTTATGTTTTTATTTAAGGGGAAGGATGATAGAGGTGCCATTCTTATCACATCATATCGAAGGTTATCAACACGACATCACTGACGGTGTTAATGTTGACCACCTGTCCAAGATAGTGTTTGTGACGATTTCTCCACTATAAACTTCTATCCTCCACCCCTTTCAATACTCTACTCTTTGGAAGCAAGTCACTATGTGCAGCCTTCACTCACAGTAGTTATGCTCCATCTCCTCAGGGGGGCAAGCAACTACATAAAATATTTGGAATTATGTATGGGAGATTTGTTTCTCCTCCCATATTTATTTATTCATCATTTATTTATATTTAGTACAGACTCCAGCATATTTATTGCAGACATTTTAATTTTTGTAAGGGGACACTTATGGCATCTAGTGGTAGAGACCAGAGATGCTGGTTCTATAATGTACGTGACAGATTTCCACAACAGAAGTTATCTGTTCCCAAATGTCAACAGCACCAAGGTTAAGAAACCCTGCTCTAGATCCTTTGATGTTCTACTCTGTTGGGTGTTGCATATGGAAACACAACTCTAATTTTATAATTGAAGTCAATAAAGTTGAATTTTCAGAGACATTTGTTGGAATGCATAAAATGAATAATTCTTTGGTGTTATGTAGACATAAAATAGGAGATTTAGTTTCTCTAAGGCTATGTATAAACAAAATGAGCTGGGAAGTTGAAGCAACTGCCAAGACTATTCAAATTCATTAGTATCCTCCACCTACCACCCTACATTTAAAGAAAAAATTTGGCTCAATATGTACACATTGGTAGTCTGCATTGAATGAATTTACTGAATATTTACTTAGCACCTGTGTATGAGTTTCAAGAATCAATAGAGGCTTTGAAATGAGCCTGGAGGTGTGAAAGATGAGATTAAAAAGGAATGCCATTTCCTTCAAAGTCAGCCTCCTGTACATGTCACCTTTTCACTTCCTTGCCTTGAACTAGAACAGTGGTACTTGCAGGAAGCCTCCCATTGTCTTCACTAGCAGAGAAGTGCAAACAAGGATCCGGAACACTGGTGAACCTTGAACACATGGCAAGGGCCAGAGTTATGCACCGATTGTCTAGTCCAGACAATGGGGATTCAAGCTATTTCCTGGTCAAATAGTCTCAGGGTAAATCCTTCTAATATTTACTGACCTTTAAGATAATCTGTCTGTTACCACAATTACCTGCCTGACTAAGAGCTTTATGTGTACCTAATATTGAATAAAAGACTGGCGAGGCCTGGGCACCAGTGGAAGTCCTTCCCCTTGAGTTGGGCTTGCCCGCCTGGACCCCAATATTTCCAAATTATTATTCTTGTCTCGTCTCTTTCATTTGTGTGTGGCCCCTCCTCCAGATCCTGAACCCTGAACCACGTGGGACGTGGGGGAACATACACAGTACTAAACCAAGTTAAATTTTGCACTCCCCCATGACATTTGGCAACATCTGAGGATTTTTGGTGATAGGTGCCACAACCTCGGGAGAGGAGTGTTACTGGCATCTAGTGGGTAGAGACTAGGAATGCTGTTAAATATGCTACAGTACACAGTGCAGCTCCTGAAATAAAGAATTATCCAGCCCCAAATGCCAATAGTGACAAGTTTGAGAAACCCTGAACTAGAGGGTAAGAAAATAACCTTTCAGGTGGCTCAAACTAATTTCTTACAATCAGAGAGAGGTATAGTTGTCTTTGTATATATCTTTTTAAATACTGTGTGCGTGCGTGCATGCGTGTGTGTGTGTGTGTGTGTGTTGTGTGTGTGTGTGTGTGTGTGTGTGTGTGACTAAACCCTTTTTGGCCACATTACTGTTGTAGTTGAAAGACATTCCAGAGCATAGGTATACTTGAGTAAAATCAAACTTCTCATCCTAGCCTATAAAACCCTGCAAATCAGGCTCTCCACACCTTTTTGTCTTCTTTCCATGTCCCTCTGCCCTTGGCTCTCTTGTTCTATCCAGAAGCACAAGACCCAAACACAGACTGGCTTTATGATCTTTGCACTTGATGATCTTTCCCCTAACTTGGGCATGCCTGGCTCCCTTTCATCATTCCCTTCTCAGCTCAATGTCACCTTCTCTTCAGAGCATTTTCTCATCACCCTATCTAAAACACATCTTCACACAAAACACACTCTTGATCTCATAGTTTTCTGTTGTCTATAGCACTTCCCACTTTCTGAAGTTATTTGTTTGTCTTTTACATTAACATACATGCTCCCTAGGAGCAAGGACCACGTCTCTCTAGTCCAGCTTGTATCTGTGTGTCCTACACCCAGTCTGGCACAGAGTCACAGTTAAATAAATATTTGTTGAAAAAAAAAGAAGAAAAAAAAGAAAAAATGTATTTGTTGAATGACTGAATAAATGAATGAATGACTTTAGAATAAAGATTTAAATCTTTTTAGAAATTCTGAATTTGCAGTAAATGTTTTGTGCTTCTTTAGCCTAAGGAAAAAATAAAATTGAGGAATAAAATTTTAAAATATGGGATACTTAAAAGAAACATTTCAAGTTTGAATGCTTTATCACTTAGGAACACACTACATACTATGTAAATTTTGTTAGATCATGAAGTAGTTATATTTTTATATTACATATAAATGAAGAATTTATTAAAGTAATTATGAATTTAGATTGAATTTAAAAATATTAAAATTTGCCTGGCCGGTGTGGCTCAGTGGTTGAGTGTCCACCCATGAACCAGGAGGTCATGGTTTGATTCCCAGTTGAGACACATGCCCAGGTTGCAGGCTCAATCCCCGGTGAGGAGCATGTGAGAGGCAGCCAATCAATGATTCTTTCTCATCATTGATGTTTCTTTCTCTATCCCTCTCCTCTCCTCTCTCTAAAATCAATAACAATATATTTTTTAAAAATATCAAAATTTTATTTCCAGATTTTCCCCATTTAATGTAAGCAGAAAATGCCCTGAGGACAGATGAAAACATTGATATTGAAGCAGAAGGTTTTAGGATTTAAGGTCCTACACAGATGTAGAAAACATTCACTCTTACAAAATGAGCCACGCGTCTTCCTGGCTCCGACCCTTAAGAATCTCACATTTTCTGCAACACTGGAAAGTTGCTTTCTGATATTGGTTCTAATAGGCCTTGAATATTTGCTGATACAGTTAAATGAAATAGCAGGAATATCATAAAAGTGCAGACAGGAAATAAGGAAGACAATGGTAGATGGGGTAGGTTGATTCTCAACTCCATGTATCCACTGGATCAGAAGGAAGTTGCAACCTGGAGTGGACCTTTATATAGTAGTCTGAGCACATGAAGATAATTGACAGATGCGTAGGAGAAGTTTATTTTCTTTCCTTAAAAAAATTAGGTAAAGGAGAAGAAATCATCTTTTCCTTTAACATTTCTACTTCCTTTGTTAAACATGTTCCACATAAAATGAACAGACCATATTTTCCCTAGATATTCCTGATGTGCTTTTTATCCTAGAAATTCAGAATATTTTAATAAATGTAGTTATACTAATTTTGCTTATGGTTAGGTTACTAAACTTCTGGGAAATTGATATGATGTAGGCAAGGTGGTAAAGTAGGATGAGCTTTGTGGCAAGAGTCAGGAGATCTGTGTTTCAGTCACCAGTTCTGAAATAATAAGTTTTATAACCTTGGAAAAATTACCTAACCTCTTGGGGAGCCCGAATTTCCTCATTTGAAAATAAATGAATGATTGGATTCTAGATTAACTTTGAAGTTCTTTACAACTCCAAAATTCTATTTGAGAAGTTCATGTGTTATGTATTTTAAATTTAAAAAACAAACTCTTTCTTTGTTTACATGTATAGAAATTAAACTGTTACCTCAACCCTAGCCAGTTTGACTCAGTGGATAGAGCATAGGACTGTGGACTAAAGGGTGCCAGGTTCGATTTCGGTCAAGGGCATGTACCT
>NW_006296404.1:121805-129838 GCF_000327345.1 Myotis davidii
TAAAAGGGGAACAATGGCCCAGGGACACAGACGTCCAAATTCTGAAGCCATGTTCCTCTTTGTGTACTGGCCAAGTGCCTAGGTACACTTGTGTGATGATCTGCCCTCGGCCCTGAGGTTTCTTAATCTACATTTTGCAATGTGCTTCCTAAATGTTTGTTTATCAAAAGGAGCACAGCTGTCTCAGACAGGACAGAGTCTAATAGGTCCTAGGCTATTTCTTTTACATTAATTTATAGGTGTACTTTGCATCATGCTTCCCTTGAGTTTCTGTAATTAGTCTTTCAGCCCCAGATGAGCTTGTTTATTTCCCCAAAAGTGGCAGCTTTTGTAAACTGTTGTGAAAAGGGGTAAAGTATAGGGTGTGGGGGAGGGAGGTGTGATTGAAGCTGAAGGGACTTTTAAGGTAGTGTGCTCTGTTTAATTAAGCTGTCTTTTCTCTGACATTTCCCCCAAGTACAATGTTAAAATAGTGTTCTCCTGCCAAAAAATTCCCAAACTCAAGTCCCAAACAAAAGAAACAACCTCTCCACCCTGAATTAAACACTATTGTTTCTGTGTTAGTGACTTATTTGAAGAATCTTTATATTTAATTTAAATATAACCTTTGTGATTCTATAGCAGATCAGTGCATGCATTTGTTTTCTTTTTGGAGCCTATTTATCAATGGGACTATTACTATAAATTAATTGTTTTCTATTGAAAATTAGATAAAAAAACTGTTTTGGTGATATGAGTCAATTATCTTGTATCACTTGATTCTGCAAGTCTACATGCAGGAGTTATTCTAAAAAACTAATTTGAGAGAAATGCAAATTTACAGTCAAGAATGTTCATAACAACATCATTTATAGTACTGGATAAATTTTGAAATTATGCTAAATGTCCCACAAACAATAAGGGACTGGTTAAATAAATTATGTGACATCTATATACTAGAATATTATGCCTTCCTAAACATAGTTTTAAAATAATTTTTAATAACATGGGGGAGAGCTCATGTTAAATGTCAAGGGAAAAAAAAGCACACAATACTATATATAAAGAATGGTTCCAATTTTGAGAAAAATATGCGTAAAAAGAAACTAGTAAAAAATAGATCAAAATATTAATAGTGGTTCTCCAAGGGCAGCAGATCTGAATTAAAAAAGCATTCTTTGGATATTTTTGGTGTTTTCTATATTTTCTATGTAATAGTTATTACTTTTAGAAAAATATGTTAATAATTATCAAACATTTTATTTTATTTTTTAGAATTTATCTTTATTGTTGAAAGTGTTACAGATGTCCACCATTCCCTCCTCCCTCCACTTGCCCGCCCCCCCAGTGATCCCCTATACTCTACACTTGCCCTCCCCTGGGACATCTCAATTGTCTGTGCCCATGGGTTATGCATATATGCATGTAAGTTATTTGGTTAATCTCTCCCCCCAGACCCACCCACCTCCACCCCTACCCCCTCTTCCCTCTGAAATACAGCAGGTTAGTCTGTTTCATAATTCAATGTTTCTGGATCTTTTTTGTTCATCAGTTTATTTTGTTCATTAGATTCCACATATATAAGTAAGATTAAACATTTTAATGAAAGCAAATTAAACAAGAACAAGTCTATTGGATTGGCAAGATTTTTAAAGATTGATAATCTTCAATGTTTTCAAGAATATGAGGAAAATAGCACTCAAGTAGGAGTGTAAATTGGATTGGTACTTTTTAAAGACAATTTGACAGTATCCTTTAAATTTTTAAATGCACATACTCTTCGACCCAGCATCATTTCCACTTATAAGGCTTCTCTATACAACTGCTTGAACAAATTCACAAATATATATTCATAGATACCTAGCTGGTGTGGCTCAGTTGGTTGAATGTCTTCCCGTGCGTGCATCACAAAGTCCTTGGTTCATTCCCAGTCAGGGTATACATGCCCAGATTGCCAGCTTGATCCCCATTAGAAGGTGTGCAGGAGGCAGCCGATCAATGTTTCTCTCTCATTGATGTTCCCATCTCTCTCTCCCTCTCCCTTCCTCTTTCTGAAATAAATAAAAACATATTGTACTTAAAAAGATATGTGCATAGGAATATTAATTGGAACATTGTGAAAAATTAGTGAAAAATCCTGAATGTTCATCAATAAGGATATGACAAATATATTATGGTATATCCATACTATGGAATACTGTATAACAGTAAAAAAAATGAATTATAATTCTTTAGGTATCTACATACAGACATAATGACATGGAATGATGTTTCTGATATCTTATTAAGTGAATAAAAACAATTTGTAGGGCAATATGTATAATACACTCTTTTATTAAAAAAAATAAGAATATGTGACTGTATATGGGCACGGCAAAAATTTGGGAAGATACATACCAGCTTGTTCATAGTTGTTATCTCTGTGGAGTGGGATCAGAGATTCTTTTATTTATATAATTCCATTTCAACAAGGGAAATGAACCTGCACCTCTTTTGCAATAATAATAAAAAATAATAAAGAACCCTGGCCAGGTAGCTCAGTTGGTTAGAAAGTTGATCCAATATGCCAAGATTTCTGGTTTGATCCTGGGTCAGAGAACATACAACAATCAACCAATGAATGCATAAAAAGGTGGAAAAACAAATTGATGTTTCTCTCTCTAAAGTAAATAAATAAATGTTTAAAAAATAATAGAGACAGTCAGTGGAAAAGTAGGGCTTCCTGTGTGAAAATTGCTTTGTAATAATCTTTCAGGAATATATTAGTCCATGTACAGTGATGTACAGTTACAAAGAGTTTAGAGACCTTTACATAAGGCCTAATTTGCACCATGACTCACTGAAGAGAGAGAATAGTCACAGGGAGGAAGTTATTCATAAGCTGATCCAGATTGCCATACCTAAATTTTGCCCAGTGGCAATAAAGTCAGAAATTTATAATTTCATAAATATTATTGAAAAGAGCTTGTAGAAAGTTGAGGTTCACCATAGATTCTGAAAGCTATCTGTATAGATGATATGGATTAGATACATCTCATAGCCAAAACTGCCTTTCAATATCTATGAGTACCTTTAAGGTAGAATTTGCTTTAAATGTCTTGTTATAGAAGGGGTTCCCCCTGGGTCTGGTATAGATGCAAGATATTCCAAAATGAGACTTTGCTTCTCCTCTAGATGAGTTTATGTGATAATAAGATGGACATGTGAAACATTACTTATTCAGCCACATGCATATTTTTCTCTCAAGTAATAGCATCTACCTCCTAGGCTTATTGTGAAGCTAAAATGAAATGATACATGTAAAGTACTGGGGGGGTCGGACAGTGTCTGACACAAAGTAAGTACTCAACAACTGGTGTCCACTATTATTCAAACACGTTGCTAAAGGTTTTCCATTTGAATGACAATAACTTGGCCTCTACCAGGTGCCATATATGGTCCAAATGAAGGTGATAGATTTATTACAGCATTTTAATTTGAGTAAGGATTATTTTGAATAAATGTTCATGGGTTGAGCAGAGTGAATATCTAGGTATAATGATGGGGTTTTTTCAATTTCATAGAAGGCATTATCAAAGGGTATATTTAGGGAATGGAGGTTAGCTTGGAGATTACAGAGTGATTTAATGAATGAAAGTGAAGGTGGCGGTGGTAGAACACTTCTCAAGGAATTTAGTCCTTAACTTTAAAGAAAGTTAATAAACAGGAGAATCTGAAGAAAGACTGTTGTGGTATAATGGAAGAATATGAGTTTTGATTCTAGCTTATTTTTTTTTACTCATCTGTAAAATGAGGAGATTGGTAATTAGTAGTTACCATTTACTACACATTTGCCATAAGCCAGGCATTTTATAAGCATGATTTCATTTAATCCTTTCTCAGAGGAGCCTTATGAATGAAATAATATTATCCCCACTTTACAGATGAGGAAGCTGAGGCTCTGAATCAGTTATGTAACATGGTGGAAGGTGGTCCAAGTTCAAAGTTCAAATGGTTTCTATGTGGCTTTTGGATTTTAATAGTTAATGATTCTGAATAAGGGGCATTTTAAAATTTTGTTATTTAACTTGTCTGTTAAGAATGAGAGATAAAATAGAATCTTCTTGTATGTGAAAGGGAAAGAAAGCTAGAGATTTAAGGTGAGTTATGATATTGATTACCTTTCCCCCTAACCTAGGCTAGAATCACTACAGAAAGTGGGTAAAAATCCTTGCAGACTTGTTGACAACCACAGCCCATTTCATTTGCCTCAAGGGTAATATGAATATTTTGTGGTTGTTTTTTTTTCCTTTTTGGGAAGGTTGGTAAAGCAATTTGCAAGGATACTGCAGATTTCACTTAGAGGGGGATAAATAGGAGTTTGCTTTTTTAAAAAATTGAATTTATTGGGATGCAATTTGTTAATAAAATCATACAGCTTTCAAGTGTACAACTCAATAAAACACCATCTTCATACTGCATTGTGTGCTCACCACCCAAAGTAAAATCCTTTCACTTTTTAAAAGACAAAGAATGAGTTAGTGAGAGACAATGAAATCAAGTTCCATTAAAATCCCGCTGGGATTTTGATTTGGATTGCACTGACTTTATAGATTAATTTGGGAAGAAACGGACTCTTTATAATATTCACTGTTCCCATCCAGTCTTTCCATTTGTTTTGGGTTTTCAATTAATTAAAAACTATAAAATGTACTTCAATCACAAGAAATGGTTGGAATGACAAAGAATTATTTGTCAAAAAAAGAACATTTAGATATAACTACTATATGCCTTTGACTATTTTTTAAAAGAGTAATTTGGGTTATTACTTATGCTCACAGTGAGATCATCTGTCTAGGTTTCTGATTTCACCCGTTGTTTCAGACACGCCATTAAAGACAATATTTGTCCTGGTTATTTGGTCTGAAAAAAATAAAGTCTTAGTAATGACAAGATATAATTGGACTGTGCAAAAATTGTTATAAAATCCTGCTGCTTGTGATTTCCTCCACAAGAGGAAATTATTACTTTACAAACCTGTGAAATATATTTAACACACCAAGGCCTGTTCCCCAGTCAATGAAGAATTGTTCTTTTCTGACCTTCCATAAATAACTAATGCCAGCAGCCTGGCTATCTGTTTCAGTTTCTTATTACAGGAAAGTAAAATGGGCAAGACCTAAATATCAGTACCTGCTAGCAGAGCTGTCCTGCTCAATTCTGTTTGGCTTCAAACCGTTTAATTTTCATGCTTTCATTGCTTTTTATGTTGTATTTTGAATTTGCCAATTTTGCTGTACAATTTTCCCTTTTTAATTTCCACGTTTTTCTTTTCTGTTTCTAATTGTGTTGGTGATTCTGAGGAGGACTTATTACCAAGAAAGCCTGATATAGTGACAAGCACCCAGGCTAGAAGCCATCAGAACTGTGGTAGGAAATCCAGGCTTTGCTACTAGTTAGTTGTGTGACTGGACAAGTCATTTGACCTGCATATGGTTCTCCATCTGTAAAATAAGGATAATAATCCCCTGTCTTCCTAACTAGTAAACAATGGTTCAAATGTTCTGCCTAAAATGTCAGACAGCTGGCAGGGGGAATGTTTTGCTCCTGGGTAGTAGTTCTGGAGGGTTTCTGGTGACAAGGAATTAAACAAGGTTTGTTTTGATCCTGAAAAATGAAAAAGGAAAAGCTATAAATACACTTGGTTTTCTTTTTGGCAATGTAGCTCTTCTTTCCTCTACATCCTGGGTGCAATTAACTGTAGAGGAAAAGGTGAGCTATGGTAGGTGATAAAAATAGCCAGAACTGTCAGCATTACTGAATAGCTTAAGTGATACAGATATTGAAAATTCAAGTAGTTTCTTGGTCTCTAAAATATACCTATATTATACATGCATGCATATACATAGTGTGTTATGTGTCCATACATATAAACAAACAAACAAACAAACAACAACAAAAAAAAACCCTGAGAGCTTCAGGCTCTTCCTCGAAACCTTGTAGAATTTGAGGAACTGCAGTAAGCTGAGGACTCAATGTTCAGAGGACTCGGTGTTCAGAGGAAATTACCTAATGGAAAAGGTCTGGGCTAAGTGACTGATGGTAAAGAAAATTGACAAAACTATTCTTTAATTACAAGTTCTTTTTCATCTTGGTCCAACAGATTGAGGTGTTACACTGGGTCTGTACTTTGTATTTTAATTCCACAACTAGACACTAAGTTTGTTGAGGGCAGAGATCATCATTTCTTTGATTTCATTTGTGTTAACCTAACTATAGATGACAATGCTCTCTGTATAGTAAGTTCTCCCTTAACTTCTAAGCAAAATGAGGTATAACAAAACCAATTTTACCCTAGGCCTAGGCCCGTGGTCGGCAAACTGCGGCTTGCAAGCCACATGCGGCTCTTTGGCCCCCTGAGTGTGGCTCTTCCTAAGCCTTACGAATACCGTAATTAAGTTAATAACAATGTACCTACCTATATAGTTTAAGTTTAAAAAATGTGGCTCTCAAAAGAAATTTCAATCATTGTACTGTTGATATTTGGCTCTGTTGACTAATGAGTTTGCCGACCACTGGCCTAGGCTAATTAATACAAACAAGAGTTAAGTTCCTAAGGCATCGCATCGACTTTAAAACAAAATGACGTTGAACAAACGTCATTCAAGAACCTGCTCTATACTATAGGTACCCAGTGAATTATATAGCCGACAAATAATTATTTATTTCTGGTATTACAACAAGATCTCGTGAAATAAACATGACAATTACACTTGTTGTTTGAAGTCCTGAACTTTCTAGGTCAATCAAAAAAGGAAGTTACAGAACTGCCATAGCAATAATTATAGGCATGTTATATATAAGTGGGTGGGTCTGTTGGAAATTAGATGAGTGATCCCACTTCAGAGTAGTAATATACAAAAGCTATAACTCCATGCTCTCTTAATTATAAACCTCCAACCACCTATAGCGTTACCTGGAATGCTTATTAAAAAATTCAAATTTCGCCCTGGCGGTGTGGTTCAGTGGTTGAGCGTTCACCTATGAACCAAGAGGCCACTAGTACGATTCCTGGTCAGGGCACATGCCCAGGTTGTGGGCTCAATCCCTAGTGTGGAGCATGCAGGAGGCAGCAGATCAATGACTCTCTCTCATTGATGTTTCTACCTTTCTCCCTTCCTCTCTAAAATCAATAAAACATTAAAAATTCAAATTTCTCAGCCCCACTCATATCTGAATGCAATACATTGGCGTTGTAGATACAGGCACCCATATTTTAACAAGCACCCCAGAGGATTCAGATGCAAACTAACGTTTTAGAATGACTCTAGCAGACTAGCTGGTAATCTGAGGAGGTGAGACACACATGCATGTTGTTACCTCTGGTAATTCTATGGAAAACGAAAATAGCAAGTGAAATGAAATGCCAATTACTAGCAGGAAGAGGAAGCTAGTCTTCCATTCTGCATCAGGAAACTGGAAGAATACTGGCGCTTTATTCTTATTGTTTTTGATGATAAATTCTTGGCAGTTCGTCCTGGCTCATTTGCAACTAAGATCTGTTCCTTTTGAAGTCCAGAGACAGTTTGCCGGAATTTTATTTTAACAGCAATTTCTCAAATCTCTTAGGAACAGTATTTGTAGGACCGGCTCATAAGCAACGATCAGGTCCAGCGAGATATCAGAGCGCTGCAGTGGCTTTTCCTTGCAGCATCGTGGATACGAAAGGCATAAAGTGAAAACCCTGCATTCTTGTGATATTTCATCAGCAGGCGGGGCGGGGGTCTTAACGCAGTGAGAGGCGAGATAAATGGAAGCTGCAGGCATTAGCTCAGGCTTGGAGGAACAAGGTGTCCTTGCTCGGCAAGATCTCTCTCCATAGGAAGGGTAGTGAATCCAAAGATGAATTCTCTTTAAAGGGCAGCTGGAAGATGACCTGAGAGGAACTTTCATGCTGGAAAGCCAGCACAGGTGCTGGCTTGGGCCGGTTCTGCACATCGCCGAAACCAGCCAGGCGCAGAGCTTGAAAACACACGGGATAACGCGGCCGGCCAGCCAGCCTGGCAGCAGCGACT
>NW_006296404.1:130008-132665 GCF_000327345.1 Myotis davidii
CTCCCCGCTCCTTCCCGCCAGCTCCCCGAGGGCCTGGCGCCTGCCGGCTGCGAGATCGCCGTGGGTAACGCGTCCGGTGAGTAATCCCCCGCTGGTGAGGCTTCGACCCGGCGCCACCGTCCGACATCTGAGCCCAGAGGCGGTCGAGCGAACGTTCCTATTCCCGTTCCCGAAATCGGCTCCATTTCTTTTTGAACCCCAGCGACTATTCGCCCGCCTCCCCCGGGGCCGGAGAGATCCCCGAGATTTCTACATCTTCCCCTTTACTGAAGTCTGGGGTCCTCGAGACCCTGGGCTGCCTCTTCTGCCGCTCACCATTCCCGGAGAGAGACAGGCATCTTCCTGATCGGGGTACTATCCTTTGCCATGCCCTTTTCCAAAGGGGCACACCAAGAGCTTGCCAGGCTTCCCAACGACCTTTAGGGCGTCCCTAGACCTCAACTCCATTTTGTCCCCTCTGGCTCGCTCTATATATCCGAGGGTAAGCGGGTCTCTTACCTTAGAAGCATCCGCCCTTCTAATATGAGGGATGCCCTGGTTTTCACTATCCTCTTAGCTTCCGTATTGTTACATATGGTAGAAAACAGCTGGATTTTAGCAGAAGCATGCTCTTATTTCCCCCGCCCCCCGTTCTTTCTATATTCTTGTCCTCAGTGGGTGCTATATATTTAGTATTAGCTTTATTCACTTCCTCATCCTCTCATTCCAGTGCCCAACAGAAAGAACTGTGGCGGATGACTATAGCACATAGAAAAATCGAGGAGAATATGATTCATTGCCTAACCCCCATCAAGGGGTTACATATTTTAAATAAGACGTCATTTCTCCTCTTCACTCCAGCATATCCTCCTTCAAAGGCATTTTTTTCCACCCTCTCGTAATGAATTTGCTCTATTCGCTCTTTGACCTTAAAAAAAAAAAATCAATCATCACTGCTGTGAGATGCAGAACAAGGACAAAATGGCATTTAAATGAATCCCATTGAAAAAGTAAGCAGTCTGCTTTATGGTTTAATCAACCATTTCCCAGTAGTTGCTTGTCACTTTGGTTTTTCTTGTACTTTGCCTCTAAAATTAGTTTTTTTAAGTTTTTATTTACTGATTTTAGAGAAACATCGATTTGTTGTTTCACTTATATATGCATTCATTGGTTGTTTCTTGTATGTGCCCTGATCAGGATCAAACTTCCAACTGTAGTGGATCAGACCACGCTCTAACCAACTGTGTTACTGGGCCAGGGCTTAACTGTTTCTGATACCTAAGCCTGCATGCAAGTGGAGATTGAATTACAGTAATGTCCATGAGCATATCAGTCAAGATTTTAATAGTGAAAGCCTCTTCCTTGAATTGTAAAATAGCTCATATTTTCCATTGAAGCTGGTAAAGTGCAAGATATGTAAGACTTCTGTAAGAATTAACACCCTCTCAGCCATTTAAGTGAAGGATGAAACATTAAACTGTTAGTATAGTACTTGCACCGTAGAATAAAGTACCTTATTGTTCTGATGTGAGAGTAATTTGACAACTAAAAGTTCACAGACAGTGTTAATGAAACACTGAAAAGCTTGAGTAAATTCAGTTTACCCCCATCCTTTTAAAAAATAAGTAATTTAGCCCTGGCCTGGTAGCTCAGTTGGTTAGAGCATTGCCGCCCTGACACACCATGGTTTTGGGCTTGATCCCAAATTCATATATAAGTGGAACAACAAATGAATGTCTCTTTCTTCCTCTCTCTTTCTCTCCCTCTCTCCCCTCACTTCCCATCTCTCTCTCTAAAAATAATAAAAAATGATTTATATTAAGATTTATTTCTGTTTTTGTAATGAATTTATTGGGGTGACATTAGTTAATTAAATTATTTAGGTTTCAGGTGTACAATTCTGTAGCATATCATCTGTATATTGTATTGCGTGTTTACCACCCCAAGTCAAGTCTCCTTCTATCACTATTTATCCCCCCTATATCCTCTTCTACCTCCCCCACCCCCTTTCCCTCTGCCAATCACCATACTGTTGTCTCGGTTGGTCCATGAGTCTTTCCTTTTTTTCTTTAATTGTTTTGGGTAGGAGTGGAATGGGAGGGGAAAGGAGAGTCTTGCCATATTTAGTGAGAAATGAATTGAGATGTTGGAGAGGCTCAGATTCAGTACCAGTTCTAGCTAATTGTATAACCTTGAGGAAGTAACTTTACCTTTCTTAGTTTTTGTATTTGTAAAAGCATCTTGATGGTTGACAGAGTGATCCATAAGTCCCCCAATTTGCATTCTTTGTTCTTATACTATATATATGAACACATATATGTATCTATCTGATGCCATTTGCATCAAGTTTGTGCCATATATACTTAGTTATACCAGTTGTTTAGAATGTTTTTCTCAAAGATCTGCATATACTAGTTCCAATTTATATATACATAATTCTTAATCCATTCTTAGCAAATGATTACGCTATATGTGGAGATCTCTAAATTGGGAAGCATTTTACAAAAAGTCAGGTATTGCTCATTTCTTTTTGTAAGTAAAATGTGCGCAGTGTGCATAACACACTTATTTTCTTTTTTTTTTTTAAATATATTTTATTGATTTTTTACAGAGAGGAAGGGAGAGAGAGATAGAGAGTTAGAAACATCGATGAGAGAGAAACATCAACCAGCTGCCTC
>NW_006296404.1:132725-133323 GCF_000327345.1 Myotis davidii
ATTTTCTATAACCCTCATCCGAGGATATGCGGAGAGAGAGAGAGAGAGAGAGAGAGAGAGAGAGAGAGAGAATATCAGTTGCCTCTCATATGTGTCCTAACGAGGGATCAAACCCCAAACCTAGGTATGTGCCCAGGAATCAGCCCTGAAACCTTTTTGGTGTACGGGACAACATTCCAACCAACTGAGCCACTGGGCCAGGTCCATACCACAGTTTGTTTTTTTAGTGTTCATGGCTTTTAGAAATTTGTAAGGAATGTATAAATACTGCCTTGTAACTGTAATTGACTAAGAACTTTAAAAGAATATGCAGGCATCTCATTCATTCATTTATTTGTTCATTTAATTTACCTTGTTCCTTCATCTGTCACTTATTTTTGTGCCAGTCTCCAGGATATGATGGTTAAGACAAGCCCTACCCTATGAGTTTAATCTGGGATGATAGTGATAGAGGTGGGGATTATGTAGAGATATATGTATAGATAGTTTATTTTTATGAACAACAATAACAGTCAAATCACAGACATAAAGTCCTGAGGATACTGAAGCTCTACAGGGTAGGAAGATGAGGGTGATAGTATTAATTGCAGCCTTTAGA
>NW_006296404.1:133375-140897 GCF_000327345.1 Myotis davidii
TCTTCCTTAACTTTTAATTGCTGAGACTTTAGCAAAAATAAAAGCTCTTTTTCCCCACTCCTAGCACTCACTGGCTTGTTTTACTCTTTTCTTTCTCTTTTAACTGTTTATTTTGAGATGTAGATACTTAAACACTTGTTAAGAAATGATACACTTTATCTAATTTACTCCAATGGTAACATCTTGCAGCACTGTGGTACAATATTACAATGAAGGAAATTGAAATAGATACATTCCGTCCATCTGATTCAGAATTCATCAGTTTTACATACACGCATTTCGTGTGTATTTAGCTCTATGCAGTGATATCACATGGTTAAATTTGTGTAGTAACTACCACCACAGTTAAGATACAGAACTGTTTGATCACCATTTTGTATCCATAGCCATCTCTCTCTTCCTCCCTCCATGACCCTGGCAACCACTAATTTGTTTTACATGCCTATACTTTTGCCATTTCAAGAATGCTATATAAATAGCATCATACAGTATGTAACTTTTTGAGATTGGCTTTTTTTTTTTCACTTAGCATAATTCCCTGGAGATTCCTGCAGGGAATGTGTCTTGTATTGATAGTTCCTTTTCATTGTTGAGTTGTAGTCCATGGTGTGGATGTACTAGTTTGTTTAAACATTTACCCTTTGAAGGACATCTGGCTATTTCCTGTGTGTTTTTTTTTAACCTGTTATGAATAAAGCTCCTGTGAACAGTCATGTAGTACTTTTTATGTAAACATAAATTTTCATTTCTTTGGGATATATGCCTAAGAGCACAATTGCTGCTTGTATGTTAGTTGCATGTTTAGTTTGATGTAGAACTGAACTGCCAAACTGTTTGCCAGAATGGCTTACTATTTTACATTCCCACCAGCAACATATCAATACTCCTTATTCTTGTCAGCATTGGGTGGTGTTACTATTTCATATTTTAGCCATTCTGATAGGTGTATAGTGATATCTTGTCATAGTTTTAATTTGCATTTCCTTTATGGCTAATGATGTTGAATATCTTTTCATGTGCTCATCTCTGAATTCTCTTTAGTGAACTGTATGATCATGTCTTTTGTCAATTTTCCAGTTGGATATTCTTTTTATACTATTGAGTTCTACGAGTTCTTTATATATTCTAAATACTAGTCCTCTGTTGGATACCTGGTTTGCAAATATATTCCCCCCATCTATAGCTTGCCTTTTCATCATCTTCACAGGGATTTTCATAGTACAAAAGTATTTAATTTTGGTGAGTCCCAGTTTATCAATTTTTTCTTTTATCTATCAGCCTTTGGGGTCAAGGGGTGCTATATACTTTTGTTATTTAATGTATTCCTTGCTGTTCTCTCTAACACCCAATAATTTTCTAAGCAGTCTGAACATTTTTAATTTCACAATCCTGGAGTTCAAATATATCCTGTGAACAAGTGGTCTTGATTGTGTAGAATGTGAATCCATACTCACACATGCTATATTAAAATGGCTGTATCTTTTTATGTCTTAACAGTATAATTTCTGCCCTACAAGGCTGTCAAGTGAAATGTTAAAATTAATATTTTTAAATTAAATAAGCACAGGATGTGCCAAGGGAATTTTGGTTTCACTTTCTAAATTAAACATATTTTGGCAAAACTGTATGGGTGTTTTTTTTTTTAATCAAGGTTTTTGGTAAATAACCCAAAGGGAAGAAAGTTGTGTTCTCATTTAAATGTACTTTGGATATTTATTTTGCATTTTGAGTAGTGAAGTTGCGAATCATTACCATGTACTTAGTAGACTTTTTATACTCTCATAATAATGAATGAAAGACTGTTGAATTTGTATGTCTAGTATGTTTTCCTTTTGTAGTAGCTACTCAATGTTCATTTTAATTATCTTATAAAATATTAGCTTGAAGGGAACTTGCAATTTTATATTTTGAAAATGTATATGCTCATATGAGAAGTTACAGGAAAAAGTTAGTGATTAACTTTGAAAGTATTTGTTTCTGTAAGGTGGTAATGAAATGATTACTTGTCCCTTCATGTCACCATATTTGCTCAACTAACTAAGTGTACAGCTAGGGTAGTGGATTGCTGTTTCAAAAAGATCAACCATTGGTATAATGCAAGGACTAGCCAAATCCTGACAATAGCCAAATCTTGCTCACCACCTGTCTTTGTAAAAACAAAAACAAAACAATACACACACACACACACACACACACACACACACACACACGAAACAAGAACAATGAAAAATCCAAAGTATAACTTCTGATGTAACACAGCCACATCATTTCATTTCTGTATTGTCTCTGCATTCAAAATTTTAAATTACAGTCTCAAAGTTGAAACAGAGAACTATGGCCCTAAAAGCCTATTTAATCCCTGATCCTTACAGAAAAAAGTTTGTCTAGGGACAAAACAACCTTGAAATTCATTGAGTCTTTATGTTATAAAGGAAATTTAACAAAATTTACCTCGACTTTTAGTACCTTTTAGTTATGTTTCCATGGGAAATTGTGGTGGGGAAGAGTGTATTCATTTTCTTTACTAAGTCCACAAGACACTGTTTGTTGTCCAAGAGCAGCATTAAGGAATGGATGAAGAGGGTTGTCAAGTGTGGGCTATTTTATTGTGAATGTAAATTCACAGGTATGGCAATTAGTGAGATTCAGAAAGAGGCCTGTGTGGTCCTGATGTCCTTGGGTGATTTTGTTGTTGCCGGTGTGGTAATGAGAAAGCCAGGAATGGCACTGCTGTTATTCCTGCTCCCAGAACTGCTATGTGAATAAAAAATACATAGTAGTTTGAGCCTATCAAGCTGTGCTTAGACTGTTGGTTTTGTTTAAAAAATAACATTCTTTTGTAAATTAGAAGTTGACCTTCTTATTTTTTAAATCCTCACCTGAGGATGTTTTTATTGATTTTAGAGAGAGAGGAAGTGGAGAGAGAGAGAGAGAGAGAGAGAGAGAGAGAGAGATATCGATAGATTGCACCCCAATCAGGGAGGGAACCTGCAACCTTTTGGTGTATGGGACAATGCTTCAACCAACTGAGCCACTTGGCCAGGGTAACACTTTAGTTCTTTTAAATGACCTATATATGTGATGTTGAAAATGGAAATCGAGTTAGGAAATTTGATATATATTTGGAAAGAAATTGATTTCCATCTCACATCGTACACTAAAAATAAATTAAGAATGTATTTAAAAATATAAGCATATATTTTAAAAGCGTCTGGAAAGCGTAAGACAACCAAAACAAAGTTAAAAAGGCAGATGACAGACTGAGGAAAATAGCTTCTACATATGCAGTAGAATATTTAATTGACTTTCACTTAACTGACTCACCACATTAAATGATGCTTTTCATTTTCTTTGCAAATTAAACTGTACAGTGAACACTTGCTATTAGTAAGCTGATCTCCAGTATACCAGTGTGCTTGTGTACCCATCAGTAGAACCGATGCTTTTATCACTAAATTTATATATGCTGGCTGTTTTTGTCATTTATTTTCATATTTTGTAATGTGATAAAATATGAGGGAGGGAATTGAAGTTCTTACTGAAAGTTTACAGATGAAATGATGTGTTATCTGGGATTTGCTTCAAATGATATGAGGGGTGGTGGGTGTGCGGAGTGTGTAGAGCTATAAAAGAAATAAATACAGCACATATGGATATTTTTTGAAGCTGGGTGATAGTTACAGTAGGATCATTTCTTTTTTTGTTAATCCTCACCCAAGAATATTTTTTCCATTGATTTTTAGAGAGAGTAGAAGGGACGGACACTGACACACTGGTGGAGGAAGAGAGGGAGAAAGGGAGGGGGGAAGGGGGCAGGGGAGAGAGAGAGAGAACAAAGAAAGAGAGAGAGAGGTGAGAAAGTCACATTGACTGGTTGCCTCCCTTATGTGCCTCGATCTGGCCAGGATCAAACCTGCAACCCAGGTACGTGCCCTTGACTGGGAATCGAACCCACGACCCTTTGGTGCTCTGGTTGACATCCTAACCACTGAGCACCACCAGTCAGAGCAGGTTCATTTTTAAATACAAAACAAATTGTTTTTAAAAGAGTTGAAGAAAGCAAGTTATTACTGTCCAATTAGGGTAAGATGATAAAAGATTCATATAAAATAAATATAAATATTTAAAAATGTTCTTACCCAGTGCATTGCCAATATGTTTTGAGTTCTTTGAAGTTCTATGTTGTCTAAGAATCCTGTTTACATTTCTTTAAACTCAGTGGGCCTGGAGTTAAATAAAAAGCTTTGGCTTCTTGGCCCTATATCAAAAGTTTGATGAATGAGTGTACATTTACTACTGATAAAATGAAATCAAGATAAAATGAATTGTTTGTCGTATGCATTTTTATGATTATTCATCTTAATTGACCTTTTCAATTAACTAATCATCTGTGTCAAATAACATTATATTAAAAGGTATCTACTTTATATTCATGATATATAAAGAGCTCCTACAAATCAATAAGAAAAAAGACACCCATTTGAAAACGTGGCAGAGGTTATAAATAGGCATTTCCCAGAAAAAAAAAAGATGCATAAAAAAAGGATACTAAAATTCACTGTAGTAATTAGGGATATTAAAACCATTGTTAAAGAACAAAATTCAATCCAGTAAATTTGAAGCTTTGATTTGGCTTTATTAAGCAATTTATGAATCAGCAACATCTCTTCTAGCAACTAGCCAGGAGTTCCGAGGGGTTGCACAAAATGAAAGATTTTTATAGGAATAATGATGTAGCAGGTATGTTATTAGTAAAATAAAGTAAACGATTATTTTTAGGCTGGGTCATATTCTTTTTGTTGTTGTTGTTGGGAAGGGAATGGCAAAGATTACTTTTTAAGATTTTTTTAAAAGAGAGACATTAAGGGAGAGGAAGAGAGAAACATCAATGTAAGAGTGAAGCATCAGCTGTTTGCCTCCCACAGAACCTTTACCTGGAATTGAGCCCACAATCCAGGCAGGTGCCCTGACCAGAATGGAACTGGCAACATTTCAGTGCGCAGGACAATGCCCAACCAACCAAACCACACTGGCCAGGGTGGGAATGGCAAAGATTTTATCCTGGTATTGACCAGGAAATTTCAGACTAATTGGTTTGAATTTCCACTCCTGGGAGAGACTGAAACTACAATTAGGTTAGTTATTAAGTTTTGGTTTGGTGATAGGTTTAGGAAAAGTGACTCCATTTTGGCTGCTGTTTCCTTTTTTAAACACCATTTTCACCAAATCCATTGGCAAAAACTATAACATTCACTTTTAGAAAGAACTGGGCAGTGCTATACACTGTTAAAGAGAATGCAAATTGTTAAACATTTTGATAAAGAATACCAAAATCCTCTTATTTTTTAAATGTACATTTTTTTTTACCCAGCAATTCTGTTAGGAACCTATTCTAGGGAAATATCTACACATGTATATAAATGTTAACATAAGTTTTTACTGTAGTGAAACAGGTCATAACAGTGAAAACTTGGAAGTAACCTAAATATCCATTAATTGGGGAATGATTTCAATAATAATATGCTGTTATATGGAATACTCTTGATACATACCACCAGTAATCTCTAGAGCAGTGGTTCTCAACCTTGGCTGCACATTAGAATCACCTGGGAATCTTTTTAAATCCTGATTTCTATGAGGCTCAGAAAAGGGAGTAGTATCAGAGGAGCCATTTAGGGGTTCTTTTACTTTTTATCCTGTAACATTCTACAATGTATTTCTAAATTTATGAGGACTGTTTTGATAGTAACTATACAGATTAATAATATCAAACTTTTACACACTGGAGGACACTTGCTTTCCTCATTGTATATTTTACAATGACACTGTGCTAGAGGTGTAGTACCTTGTACTTAATGAGCACTCAGATATTTTTAAAAAATACTTTCTCCCTTCATTAAAATACCATTTGTATTTTTAAATTTTGTATGTTGAAAGTATAAGTATAAAGAAAAAGAAAAACACCTAATCATACACAAGTATATGCTTGTGCACACATGTTTGTGTACACACAGGCATGGACACTTGCATGCCCTATATACACATAGGCATACACATGTGCGTTCTTGCTATACACCAGGAGTGGGGAACCTTTTTTCTCTTTTTTTCTGCCAAGAGCCATTTAGATATTTATAACATCATTCGTAGGGCATACAAAATTATCAGCTTAAAAATTAGCCTGTTATATTTAGTCAAACATTTAATTAACTCCTAATGCCTTGGCAGGGCCAGACCAAATGATTTCACAGGCTTCATGTGACCTGTGGGCTGGACATTCCCCACCATTTTGTACACAGTGATTTGTAACTTCTTTACTTTAACTTGACACTGTATTGTAAACATCTTTCATGATTGGTAACTCTGAATAAGTGAAAGACATCTTGGTGAGAAAAGAACAACATGGTGCCATGTAAATATAGTGTTCTATTCTAGTTAAAATAACTGGTCTCTAGAACAAACTATGTAATCTTTTTTAAAAAGTCCTGGTCACCAAAATTAAATAACTAAGGAATTTTTAATTTCTCAATGTTGAACCAATTCAGTTCTGACTTGAATTTAACTGTGTGTATGGATAACACAAAAGGTCTAGTTGATACATACCACCTGGTTAAATTCAAGTTAAATTGTTATTATTAGTAATGATGAATAATTGAAATACATTAAAATGTCATTAGGAATCTTATTTGGGTGGAGTTTGGTTTTAATGAAGATTTTAAACTGAGCTTGAACAGTATTTTCAGTTCAAGGAAAAAACCAAATGCTCTAATTTTTGTTAAAGGTGAGGGCCTAGTTCCGTGGTCGGCAAACTGCGGCTCGCGAGCCACATGCGGCTCTTTGGCCGCTTGAGTGTGTCTCTTCCTAAACCTTAGGAGTACCCTAATTAAGTTAATAACAATGTACCTACCTATACAGTTTAAGTTTAAAAAATTTGGCTCTCAAAAGAAATTTCAATCATTGTACTGTTGATATTTGGCTCTGTTGACTAATGAGTTTGCCGAACACTGGCCTAGTTGTATTCATTTGCCCCTTGGTCTGGCGCCCCCACTCACCTGCTCCACCATCCCACTGCAGCTGATGCACAAAATGTTCCATGCTCTGCCACCTGCTGCCAATGCCTGCCATATTCTGCATGCGCCTCCCTGGTGGTCAGTGCATGTCATAGTGACCAGTTTTTCGGTTGTTCTGCTGTTTGGTCTATTTGCATATTAGCCTTTTATTATATAGGATATATATAAAAGCCTAAGTGACCATTACGACCAAATGACCAGCCAACCAGTCGCTATGATGCGCACTGACCATGATGGGGCAGACGCTCAAAGCAGGAACTGCCCCGGGTGGTCAGTGCGCTACCAAAGCCAACCTCCCATGGCCGGCCAACCTCCCCCAGTCCCTCCCCCCGGCTGGCAGGCCCCAATAGGGACTGGGCGAGATGGCCCCATTGGCCCTGGTCATCAGCCAGGCCTAGGGACCCCACCCATGCACGAATTCATGCACCAGGCCTCTAAGTACAGAAATACAATAA
>NW_006296404.1:141298-158520 GCF_000327345.1 Myotis davidii
TCATTTACCTTCTATATTCTTCCATTGCAGGGGCAAGCAAGTCTCCTGCTCACTCCAGCTCCGTGGCCACGGCCTGCTGAAAGCAGGTATCTGGGGTTTATTTACCATCTATAATTGAAACTTTTTTGCTTTTTGAGTGGAGCTCAGAGTCAGTGGCAGGCTGGCTTCTTCCACCACTGGAGCAAGCAAGCCTTCTGCTCCCTCCTGCTCCATGGCCACGGCCTGCTGAAAGCAGGTATCTGGGGTTTATTTACCTTATATAATTGAAACTTTGGAGCCTTGAGAGGAGCTTAGAGCCAGCCAGGGCGGGCGGGAGGTAAACCTCCTCCTAGCTCTAGCTCCGTGGCCACGGCCCACTGAAAGCAGGTATCTGGGGTTTATTTACCTTATATAATTAAAACTTTGTTGCTTTGAGTGTATCAGAGGCCAGCAGCAGCAGGCGGGGAACCTTGGCTTCTTCCATCACTGGAGCAAGCAAGCCTCCTGTTCGCTTCAGCTGCCTGGCTGCTGGCCGCCCTCTTGGTTGGCAGTTAATTTGCATATCTCACTGATTAGCCAATGGGAAGGGTAGTGAAGTTATGGTTAATTACCATGTTTCTCTATTATTAGATAGAAGATATATATTAGAGGTCTGATGCACAAAATTAGTGCACGGAGGTGGAAGGTGTCCCTCAGCCTGGCCTGGGCCCTCTCACACTCTGGGACCCCTTGGGTAGGGTCCCTAGGCCTGGCTGGCGATCAAGAGCTATTGATCAGGGGCTATCGGGGCTTTCCTTTCCCCTGCTGCCAGTAGCTGGCCCCACCCCCACCGCTGCCACTGCTTGCCATCTGTGCAGTGCTGCCCCCTCCCCCGCCACCAGTCGCCTCCCTCTGCCTGTGACAGGTGTCCGGTACGATTGCTTGGCTGGCCTGGGTCTCCCTCTGCAGGGCAATTGATCGCGGGGCTCCCAGATCAATAGTCCTGCAGAGGGAGGCCCCACCCACCTGTGGCAACACCTCCGGGTCGGGAAGCCTGGGCCTCCCTCTTTGAGGCGATTGATCACAAGGCTCTGTGATTGATCGCCCGGCAGTGGGTGGCCTGGGCCTCCCTCTGTGGGGCGATTTTGGGGCAATGGCTGGGACCCCCCCGGCCCCTGACCAATTGCATTCCATCCGCCTTGGCTGGCCTGGAGCCAGTACATGTCATAGGACGGTCGTCTGGACATTCTGCTGTTTGGTCGTTCAGTCTATTTGCATATTATACTTTTATTATTATAGAAGGAGAGAGAGAGAGAGAAGAGAGAAATACCTTACTTTACATTGAAAACTTTGATACTTTAATACTTTTCCATGGATTCAGTAGAGTCTTTTATAAAAGAAGAGTCTACCATGTAGAGAGTGATGTTAATATGAAGGCTAGTTAGCAACTTGTGTTTTTTTTTTATTTTATTGATTTTTTACAGAGAAGAAGGGAGAGGGATAGAGAGTTAGAAACATCGATGAGAGAGATCGATCAGCTGCTTCCTGCACACCCCCCAAGTGGGGATGTGCCTGCAACCAAAGTACATGCCCTTGAACGGAATCGAACCTGGGACCCTTTAGTCCACAGGCCAACGCTCTATCCACTGAGCCAAACCGGTTCGGCAACTTGTGTTTTTATTATGGCATTTGAAACAGTATCTCTGATCTCTAAGGCTGTACTTCTTGGCTTTTTGGAATTGATATTACAGCATGAGGATTTTTCTCTCAGAGGCACTGTCAAATTAGCTGATAATATGGGGAAATCAGGATAGAGGTTCCCTATTTCTGACATGATTAATGAGAGGAGCATGTGAGATGTAGATTATTAGAGAAATGTGGAAAACATTAATGGTGGATTCTAGTGGTTATGAAGTTAATGCAGTGTAAGGTATGGTGAAATACCTGTTTTCTCTTAGGTGTTCTAAGAGAAACTATGTGCTTAAAGTATTTCTATACTATAAAAAAGTAATGATAGGGTTTTGAAGGACCACTGCCCTGGAGGTACCTGAGTGATGAGTCATCAAAGAAAACCTGGAGAAAAGCTGCTACCACTGAAATAGTGATCAGTCATTATTGTTCAGAATAAAGGTTTCCCTTGCTATCGGAAAATAGAGCATTCTTATGAAACTCTTTCTAAGCTCAAATGGTATAAAGTGAAGAACCAGTTACCTTAGGACACATCTTGATAACAGATGCACAGAATAAATTGAGCTAAAGCACAGATTCTCACCCAGTTCAAAGTTTTGGTGGCTTCAGGCTGCGATGCTGAGTATAGGTCTCAGGAAGGAGCTGGGTGGGGCTGTTCTTTTTGTTGGGGGTGCATGTTGCCTCTGTAAGGGCTCACTGCAAAACAAACACTGAACACTATTTTCGCACTTCACCTTTTTCATAAAAGCAAAAATCTTCATGTTTCATTTGGTTAGCAAAACAGGTATTAATGTACCTCTTTTGTAAAAGCGAATTGGTATAAAGTGAATTTTTTAAAAGTGGGAGACACCTGCATGTTAGTCATTTCTGCTTCTCAAATAATCCGTAAGCTGAAAACTTCCCTCAGATAGGAAACGGGAACTTGGTGAATGAGTGTAAAATTCAGTTGTAGCTTTGAAAGGAGAAGAGAAGATAGAAGTAGTACTGATATCTCATGGGATGAATCCAAGTGAAAAGATGCTATGTTCCACATGACCACTGAAGATACTAAGTTGAGAAGAAGCTTAAAAGAGTAGTTGACAAATCACAACTTAATTGAGATGCAAAATTGGGGATAATTCGCTATAAGCAATTGTCAGATGAATATGTTTCAAACAAATAGAACAGATAAAAAATAGACCAGGGTTCATGGTATTCTTATACCTGGAATCACAGAACCTCCAGGATTTGGTCAAGTGCAAGGTTAGTCTAGGGTAAAATATTTGGGATTCCCTCTGGGTTCAGGCAGTTTCCTACAGGAGTAGGTTAGAATTTCTGTGAAGCAAGTAGTTTCCATGAGGTGGAAACTAGAAAAGGCGGGGTTCAGGCTCACTGTTGTGAATTATAACAACCTGCTGATGGGAGACTATATAGTGTTTATTTAATTTATTCACATGTTCACATTAATTTTAATATTATCTTGACCACCTAGTGACTGTTGAGTATTAAAATGTTTGCAGGAGAGTAGCTTTGTTTAGGAAATACCACTCCCCCCGCTAAAATTTACTTCTTTACAGGTGGTTTCCTTTAAAGCAGTATTAGAAGAGACAACTCCAAAACAGAAACCTTCATGGTGAAACCCCCACCTCCTTTATTATTTCTGTTTTGAAATGGAGTTTCCCCACATCACTTTTACAGCATTTCTTTTGGGACTGAGCATTTTATTTGTGAATGAGGGATGATTGACAGCCCCAAGAGTACCACATATTCAGTGGGGATAAAAATATACTTGCATCAGCCCTGCTAACTGTCTTGAATCCTAGCTCCATGGGGGTCTACAAAGGTGGCATCTCTGGCCTTTGGGAGAACATTCCAGTGTAATCACCCTCCAATCCCTGTCTTATCTCAGTGGTGTCCTGCACTTATGCAATTGTTCTTTGGTTACATTAAATGTTGGTGTGGAGTGATTGGCTTATGGTCACAATGCTAACTTTTGTAAAATAGGAGATTTGTTTCTAACAAAATTTTCAGACAGCTATCTTTTTTTTTAAAGGCCCCCTAATCCTAAAGATTATAGTTTATTTTCAAACATTTTTACAGAGAAAGTTTGTGCTTACTATCTTGTTTTTAATTCACCCCAACTAACGAAGACCATTCACCAGCTCCCTCCCTGCCCTTATTTGAAGGTACATGTTGCTTAGGGTACTTCTGACAGGAAAGAGGAGGTGGGTGCTATACTAGGGCATTACCAAAGGAGGAGCAGATGACAGTGAATTTATGGTTTAAGCCAGTGGTCTGCAAACTCATTAGTCAACAGAGCCAAATATCAACAGTACAATGATTGAAATTTCTTTTGAGAGCCAAATTTTTTAAACTTAAACTATATAGGTAGGTACATTGTTATTAACTTAATTAAGGTACTCCTAAGGCTTAGGAAGAGCCACACTCAAGGGGCCAAAGAGCCGCATGTGGCTCGCAAGCCGCAGTTTGCCGACCACAGGTTTAAGCCAAGTGGACCCTGAGTTTTGAAAACCAGTAATCTCAACTCTAGTTTGTACTTTAGACACATATTTTGAAAGCAAGTTTTAGTCTATGGGGTTCCTTAAGCTAAGTGTACTAGTATATATAGCAGGTCCTTAAATAGCATCATTTAGTTCAATGTCGCTTTATTATAACTTTGTGAGTAACAGTGATTTTGCTCATATATGGTTTTGCTTAAAGTTGCAGAACCTATCAATGATGTTAAGTGAGGATTTACTGTCTACACAGTGAGAAGCCCTGGAGCGTATAATGATATCAGTCTTCAGTGGAAATCACAATATTGAGTAAAAACTACTTGTAGTTCTCAAAGGTGGGATTATTGTTTACACACACACACACACACACACACACAGACAAAACTTTAATGACTTTAATGAGATGCAAGCTACTCATTTTGAAGTATCTAATTTTGGTTGAAAGAATTGTTTCTTAACCTTGTTGATTCCTCTAATTTTGCATCATTCCTAGCTAATGTAACACTGAGGTAATTTTATTTGTCCATTCACTTCTAGAAATCATAATGTTTTCTCATGAATTCATTCCTTTTGCATTAAGAAGAGTGATTAGGAATGTGTTTAGGATGGTGTTTGGTACTTGGCCAGATCTGGGGCCATGTCCTGTTATTGCTGGACCCATTTAAAAAAAAAACAAATTTTTTCTTGCTTTTAGCAGCACTGCCCCATTGCTGTTGAAAGATCAGGATGTTGGCCTGAGCTTGGCACCAGGCACTGAACCTCACTCAATGCCTTTCCCCTCTACTTTTAGGCATACCAGCACTGGAAACCATAAGATGGGGGTGTTGGAAAAATTTTGACAATACCTTAAGACACTGTCACATAACCATCAGACCTTCAGATGTATGGAAAAAGAGAACTTTTTCTTTCAAAACTTCCTTTGTGTTGACCTTAGTTTTTGCTTTTGAAGAATAAGCAGCAGATTGCCCAATAGACATGAGACAGAAAACCACCATCTTACCTTTTAGTGCTGCTGGCATGGGTTGCAGATAATTCTAGGAATTATAACCTATTTTAAAGATGATATGTTTTTGATTAAATATTTACAGAAACAACTGCCAAGAAATGTCTTAAAGGCAAATTACATTGCAGATGCAGCAGAAGTTAAATGCTTTAGGGATAAATGGGTGATATCTACTAGCAGGAAATAGTAACACTGTTGAAACTGTAGCAGGTCCTTGGCTGACCTTTGTACCGGAACATAGAATAATACATAACCCCTTCCTTAAACAGTATTTCATTGAGATGGGAAAAGACTTCTGCTCTGCTTGGGAGTTTTTAGTACTCTAGTGCTTCTCTTTGAATCTGTTCTTGAAATTCTTGTTTGGATGTCATCCTATGCAAAAGTGCCTCAGATTGAGGCATTTTAAATACTTAAGTAATGAATCCTACATTGAGTGTGTTTCACAGTGGGATTAACCTATTCCAAATTTTACACTTGCTGGAGTAGTATTATAACCAGAAGGCAGTCTTGTTTGTAAAAGCCAGAAATAGTCCCCAGATGAAGTTAATCAAGTTATTTTGGATTTCTGATTTGTTTTTTTAGCTATGTATACAATTCTTTTCCCCAATATCTTGAAGGAAGTTTTTTTTTAAAAAAAAAATCATGGTTAGGCAAGCCAACTGATAACCTAAGCAGTAACAGGTGTAACTGGATAATCCCGGAGGATAGCTGTTATTATTAGCTTTTTAAAAAGATGTAAATGTCTGGTTGGGTGTATTATTATTATTACAAGGTTGAGGGTTGCTTCAAGGGTGACCCTCTTTTTCTATTCTTTCTATATGTCTGCTTTCTGTGTTAGTCTAATGTTCATTTAAAGTATTATCTATTGAATGGTAAGCTTCACAAGTACAAAACATATGTTCACTGAATATTTATTGAACAAATACATGTGCCTGCACCTCTCAATGCCCAGGATTTTGGAAACTAGGTTTTAAAAAATACTAACAAGGAAAAGTGTTGTTACTGGCTGTACTTATTTTTAATCCCCTTCCTGAAATAAAAATGTTATTATGGTACTTAATCTTCAGGAATGATGTTTACAAAATGAAAGAAAATAGAGACCTAACCATGTGTTTTCTGCTTCAGTTGAGTCTATGCCCAATAGGGTGACATCACTTTCATATTTTAGAGAGGCCATATTATGGAATAGTCTTTACAGCTTTCTATTGCCATGCTAGAAAGTCTAGTGACTTAGTACCAGAGAAATTTTATTCCAATGTATTGTTCATATGTAGGGATCTCTTAACCAAATAGATTCTTTATGTTTTATTGGTTTTAGGAGAGAGAGGAAAGGAGAGGGAGAGAGAGAAAGAAATGTTCATGAGAAAGAAGCATCATTTGGCTGCCTACTGCACGCCCCCTATTGGGGATCGAGCCCACAACACGGGTATGTGCCCTGGCAGGGAATCAACAGGAGACTTTTCGGTTCATGGGACAATACTCAACCAAGATACACCATACAGGGCTTTCTTCCAGAGTTTTAAAATGTGATCTTATTACATGGCTTATTTTTAAAATGAATATTTCATTTTGGAATAATTTTAGATTTATAACACAATCATAAAGAGAGTCCAGAGGTCCTATATATCTTTACCCAGCACCCCCAATGTTACTATTTTACATAACATTGGTGCAGTACTTTTAATTAAACTATAGAATTTATTTGGGTTTCCCTAGTTTTTCTACCGAAGTATTTTTTCCTGTTCTAGGATCCAAAATTGTTATATATGTTTATTTTAGAAAATATGAATAGATAAAAATACAAACCAACTCTAATTCCCCTATCCAGAGACAACTACTGAAATTTTTAGTATATATCCTTCCATATTTTTTACTATAGAGAATAGAAATCCATCCCCCCCAAACCTTTGGATTTTCCTAAAAGACAGATTAGAAAGGTGTTTCATATACTATTTTTTATGATTTACTTTTTTTACTCTTAATATGGCATTTACATTTTTGTGAATATCTTCCTATGTCTGCTGTTTTTTAATATAGTTATACTTTAATTATTCTCTATCTTAGGTATTTTGTTTCAATTTCACTGATTATTTAATTCTTCATTACTTAAGGTCAAACTGTATATTATCTTCCCCCACCTAACCTGAAAAATGTCATATCAGTAAATGTAGCTCATTAAGTCAGTGATTCAAAATATGTGTGTATTAATTAGGTTGAACCATTTGAAATTGCCTTTTTTTGGTATGTAACAGATTTGTGACTATTGGAAGTTTTATATGGTTCAACCTAATAGTTTGTAAAAACTTTCGAGGTTGCTCGGATCTCTCCCCTCGCCCCGCCCCCTTCTTACCCCACTGAGAATCCCAGGCCTCTCACTCAACTGAAAATTTCTGCACGTTAGAATGGTGAGTCGATTCTGAAGCATGTTGACCTGGCAAAAATGTTAACAAACACCTCCCAGGCAGCTCTGAAATTTACAACACCCTTAAGACCTATGCCACTTCAAAGATATATGCAGAGAACTTGAACTCCAGTGAACTGCATCTGCCCATAGTATATTGAAAATAGACATCTGAGCATTCAACCTAAGCTCTGCAAGGTAGCCCAAAGGCTGTTTCCTGGTTCCATAACTGTATTGGATAATTAGGGCACTGGTACCACCTAGTGGCACCTTACGGATGATCTGCTGATGTTGCTGTACTGCTCTCCAACATTTCAAATACTTTTACCTCTTTTCCTTTCTTTTATGCTCTTCCATGTTCACGATCTCACCTTTCTTTCCTCCCCACCTATGCCAATGGCACTTATGGGTTTCCTTTAGCCCAGATAATAATATTCAGGAAACTATACTTGCCATATGCTTTTGTGGTGTTATCCTTATTTAAATTAAGGCTTTGGAATATGAGACATGAAATAGGGAAAACACACCGAATCAGGTGCTATTTCTCTGCTACAAAGCCATGATTCCTACCCAGAATGGGTGTAAAGTTTTTACTTTTTTAAAATATGGCACTTCTCATGTTTAATTTATTTATTTTATTTTTTTAAATGTATTTATTGATTGATTTCAGAGAGGAAGGGAGGAGAGAGAGAGATAAAAACATCAACGATGAGAGAGAATCATTGACCAGCTGCCTCCTGCACAACCCCCCACTGGGGATCGAGCCCGCAACCCAGGCATGTGCCCTTGGCCGGGATCGAACCTGGGACCCTTCAGTCCGCAGGTTGACACTCTATCCACTGAGCCAAGCCAGCCAGGGCTCATGTTTAATTTAAAGTTTCTCAATATATGGGAGGAAGCACTCCTATATATCTCAGATGTGAAGAGATATAAACTATTACCTACAGTGAAATCTTTAACTCAGAAGACATTCTTTGTTTTCCTTTCTCTTGAGCATGACTTATTATTTTATTCCATGTTCATTCAAGAACCATATAGTAAGCACCTACTGTGTACCTGTACTGTGCTAGATTCTGAAGATTATAGTGGTGATCAGGACAGACTTGACTTCTGGCTTTAATGGGCTTACAGCCCAACAGGGGAACAGAAACTTGAACAAGTTTAAGTGCTGTACTCTGGGTGCTGGGAAAGCAAATAGCAGAGACACCTGAAGGAAGGCTTTTTAGAAGTGTCATTTAAGCTCAGACCTAAAGGAAGCCAGAAAAAAGGAAGAGAATGTTCTTGGCAGAGGGGAAAGCCTGTGCCAGATGTTGAGGTGAGAGATTAAACGTGGTTCTTTTGAGAAATTTATGGTGGCTGGAGCTCAGAGATTAATCTTTTAAACCTCACAACAGTCCCATAGTATTATTCCCTCCATTTTAAAGTTGTGGTAAATGAGGCACAAAGAGGTTAAATAATTTGCCTAAGGTCATAAAACTCTAGGAAGTGGAACAGCCAGGAATTGGACCCAGGCCATCTGGCTCCGGGATATTGACCCCTCACTACCACAGTAGACTGCCTCTCAGCAGGGCATTGTGTTATGTTGAAGCATCATTGGTCAACTCTGCAGACTTCCATGAAGCATATCATCTTATCATGTTAATCTGTGGTCTTCTTTTTTGATGGGCAATGTTAAATGAAATCTGTACTAGTCACAGACTATTCCTAGAGCTGGAACTTATGAGTATGTGAAAAATCCCTTAAGCTTATAGTATCTGGGTTAGCCCAGAAACTTTCCAGTTAGCTTTGGCCTTTTTTTCACTGATTGGAAATCAAATACCTCATTTGTTATGCAACTCTTAAGTTTGTTAACTGGTATTTCCCAGAACATCATAGATGGGAAGTTACAATTGGTTGTACTTTTTTTTTTTGGCAAAAAATGTGTACAAGATATGTACTGCCTTGCCTGCAAGGCTAGAATTTTTGTTTTTGAATTCTCAATTTAACTTGGCCATATCCTTTTCTATGACTTTTAAAGTTAGTTAAAGGGTTAATACAGCTTCTTAAATAGGTCTATAGTCTTTAAAAATCATATAAACTAAAAAATATGTACATGGAGATGTTTTCATACATTGGATCTGATTTATTCTTTATGTACCTAAAATACAAGTATGTGTTTTCTAAGATGAGGAATTGACTTCCGTTTGAAGTTATTAGTTAAGGTCTTACCCTAGATTTTAGAAGTTGGGTGTTCAGTCTTATACAAACTATTTAAGCTTGTCACGATTTGATATTGGAAGTCGAAACATGTAATAGAGAGTCGTGTGTGTTTGTGTGTGTGTGTGTGTGTGTGCGTGCGCGCGTGCATGTGTGTAAAGTGGCACAGTGCTGGTGCTTTCATTTATTTGCCCATTTGTATATTACTGTGGATTCCATCCGGAGATAGTACTTGGAAATATCTTTTCCAGTAGTGAATGTTGGCTTCTGCTGATGTAACCAGGCCATTCTTGCCTTGTTCTCTATGGGTCATCACTGGGGATGTTTTGCAAAAAGAGAGGGGACTCTGATAATAATTACAGTGAACAGTAAGTGTAAACCAGGGAACAGACCTTAGCAAGGTGGGAAATGTGATCATCCTCATTCTAACCAATTCATACAGGGATCAAATTTGTGAATTTAGCACAGAAGCATTGGCTCAACTCAGTTGAGGTATCCAGTAGCTACAGGTAGATTTGGAGCAAAAACATTAAATTTCAATTAAGTGTATTATTGTATATTGCAGTGAAATTGTATGTATAGCAGCTGTATTTTTACAGGTTTTTGCATTGTAAAGTCTGTGCTGTGAGGCCCTTTTGAGGTTATTGAAGGACACATTCAGAACTGTGTGGGCCTTTCAGGAAGTGAGATTACTTAATTATACCTTGCTGTTGCCCAAAATGTTTTGAAATGAAAACTTTGAGGGAAAGAAATGATTCTGCCTTTTCTGGCTCCTAATGCTTTTAGACATTAATTTAGCTCGTACACATTTGTAACATGATGTTAAGTTTATTGTAATGTCTAATGTCTAAAGCAAGACAGTCATAGGTAAGATGATATCCTCTGAAGTTTGAGTTGTTAATCCTAGGGTTCAGTTGTAAACAAGAGGGTAGTGATGGAGAACTAACTTCTGAAATCCTCTCCTTTCATAATCCCTCTTATCACCCGAGTGGAATGCAAATACGTGATACCCATTTGGTGCCTTTTGTCTTGTGATACCTTGTGATCTTTTCCAGTGGCGGGCCTCAGTTACCATAAGGGGGCTGGTTCTGGTCAGGTGAAAACCATTTTCCTTTTGGAGCAGAAAAGTGCAAGTATGTCGTGGTACCTATTAAATCTTATGCAGATATCATCTAGTGCTGGCATTTGAGTTCCTGTTCGTTTTAATAGGATAAGTGAGTGGAACTGTGAGTTTTGAAAAAATTATATTTCCATCTGTGCACAACCCCTCATGATTGTCTGGCTGTTTGATATTGTTTATTCACTTGCTAGTAGTAGTCACATTTTGTTAGTCACATTTTGACACAGGTGACTACAAAGGCACATTTAACATTTTATAGTAAGAGAAAAGAAACGTAATTTTATTTTATAGTACACAAGCAAAATAAATTTATTTTCCTTTGAGTTTAAAAACAGAGGTGTTTAATCTTCCTTCTGTAGCAGTTGAGGTCAAGTTGTGGCTCCTTTTAGTGTCACTTTGCCACTTGAGTAGACCACATAGCCCTCTTTGTTGTCACTTATCAACATACAGAATTAATTAAAAGACTGGTGCTGTATTTTCTGCTTATTAAACGATATAATAAAGAGCTAATATGCTAATTAGACCAAACAGCAGAACGACCATCCGGACAACCTTCTGGATGATTGTCCAGACGACCTTCCAGACGAAGCCAGGGCTGCAAGGGCTGAGTCCCTTGCATGCATTTCGTGCACCAGGCCTCTAGTTAAATGATAAAAGTAATATATTCACTGTAGAAGTTTTAGAAAATCTAAATAAAATATAAGAATAAAACAAAATTACCTATCATCTACAACCCAGAGATGAACATTTGTCTCGGAGCCTACATATATTTGAAGAAGCTGATACTGTACTTTAAGTTTCATGTTAAACCAATTTCACTTCATATATTTCCTATATCCTTGAATATTCTTTCATAATGTTGCATTTGATAACTATAGTAGTTAATCATATGGTTACATCATTATTTACCAATCTCCTTTTGGGCATTCAAAGTTATTTCTAGTTTTTCTGTTATTTATATTACAATGATGACTATTGTCTATATTTTTGTGTTTGCATTTCTGGTTATTTTCTTAGCATATTCCTAGAAGTAGGAAGTGAAATTACTAGGCTATGAAGTATGACTTAAGGCCTTGTGGTGCATATTGCCAAGTTGCTTTCTATAAAGCTTGTACCAATTTACACTTTTGTCAACAGTATATAAAGTGCCTTTTAAAAATACATTTGACAGCACTGAGAAGTTTCTTTGGTCTTAATTTGTACTACTTTTGATGAAACCCCAGTGCCTTCCTCTCTGTTGTAGTAAATAAAATTATTGCTGGCAAAAATGAAAGTGGCAATGTAATATTGTAAACGGTGGTGCTATAAGGAACTGGTAGCCCCAGATACTTTGAGAATCATTGAAACAGGCCATATTTTAGCTCTGAGTCTGTGTTTTTAAAAATATATTTTTCCTTTCTCAAGCAGTTTATCAATCTTAGCTTTAATGTAATGGAAAGTGCTAATTTTTTTCTCATAAAGTTAGTGCTCCATGAGTACTTATTGTTTATTATGTTAGTCCTTTCTGTGCGTATATCTCTTGACTCATATTTTGTTGTCTTCAGAAACAAAATGTAACTTCTGATAAAAATTGCACACATTTTTGGAAAGTTTTGATTGTCACAGTAGTACTTTCTGGTCAGGATCACTTAAAGTAATAAACACTTCTTTCAAGTATTGTTCAGGTCTTTTGTATTTTAATGAAAGCCTTGTAAGTTCAGTACCATCCATGTTTCAACACACTTCTTAAATAAACTTGGAAGAGATTTGGTAAGTTCAATGTTTGATATTATGCAATCTATTTATAAAAATATTTTAGAATTCAGTATCGTAAGATTTTTGGTCCTGATTCATGAGTTACCAGTGTGACAGCAATTTTCCTCTATTAAAACTTTTCACCCCCAGTGGTTGTTTCATAATAGTCAAGCTGTGTCTTAGACCTTACAAATAGGATTTGTTGAGGTTTATGACTTTAAAAATTATTATTTAAATGCATTTGATATGCTGAATGTTTTTAAAGAGAATATATTTTTCTCTCTTGGTAGTGTTAATTTAATCCTAGGTAGCTGAAGAGATAAGAATAGTGCACATATTTGTTGTTTTCTAATATTCAGACATTCATCTTAACCCCTTCCCCGGCAGAAACGTGTATACACGTTTTCACAAAATGTTCTTTTTTCAGTCGTCGACGAGTATACTCGTCTAAAACTTTACCTTCAAAAACCAGCTACATACGTACCATTCTAAATAATTTCATCTAGAAACTTTCTGAGGAAATGCTATTCTTAGCCACAAAAATGGGAAGAAAAAATAATTACAAACTGTTTTCATAACCAGCATCAAAAATACTATATAGAACCAAAATAAAAAAAATTAGTCTGAAAAAGAAACGTTTTTTAAAAAAAAATTGTTGGGGAAGGGGTTAAGATTGAAACTAATCACTAGTGATTAGAAATAAATTCTTAATTTTACTATATAGCTAATCACATGAGATCATAAAGTTAGAGAAATTAGACCCTATTTTAGCTCCTATGGTGTTTTGGAGGGGAGAGGGAGAAGCGTTTCTGATTTTAAACCCTATTTTGGCTCTGAAAGTCTACAACTTTGTAAGTAAGGATGGAAATTTGCATGTGGTTAATCATTCTGTCCCAGTTGAAGTCTAATAGTTATATTGTAGACTCGGTACTTTTATTTTTTATTTATTTGCTTTTTAAAAAATATTTTTATTGATTTCAGAGAGGAAGGGAAAGGGAGAGATAAGAATATCAATGATGAGAGAAAATCATATCAGCAGCCTCCTGCATGCCCCCTCCTGGGGATTGAGCGCACAACTGGGGCATGTGCCCTGACCTGGAATCAAATCATGACCTCTTGGTTCATAGATCAATGCTAAACCACTGAACCACACTGGCTAGGCAATACCTTTATTTTTATACACACATAATTTGTGTGTGTGTGTGTGTGTGTTTTGTGTGTGTGTGTGTGCATATATATAATATATATATAATTTTTTTAAAACTCAAGAGTTCCACTCACCTATCACATGTGTATATGTGTGTGTGTGTGTGTATAATTGATCATATTCATGCTAAATTTATCGTATTCACTGTCACCAATCTAATGCCAATAGGATCTCCAATCTGGGGTAGAGAAAGCTGAGAAATCTTATTGAGGTGAACAGTTTACAAATTCACGAAAGGCAGTTTCTGATAGAAGCATAAAGTGTGCTCCATCAAGATAAATCAGAGGCTATCTTTCTTTTTTTAGGGCAAAGGTGGAGATTTACTGAAGAACAAGTACCCAGAGGCTATCTTTTATAGAGAAAGTTGCTGCCCTGGTTATGGGTTAGTTCATTTTTATGCAAATGAGGAATCAAAATTTACGCAGTCTCATTGGTCCAAATAGAACTGTCCTGATTGGTTGGCTTCACACATTCTGATTGGTTGTTCTGGAACCACTCTGATTGGTCAGTACATATGCAAATTAGGGTATAACTGCATTCCGATTAGATGAAGCAGGTCTCTAAGGATGATGGCTGAAGCTCCCTTACAAGGGTTGACTCAGGTAGGAACACAGTGCAGGAGTCTGGCAGCTCAATTCTGGCTTTCCCACAGAACATGAGATGCTTCTGCCAGCAATTGCAGCTAGACTCTGGTTGTGAATTTGAACCCAGTAAACTACAAGGAGTCCTTTTTGGCAGATATATTCCTTCTTGAGGTTCACAAACTAAGTGTGTGTGTGTGTACGCGCGCGCGCACGCGCACGCAATTACCATGTTAATTATAAAGGAAAAAGCTATCATAAATGGGTGATAACAGATTTCTTAGCGAGAGTTGGAGTATTTCTTTTGGTATTCAAACTAACTCTGTCTTTGATGTTGGGTAAAGGCAATGGATGCAGTATTAATTACCCCAGAATACAGATTTATCTATGTAAAGAAATATCTACTGTTCTCATGCAATTTATATGTTCTTCTAGCACTGAAAATGAGCTTTGAGTTAAGAGTAGAACCAAGGATTTTATGTTTAGCTAAAATTGTTATATTTCTAAAATACAATGGCACCTTTTTGTTATACATACTTTCCCAAAATATCTGCTTAAAATGATAAAATAAAATAAAGTTAAAAAAATCCGGCAAAGTGGTTTGGTTGGTTGTTGGAGCATTTTCTTTTGCTCAGCGACTGCAGCTTCTCCTTGGGCAGCAGGCATGGTGAGTGGGTTCAGGACAAGGCCTAAGACTTCCGGCACTGGGTGAAAGAAAATGGTTTAAACCAAGCCGAGTGCTCACAGACCCACATGAGGGAAAGCTTCCTGAAAGAGCTTGCCACTAAAGCTGCCAGGGAAGGTGCCCCCTCTACTGGTGCGGTGTGAAAACGTCCTTAAGGGCTGGCCACTAAAGCTGCCAGGGAAAGTGCCCCCTCTACTGGTGCGGTGTGAAAACGTCATCACTACAGGCCCAGGACCATTGTTCCATCATTACCAGAAGTCAACCTACCTAGTTTCTGTTCTATAAGCTGCGTTTCCAGCGGTAGGTGAGGGAGATCACCCAGGATTTCAAAACGGATTGAGGTTTGAGGTTTCAGAGTTCGTCACTGGTGCACTACAGGAGGCTAGTGAAGCGTACCTGGTAGGTTTATTTGAAGGTACTAATCTGTATACCATTCACACTAAGAGAGTTACCATCATGCCCAAAGATATACAGTTGGCTCGCCAGATACTGGGAGAGAGAAATTAAGTGAAGGTAATTTTTATCGTGTTGTAGCAAATTCTGTAAAATACTTTGGTTTAATTTGTGACTTTTTTTTTGGTAAGAAATGGTTTATAATATGTTGCACTGTACTTAAGTCATTCCATCTTTCTCTCAGGTTGAATGTGAAAAGTGATTGTTCACACACCTTAGTGATATGAGCACTCTTGCTCAGGAGTGAAAACTTAATAGTATTAAGAAGGGATGGGTGATACTTCTTGCTTCTCATGTTTCTGTATGTTAATGACTTGTTGGGTAGCTATTAAGGTACTAGAATTGATAAATGTGTACAGGGGCCTTTTGCGATAAAACTGGTTATGACTTGATCCAAGTGTCTAACAATTGGGGCTAAGTCTGACAATGCATGTGATAAAATGTAGAATGTAGGATTTTTCAAGGGTGAAGATACAAGTCTTAACCACAGTGTGACTTACAATTTCCTAAAAAAAAAAAAAAAGTAACCGGGCAGCTATAGAACACACTATTTGCATTTATAATAGCAATTTTATATATAGTAATGTCAACATTTTTAAATTAAATGTTTTACATTCTCCTGTGGGGCACCTTGTCATTAAGGTATGTGTAATTTAGGGTCCAGTTGGTTTTCGCCTAACTAAACTGCTCTTGTTTTCATAGTAGTAAAATACTTTGCAAATTATACCTTCCATAAGTTCTTATTCTAGCATATGTTAACTGACCCTCTAGCTGATAAAGTAAACACTAATAGGGGGATTTTATAAAGGCTCTAGAATATAATACAAGTTATTCACACAGTATAATCTGTTGCTAATATTCTGAACTAGTTAGTGCAGCTTTTCTTTGTGTTGTGGTTGGTCTCATAACTAGGTTGACTTTTTTCTCTATCAACAGGAAACAAAACCAAAATTATTTTCTTTGTGGAATTTGTATTATAATAACCCTTAGAGTAAACTTGCTGGGGAGGGGGGGCACATAACTCCTGCTTATTGAATCTCTTCTAGTTAAGATGGCGTCCAGTTAGGTTACATCTGGAATATGGTCCTGGGAAGATCACATTATAGAGATGGTCTTCAAAAATAGTTTTTATACTTATATTTCTATTGAAGTTTTTAGGTCCTTATGTATGTTGACTAAATTTAAAAATTAACTTGTTTATCTAAAAAAATTCTATCATAAAAATAATTATAAACAGCCCAGGCCATGTTTCTCAGTGGTTGAGCATCTATCCATGAACCAGGAGGTCATGGTTCGATTCCCAGTCAGGGCACATGCCCAGGTTGCAGGCTCGATCCCCAGTAGGGCACGTGCAGGAGGCAGCCTATTGATGAGTGTCATCATTGATGTTTCTCTCTCTCCCTGTCCCTTCCTCTCTCTGAAATCAATAAAAACATATTTTAAAAATTATTGCAAACAAATGAAATGATGTAAAGGAAAAAAAAATGACTTAATCCAGCCATACTTTCTGACAATTGTTTTTTCTTTTACCCATTCCAACGAATATTTGATGCTATTTCCAAGTTAAAATATTATCAACTAGAGTCCTGGTGCACAAAAATTTGTGCACTCATGAGTGGGGGGAGTCCCTCAGCCTGGCCTGTGCCCTCTCTCAGTCTGGGACCCCTCCGGGGATGACCACCTGCTGGCTTAGGCACACT
>NW_006296404.1:159117-164570 GCF_000327345.1 Myotis davidii
CTGGGCAACCAAGCCTCCTGTTTACTCCAGCTCTGTGGCTGCCGGCCACCATCTTGGTTGGGTTATGGATATAGTCGCTCTGATTGGCTGGTGGGCGTGGCTTGGGGCATAGCAGAGGTGCGGTCAATTTGCATGTTTCTCTTTTATTAGATTAGATAGTCTACATTGTAGTTATTTTCTCACTTCAAGATTATAAGAAGTATTTCCTCATATTTCCAAGTTAAAGTGAGATACAGAGATAATAAGCCACAATATTAAATTATATTTCCAAGTTAAAGTGGGATACAGAGATAATAAGCCACAATCCTTGCCTCGAATGAGCTAACAGTTTAGATAAATGATTAAGATAAATTTATACCAGTAAATAATACAAGGTAATAATTTTACAGCTATTAGGGAAAAGCTCTATAGAAGTTCAAAAGAAGACTAGACATTTTAGCTCCATATTGGTGAAGGTATCCTGGGAAAGTTGGCTTTTGAACAGAATTCTAGGTAGAAAGAAGAACATGAATACTTGGTGAAGCAAGAGAATGGAATGGCAGTTTTTAACACATTGTTTGTGGGTAGTTTTTATCACGTGCTAACAGGTGGCGCGGGCCATTTTTGCTAATTTTTTGCGCAGATGGCAACGTTCAGTAAAATTACGATAACTTTAGTTTATGTATTTATACGTTACCCGCATTCTACCGCTAGTCTTTAAAAAACGTATTAATACGTGTCCCACACTCTACTACACTGGTAGAACGTATAAATACGTAAAATATATAAATATGTTTCCCGCATACAATGTGTTAAGATAATAAGTGGTTTATTTGGAGTGGAATACAGGTAAGGAGATACTTTTCCTGTTACATTAATGCAATCATTTTATAGTAAAACTAGAGGCCTGGTGCACAAAATTCATGCCCTGGGGGGGTGTCCTAAGCCCAGCCTGCACCCTCTCCAATCTGGGACGCCTCGGGGGATGTTTGATATTCCTCTCACAATCTGGGACTGCTGGCTTCTAACCACTTGCCTGCCTGCATGCCTGATTGCCCCTAACTGCTTCTGCCTGCCAGCCTGATCACCCCCTAACCACTCCCCTGCTGGCCTGATAACACCTAACTGCTCCCCTGCCAGCTCAGTCACCCCTACCTGCCCTCCCCTGCAGGCCTGGTGGCCCCCAGCTGCCCTCCCCTGCCGGCCTGATCTTGCTCCCAACTGCCATCCAATGCAGGCCTGATCTTGCCTTCAACTTCCCTCCTCTGCCAGCCAGTTTGGTTCAGATTGGTCGGTTTCTATGCCAGTCAGCATCAAAAGCTCTGCCTCCTAGGCAGCCATTGGCTCCTCACACTTCACCCAGATTTGGTTCTGGTTGGTCGGTTTCTATGCCAGTAAGTGTCTCTGGGCCTATCAACGGGGCCTGATCAGAAAGGCGAGACTGATCAGCAGCCCTAGGCCTGGAGAGAAATAGAGGTGTGACTGCTGGCCAGGCCGGAGCGAAAGAGAGAGGGAAGTGCTGATCAACAGCTGCCACAGAGGCTACAGATCAGACCCTGCTTCTCTCATCAGGCCTCTCTCGGCCTGATTCACCGCCCCCTCAGCAGTCAGTGCTGGGTCACCTTGCCTGCTGACTGCAGGACTGGTCAAGCCTCCAGTCATGACAGACCCAGGGTTTTTATATATTAGGATACTTAATGGTGCTGATTGGTGTATAAACAGGTGTAGGCATTCTGGAAAGTAATTTTGTAGTATATATTAAGAGCTTCCTTTCCCAGCCCCACTGTATCAAACACACCCAGAATCTTCTACCTAGGACCTAGTAATCACACTTTTAGGAAATATGAGGAAATACTTTTTATAATCTTGAAGTGGGAAAATGATCCAAAAGCTACAAAGCAGACTATTGTAATATTTTACTGCTTAAAACCAAAACCAGTATTTGGTCCAAAGCACCCAAAATAAAGGAAAAATCTATAATACTTGGAAAAATATTTGTAATAAATCAGACAAGGGCTTCTCTCCTTAATAGAAAAAGGGCTGTTATGAATCAATGAAGAAAAATGAATAAGCAAGTGAAGAATGGACAAGTCACTCATGTAAGAAATTCAGATATCTGTAATAATAAAAGCATAATATGCTAATTAGACCGGACAGCCAAACGACCTTCCGGACGTCATTTCAGACTTCCTTCCAGACAACATTTCAGAAGAAGCTGCGGCGGCGGGGGCCAAGGCAGAGGTGGTTAAAGGCAATCAGGCAGGCAGGTGAGTGGTTAGGAGCCAGTGGTCCCGGATTGTTTGAGGGATGTCCAACTATCAGTTTAGGCCAAATCCTGTCAGTCAGACATCCCCCAAGGGGTCCCGGATTGTGAGAGGGTGCAGGCCAGGCTGAGGGACCACCTCCCCTCCCCATGCACCGGTCCTCTAGTAAAATATTTTTATATGTTCATTGAAAATTAAAACAGTGTTTTTGGTATCTATCAGAGTTCAGTCTAGTGTTGGAGGGGATGTGGGGAAATGGGTACTACTGGTGGGAACGTGAAATGGTATATTCTTTTTAAGAGGCATTACATTTTTCTTTTGTAAATAAGTTTTAGACTTTTACAAGGGAGTTGCAAAAACAGTACATCATTTCCATGGATCCCTATACCTAGCTCTCCCTAATGTTAGCAACTTACATAATTATGGTACAGTTACCAAAACTGAAGAATTAACATAGGTACAGTACTATTAATTAAACTACAGACTTCATTCAAATTTTATTAGTATTTCAAATAACATTTTCTGTTCTGGATCCAATCCAGGATCCCACATTATATTTAGTTCTCATGTCTCCCTAGTCTTCTCTAATCCATGACAGTTCCTCAGCCCTTGTTTTTCGTGACCTTGACAATTTTGAAGAATAGTGGTCAGTTACATTGAGAATGTCCTATGTCCCTAATTTGGATTTATCTAATGTATTTTTTTCATGGATAGATTTAGATTGTGCAATTTGGTCAAGAATACCAAAGAAGCAAAGTTGTGTCATTTTCAGTGTCATGTACATCATGTCAGTGTGCCCTTTTTCTGGTGATGGTAATCTTGATGTGGTTAAAGTAATTGTCAACTGTTTTACTACAGTGAAGTTTTAATTTTTCTCTTTGCAATTAATAAATATTAATTATACTGTTATATTAATATGTATTTTGGGAAGATGCTTTTTTTTAAATCCTCACCTGAGGATATTTTTTCATTGATTTTTAGAGAAAGTGAAAGAGAGAAAGACAGAAAAATCGATGTGAGAGAAACACATCAATTGTTTGCCTCCTGCATGTGCCCTGCCGGGGCCCAGGCTAGGGAGGAACCTGCAATTGAGGTGCATGCCCGTGACCAGAATTGAACCCTGGGACCCTTCGGTCTGCAGGCCAATGCTCTATCCACTGAACCAAACCAGCTAGGGCTGGGGAAGATGCTTTGAGACCATGAATATATCCAGTTCAACTTTAGACTTTTACTCAACCACTGTTAGCATCCATTGATGGATTTTGCCTGCAGCAATTATTACTGTGCTGTGTTAATGGACATTTTCTATTGCCTTTATTCCTTCCACATCTATTAATTAGAATTATTCTCTAAGGAATATTGGTCTCTTCTCCCTCATTTATTTATTCATTTAGTCAATAATTTATTTTTATTAATATAGCCCCCTGGATATTTATTTTATTCTTTGGGATATAATCTCATAATATCATTTATTTTGTGCAAATTGTATCAGCTTTGATCATTGGGAGATCTTTTGGGTTGGACCCTGTGTCCTGTTGGCACGACCTCATTTTTTTAAAGCACATTCTTACATTCTGACCCCAGAAGATACTAGGCTCACCTTGCATTTTTCCTGCCCTGGCTCTGAAATCAACTAGTTCTCCACCGAACCTTGGTTTCTTTTATTGGAAAATAGTCATTGGAAACCCAAGATCTGGGTGCTGGTATCATCAACTAGGGTATCTCTGCTTTTAGTACCTGAGGACAATTTTAATAGACTAACATCTAAAATGGTTATACCCTTTTGATCTAGCGATTATGTTAGAAATGAATCCTATAGAAGCACTGGCATAAATATATTGCTAAGGATGTTCATTGCTGTATTTCTAATGAGAAATTAGACAAATCCAGTATGTCCATCACTAGGAAAGATTGGTTAGACTTAATTTTGATATGGTCGTACAATAGAATACCATAGAACTATTAAAAATTATTAGGTAGATCTATGTGTTTTGGCATGGAAAGACATGTAAGAAAGCCAGTTTTTAAAGAAATTAAAATATGCTATTATTTTTAAAAAATATATTTGTATTTCAGAGAGGAAGGAAGGAAGAGTGAGAGAGAGATAGAAACATCAGTGACGAGAGAGAATCATGGATTGGCTGCCGCCTGCACGCCCCCTACTGGGGATCGAGCCTGCAACCCAGGCATGTGCCCTTGGCCGACAGGAATCGAACCCAGGACTCTTCAATCTGCAGGCTGATGCTCTATCCACTGAGCCAAACCAGCTAGGGCTAAAATATGCTTTTAAAAGTCCCCAAGAGCCGAAACCGGTTTGGCTCAGTGGATAGAGTGTCAGCCTGTGGACTGAAAGGTCCCAGGTTCGATTCCGGTCAAGGGCATGTACCTGGGTTGCGGGCACATCCCCAGTAGGAGATGTGCAGGAGGCAGCTGACCGATGTTTCTCTCTCATCGATGTTTCTAACTATCTCTCTCCCTTCCTCTCTGTAAAAAATCAATAAAATATATTTAAAAAAAAATAAAATAAAAGTCCCCAAGAGTAACCACCAAAGTCTTCAAAGCTATTATTTCTAGAGGATTGAATAAAAAATATACTTTCATATTATATTTTATGTTTTTTAATGTTTCAGTTTTTTAAACAGCTCGTTGAGATATCATGAATGTTTTAAAAATAGTTTGTTTTTAAGTGTAGTTTTCATCTACTATTACTTATCAATATATGACATATATATTTATCTAACACAAGACCTATAAAAGACCATTGCTTAGGGAAATGTTTTGTATGGGACTCACCAGAATTTAATTTTTTTAAAATAAATCTTTATTGTTCAGATTATTACAGTTGTTCCTCTTTTTCCCCCCCAAAGCTCCCCTCCACCCAGTTCCCACCCCACACTCTGCCCTTACCTGCCCCCACTGTCCTCATCCATAGGTGTAAGATTTTTGTCCAGTTTCTTCCCCCAGACCCACACCCCTTTCTCCCCTGAGAATTGTCAGTCCACTCCCTTTCTATGCCCATGATTCTATTATATTCTCCAGTTTATTCTGTTCATCAGATTTTTTATTCACTTGATTTTTAGATTCACTTGTTGGTAGGTATATAATTGTTGTTCATAATTTTTATCTTTACCATTTTTCTTCTTCTTCCCCTTCTTAAAGAATACCTTTCAGCATTTCATATAATCCTGGTTTGGTAGTGATCAACTCCTT
>NW_006296404.1:165773-169995 GCF_000327345.1 Myotis davidii
TGTGAAGCAATGCAAGCTGCTGTGGGGCCTTGGGCCTTCTCTTGGAAGTTCTGGGTCTGTCTAGCCCAGCTGCAGTTGTTTAGGTAATTTTCAGGTTGCAAAGGGGCCGGGGCATTCATATGAGAAGCCTCTGCTCACAGCTTGGGTGGGGCGGGGTCTCAGGGAATCAACAGGGTGGAGCAAACAGCTATGGCTGGTCCTCAGTTCTCCCCTACCAGGTCTCAGTGTCCCGCGGTAATCGCTGCAAGCACCTCTGAGAAAGCTGCCCTCAAGTTTCGTCCGCTGCCAGACAGTCCCGTTTCTCTCCGTATGAGTCTAGGTCCCCAGAGACTTGCCTGGAACTGGAGTCAGGGCCATCGGGAGCTTGAGACTCCCTCCCAATTGAAAAAGACACCAGCGTCCTCCATTGCCAGCCCTTTCCGCGCGTACCTCCGTACCTCTGCACTTTAGTTCCACACCTCCTGAGTCTCAGTGGGCTTTTCTCTTTCCTTCTAGTTGTAGAATTTCCACTCAACCAGCCTTCCTGTGATTCTGGGTGATGTCTGTTTTGTCTTTAGTTGTAGTTTTGAAGTGGTTGTTCGAGGCAGCAATTTCAGGTGTTTACCTATGCTGCTATCTTGGTTTCTCTCCAGAATTTAATTTTAGATTTGAACATTAAGTGCTTAGGGCTTTGTTAATATTTTTACTCATTTCTGAAACATTTGTTTTTAAATTTATTAAGATTGGTCCTTGATATTAAGTAGAGGAGGACGATTCATCATGCTTGAAATATTTCCAACAGATGCTATCACAAGTTTAGTATTTACTTTACTTCTGAAGAATGCTTTTAAAGTATTGGTTAACAGAATAACTTATTTACAGAGAGGGCAAAAACCAAGCACATTAATGGTTTGTTTTTTGTCTCAAAATATGAGGGTTTTCTGAAGTTGTTTGGATTTGTATTTCTTTTTCCTTAATCACTCTGTTAGCTGCACGGATGCTGTTTTTCTCCCTGGTATTCATTCAGTGAATAAGGCTTTCTCAGTACTGCCTTATTCCCTAATTAAAAGATGATAAACTCTAGATCATGTATTATCTCTTTTTTTCATACCACCAGGTGATAAGTAATATGTTGTGTTATTCTGGCATCAGCTTCGTGTCATTTTCTCTTGTGCTTGATTTAATCTCATGGTATTTTGTTACAGTAACATGCTGTACTTTCAATCATCAAGTATTATGCACTGTATGTAATTGTATGTGCTACCCATTTATACGTCTGGCAGTGCAGTAGGTTTGTGTACACCAGTATCACCACAAATAGGTGATTATTACATTGTGCTACTAAGTCATGATGTTACAACATCACTGGGCAATAAGAATTTTTCAGCTCCATAATAATCTTATAGGATCACCATTGTATATGTGGTCCACTGTTGACTGCAATGTTGTTTAATGCAGCACATGACTGTACAATGGGACCTTGACTTCCGAGTGTCCCTACTAATGAGTTTTTTGAGATACCAGCTGTCTCTAGGCCGATTTTTTGCATTGAGTTGACAGAGTAATTTGAGTTAATGAGCTCCTTAACGAACTCGGTCTCAGAACAAATTAAACTCGTAAGTCAAGGCCCCACTGTATATGAAATTACCCTCCTTTTGTGTTAATATAAAATGTTAGCCCTCTGGGAGAAAGATAAGAAAATGTTAAATAGCATGCTTTCTATTTATAAGTAGTCTTAACCATTTATAGTCACACATGTACTATTGCCAGCACTCCCTCCCCAAAAGTAGATTATGGATAGTAACTTGATGTTGAATAGTAGTTCTATTAAACAAGAACAAACGGCATACTCTGTTAGTAATAGGCCTGGTTATAAATCATTCTTTATTTCATTTTTATAATCTTCTAATGGTAACAAAGGAGAAAATTAACTGTCCTAATAGCAGCTAGTGTGGATGTTAATTTTAGGACTTGCGTTGGAGTATCCAGATTTAAAAAATTGAAGGGTTATTCTCATAATCGTATGCAAGTAGTACTGAGTCCTACTGAAAGGAAATAAAAGTTTAGTTCTTCAGAATCATAATATCATGCCCAGGAAACCCCAGGGGTTTTGGAATGTAAGTGAGCAATACCAAATCACTAAAGGGCCTTATTATACAGTTGTGAGTATTCAGATCGTAAGTAGTTTTCTCTTGCAAATTCCAGTATAGGTTAATCCTCAACTGCAAACATACCCCTAAACCTTTATAGTGTATATATTTTGAAGAACATCACAAAACTGATGTGTGTATTCCTCGAGGGGGGATAAAAATATCTTTAGGTTTCTACCTAGACCAGTGTTAATTTGGAAAGAGCCTTGTACTATTTAAAGGAAATTTTTCATTTTTTATTTTGATGGGAAAATGGGTCCCTGCAGATATTTGAGGGTGAGAATGTCTGACTATTTTTCTGTGGTCAGCCTTTGTCTGTGTCTCTAAACTTAGCTCCTGTCCTGACTGTGGAGGAATAAGGGGTACAAATAAAACCATCAAGGTCATGACTACAACTTCTTGCATTTTATTTTTTATTGAGATATGATTGACATATAGCATTGTGTAAGTATAAGGTATACATTGTGTTACTTTGATACATTTATATATTGTAATACTAGAATCCCGTTGCATGAAGATTTGCGCAATAGGCCTTCCTTCCCCTGGCTACCGGCACCGGTTTTCCTCCGGCACCCAGGACCCAGGCCTTTGGTCCGGTCACAGCGAGGCTTGGCTTCTCCGCTGTTTCACTGTGGTTGGAGCCTTCAGTCTTCACTCTGCACCTGTGTTTGCAAATTAACTGCCATCTTTGGTGGGTTAATTTGCATAATCACTCTGATTGGCTAGTGGGCGTAGCAGAGTGACACCAATTTGCATGTTTCTCTTTTATTAGTGTAGATGATTACTACCATACTTTAGGTAACACCTCCATCATGTCACATAACTATCACTTCTTTTTAGTGGTGAGGATATTTAAGATCTAATCTCTTAGCAATTTTGGAGCTGTTATATAGTATTGTTGCCTATAATCACTATGCTATATATTTGATCTTCATAACTTATTCATCTTCTAGTTGCAAATTCATACCCTTTAACAAAATGTCCATGTTTCCCCCCTAACCCCCAGCCCCTTGTCACCACCATTCTACTCTATTTCTATGCTTTCAGCTTTTTTAGATTCTACATATAAGTACTATCGTACAATATTTGTCTTTCTCTCTCTGGCAAATCTCACTAAGTATAATGCCCCCAAGTTCCATACATGTTGCAAATGGCAGGATTTCCTTCTGTCTCATTTCTGAATCATATTCCATTGTATATGTATAACATGTCTTCTTTGTCCATTCTTTTGTTGGCAGACACTTAGGCTGCTTTCATATCTTGGATATTGTGAATGAATGCTGCAGTGAGAAAGGGGGTGCAGATAACTTTGATATCCTGTTTTCATTTCCTTTGGATATATACCCAGAAGAGGCATTGCTGAATCATATGATAGATCTATTTTTGGTATTTTGAGAAACCTCCATAATATTTTTCATAGTGGCTGCGTCAATTTACATTCCCACCAAAAGTGCATAGGGTTCCCATTTCTCCACATCCTTGCCAGCACTTATTATCACTTGTCTTTTTTTATAATGATTATTATAACAGATATGATGTGCTATCTCACTGTGGGCTTGATTTGCATTTTCCTGGTGGTTAGTGAGGCTGAGCATCTTTTCATGTCTGTTGGCCATCTGCATATATTTGAAAAAATGTCTATCAGTTCCTCTGCTTATTTTTTAAAATTTATTGTCTAAAATTTTACATATGTCTCATTTTTCCCCAATTGACCCCCTCAGCCGTTCCCATCCCAGGCAAACCCCCATCACCCTAGTGTCTGTGTCCATTGGTTATGCTAATATGCATGCAAATAAATCTTTTGGTATATCTCATACCCCCTTCTCCCCTACTCCCCACTCCCCATGTCTCCCCTCTGACGTTTGACGGTCTGTTCAATGGTTCTCTGGCTCTGGCTCTATTTTGGTTCATCAGTTTATGTTGTTCATTATATTCCACAAATGAGTGAGATCATGTGATATTTATCTTTCTCTGACTGTCTTATTTCACTTAGCATAATGTTCTCCAGTTCCATCCATGTTGTTGCAAATGGTAGGAGTTCCTTTTTATAGAAGCATAATTTCCAATGTGTAGATGTACCACAGTTTTTTAAA
>NW_006296404.1:170009-170271 GCF_000327345.1 Myotis davidii
TATCCTTTCTTGGTGTTTCTGGTTTCTTGCCATATAGTCCTAGAAGTGGGATTACTGGCTCAAATGGGAGTTCCATTTTAACTTTTTGAGGAAACTCCATACTGTCTTCCACAGTGACTGCACCAGTCTGCATTCCCACCAGCAATGGGGTTCCTTTTTCTCCACATCCTCTCCAGCACTTAATATTGCTTGTCTTTTTTTATATATAACTAGAGGCCCAGGGGAGAGAGGGGGGTCAGCCCGGCCTGTGCCCTCTCGCAGT
>NW_006296404.1:171339-173234 GCF_000327345.1 Myotis davidii
TGGCTCAAGCCCTGAGGCCTCAGCTGCTGAAAGTAGGTATCTGGTTTGTTTAGGTTCTATAATCAAAACTCTGTATCATCTCCAGCGCTGAGATCCCAGCCGGCGGAAAGCTGGTTTCTGGGGTTTTGTTTAGCTTCTACATTTGTTACAATGTTTCTTAAACTGCAAGCTCAGAGGCTGCAGCAGCAGGCGGGGAACGTTGCAGTCCTCCATCACTGAAGCAAGCAAGCCTCATGTTCAGTTTAAGCTGCCTGGCTGCCGGCCGCCATCTTGGCTGGCAGTTAATTTGCATATCGCCCTGATTAGCCACTGGGAAGGGTAGTGGTCGCATGCCAATTACCATGTTTCTCTTTTATTAGATAGGATGGTTATTATAACAGGTGTGACGTGCTATCTCATTGTGGTCTTGATTTGCATTTTCCTCATGGTTAGTGAGGCTGAGCATCTTTTTATGTCTGTCGGCCATCTGTATATACTAGCATATGAAAAAAGTGTCTATCAGTTCCTCTGCTTATTTTTTAATCTTGCTATTTTCTCACTGAATTTGAACTACTGTTTCTTAGAGTCAGGCTTAGTTACTTTTCTGAATTTCTAATAGCACTACTTCCATTTTAGACACTCATCTCTAGTCATTTCTTGTTTTTCTTTTGGTACATGGCTTATCATGATCCAAGGTGCACAGGTAATATGTAATAGTACTTGAGGGTTTTTTTTAAGGGATTCTTTTTTTCGTGTCATTGTACCCATGAATTTTGTCTCTTATTGCAGATTGAAATCGTGAAAAAATACACGTGTTCTTCTTAAGAGGAAAAGAGGTAATCTGTAAGTATTTGTTCTTTAAAAATTCTAAACTTGCAATTATATCAGCTTTTGGAGAAATTAACTGCCCATAATAACAGGTATCTAGATTATTTTTATACTGGAAAAACCCTGTCAATATTTATGTTTGTGTTAAAGGCAGCATTTGGAAAAGTAGTAGGAAAACTTTACCCAGTACAACTCCTAAAATTTAAATCACCTGTCACTAATTTATAAAATGAGAAGTGATAATTAATATCTAAATAAAATATTTTTCTTTGAGTAATACTAAAAAACAGAGTAGCAGATTGCACTTCCAATCTACTTAGGTTTATAGGCTGTGTGTGCTTTTGGCAAACTATTTAGCTTCTCAATTTCCTCATCTGTAAAATGGGCTTAATGGTAAGTGTCCAGTGAATGGTTCATTATTATTGATGAAGTTACATCTGTGGTAGTGTACACTTTCCTCCATGAAATTGAAGCTTACTCTAGTTACTATTTCTTAAACTAATTATATTTCTGATCTTCAAAAATTTAAGTACTAGCACTATGCTTCACAGAGGCACCTATTCTAGACAATAATATAAAATAAAAGAAATACAACAAATTACCTAAATTTAGAATCATAGTGTTTGAGCTTTGGACCTTGAAAATTACCTAGTCTAAGAGTTCTCAAACATTGATTTTTAGATCAGTGCTGGTCAGTGAAGAATTTTTACTGATCCATGGTGAAGCATGGAAAACAAGGACAATAGGCCATGAGTTTTTTAAAGCTAATTTTTTTCCATTTGAAGGATTGCTTCTTATTATTAGATATATATAGAATATATATCTAATTATATATATCTCAACCCTCAAATATTAGTAGTAGCTATATATATATTAGAAGTTTGGGGAATTAAACATGTCTGTATTTTATGAAATGATTGTGATAGTAAGTGGTAGGTATTTTGTTTATAATGTTCATACCTGGCAAAAAGTTGACAGCTATGTTATTCTCTTCACCATCCATCTTTCTTAATAAATTTTTTACTGGTCTGTGATCTTAAAATCTGAATCCAAATTTCTCATTTTGTAGATGATGAAACAGACGAGCA
>NW_006296404.1:173344-173796 GCF_000327345.1 Myotis davidii
CAATGCTGCCTCTCGTATTTCTGGTCTTCTGAGAATTGCTTTCATTATAATAGGTTATGAAGTTGAAACAAAAAATCTACTAGTTTGTATGTGCTGGTAACATTTTGAATTTCAAGTGTAAAGAAATTAGAAAGAATTAATATTCTTCTACCACTAAAGTCTACTTACTAGCCTGCATTAGAAAAATCTTAAATATGGCCAAAGGTTTCATCAGCAGGCCAGAATTAGCTGTCTCTGAATTCAGCTACTTAGGCAACATACTACCCTGTCATTGACAAAGGAGGCACGATATCAATAAGGTTAGCATTTCCTTTGGGAAAGAGACAATGGTGTCTTTATGAGGGCAGTAGTTTTCAGGCTTCTAAAGTTAACTTATTTACCCGCAGAGAGTCTGCTTGCATCCTCGTGCCTCTCTCTCCCTCTCCCTCTCCCTCTCCCTCTCCCTCTCCCTC
>NW_006296404.1:173927-181016 GCF_000327345.1 Myotis davidii
CTCCCCCTCTCTCAATAAACATCTATAGCAGTTGACCTGCAGCCCACCTAAATATATATAAAAAAACTACTGAGGTTTAGAGTAAGAGTTAGCAAAACCATTAGCAGGAACATCTTGCCAGTGTTTTTGAAGTTTATAGCCACTTAGGAGTGTCTGTGACAATTTAGAGACTCCATTGGCATACCTTTGCCTTGGCTATCCCAAAATACACTTCAAAACAGAAATACCTAATTATCTCCCTTGCCTCACTCACCTTAGGAAAGCATGCCTAGGCCAGGTAAAGAAATGGACATGAAGGGAGAGAAGATAGTGGAAAATATCTCCCCACTCCTAACATGGAGACATGAACTCTAGGAGTCCTCTCCAATGGCTACTTATAATGGGCTTGATGTAGCTTCCTTTTTTAGCTAAGAATTATCTCACCCTAATAAATTTAATTTAAAAAAGAATTCTTTAATTTTTGAAACATCAGACACACCCATAATGAAATGTTAAGAATATAAATACATTTTGAGTTACCTGCTGCCTTGGAATATCTGTGTTCTCTTCTTTGCTAGTACTAATATTTGAGGGTTGATTGAATGGGCCATAAGATTTCCATCTTCAACAGATTTACCCATTTTTGAGTTCTTTTATTAGTCTCATTTATAAGGTATATTTAATACTGAAGAGCAGAGTGAGCTTTTTTTAAAAATTTATTTTTAAACCATGATACAGTTTCACATTATGCTGGCCAGGTAGCTGACTTAGTTCAGTGGTTTATTAGGTCATTTTGTAAGAAATGGTTTAAGACTACATGGTTGTATGATTTTTAACAGTATGAAGGACCGGGAACCAACATTAACAAAGAGCTAACCTATTAAACTGGCACCTCCTCTAATCATGTGGCACTATTACTGCTAGTGACAGATTTATTTTTTTGAACTTGCACTTCTGGTTGGTAGCCCACAGTTGTATTATTGCATTATGATAAATAGGTAAGATGACAATAGATAGATATACTCTGTACAGTAGTCCTACCTTATTCACGGAGGAAATGTTCCAAGACCCCTGGTGGATGTCAGAAACCACAGTTAGTACCGAACCCTTATATATACTGTGTTTTTTCTATACATACATACCAATGATAAGGTTTATCCATTAGACACAGTAAGAGATTAACAATAACTAATAATAAAATAGAACAATTATAACAATAAAATAAATGTTACTTGAACAAAAGCATTGTGCTATCTGCTTCCCATCTATAGCACTGAAACCTTTATATTTCTCACCAAACATATAACTCCCAAAACTTAGTTTTCTCTCTTTTCATGATGTCTAATAAAGTTGGGTTATAACATCATGTTTGTCAGTAGGTACCACTTCTAGCATAATTTATCCTCAAAATTCCTTAAATATAAGCTTTGGATTACAATTAACTCCCAACTTTAGAAAGTTCCATATTAAAAAATTATTTTGTGATCACTGAAATAAGGAAATACATGCACACAGTGTGTGGGATGTATATAGGCAGCAACACTGTCTCATAGATTGCCTAATTTCAACACAGATAGATAAGATCCCAATTATACCATTCCGTGACCTAGAAAAAACATTATCTGATGCCTACTGGAAAGTTCTTAAAGGCATTATGGGCGGGAACTTGTACTTAGAGTATGAAAGATCATCTTCAACATGGCAGCTAAGGTGCTTTCTTCTCTGGGAAAAGCTGGGAAGAGACTGGCAGGATGGCAGCTTCAGCAATTACTATCTCTCCAGGTGATGAAGTAAACAGGTTTGGCTAATCTTTGTTAGAGACATACCCCAAGATCAGTCATAGTTGTTAGATACTTCCAGTCAAAATAGCTAGGCACAGGTGCAATGTGTTGATACAGGGCATCTATATTATTCACCCTTTTTATTTTGTTTTGTTTTTCAGTTTTCAAGTGTATTATTATAATTTATTATAACAATCAATGGATTATTTATTATAGTTTTAAAATTCATTATAATTATTGGGTTTAAAGTTTGATTATATAAGCTATTTCATAGTGATTATATTGGTCTACCAATTTGAGTCAGATAAGACTTACAAGGATCAGACAGAAGTAAAGTTCACATGATTATACAGTCTTATAGACTGATAGCAAAAGATCTTGCTAGCTACTCTCAATGCCTTTTATTTTCTTAAAATATTAAGTTTTTATTAATATAAAATTAATTATATTGTAATATAGCTTCTATAAAGTTTGATTTTATTAACCAAATGCAGCCATTCTTTTTTTTAACATAATATTTGAACCTTATCCTGTACATTTTAAAATGATTTGGAACTTTTTAATAATGTGTGAAAGAAAATAGGATTTTGAAAAAAGCACTCCATCCTTTACAAAAGTCTTGGTGGTGCAACATCTGTGGAGAAATATGCTATTTTAAAGTACATATGCGATATGTATGTTATTTGTTTAATCTCTTGAAGCTTTTATAATAGTTTTCTGGTTCAATCCTAATCTTTTCAGAAGGCTAACGAGTTACCTCTTTATTTGGTAAATTACCCTTTAATGATGTGTGACTCGAAAAATGTAATTTCTTGACGTAGCACTTACATAGTTAAGCATTGATTTTAAAATAGATATTTTTTACACTTTTATAAAGTCTTATGTTAAGGACAGATTAATTTGTCCATACTGCATGTTTCAGCTTGGCAGGTGTATGGGTCCTTGCTTGCACCTTTAGTCCATTTCCTAAAACTTCTGAAATTGTCTTGGCCTTATATGACTTCAGTTTATTAGTTTCTATCATTCTTAAATTGATGATATGTCTGTCATATGCTTCTGGGGATGATGATTTCTTTTAAATTTGGACTTTAATCAGTATGCAATATTTGTTTCCTTTGTATACTAGAGCTTAATGTATCACTAATGCTTTTTGCATTTAACCTAATTATCTCAGAACTTTTGAAGTAACTGGAATGAAATAGTTACTATTAAGTTTGGCCTCAAAACCAAAAAAAAATGCATTTGATTTTCCACTAAAACTTCTAGAACTTACTAGACATCTAAAAGGACCCCCCCACCCATTTGAGTCAAATAAAACTTACAAGGAGCAGACAGATCTATTAAAAAAAAAACCTACATTGATTTGTAGGACAGATCAGTGCTCAAAATTGTTGCCAAGATTTCTTTATATACAAAGTTTGTCACTCTTACCAATTTAGATTATACCAATATGACTAGGGTCATAGACAATGTAGCTGAAAACATGAACTTTACAATCAGGCAGACTGGAGTCAAAAATCCCTACTTAGTTTTGTTATCTTGGGAAGATTATTTAATCTGTCTCAGACTGTTACATCAGCAGTAAAATGAGGATACTACCTTAAAGGGGTTTTCTGAAGGATTAAATAAAATAATACATGCATAGGATTGAGCACAGTGCCTGGCCCATAGTAAATGCTCAATAAGTGGTTATTAATATGCTTTCCATATAGAAAGGTAAACATCATGAACAGTCAACTATTCCATGACTAAAGATGATGTTCTGCCCCTTTCTGGCTGATCTATAATAATAAAAGTGTAATATGCTAATTAGACCAGATGACCTTCCAGACGAGGTAGCCACCGTGGCGGCAGGGTGAGGAATATTGGCCTGCTCCTTCCCAGTTTGGCCTCCATCAGCTCTCAAGGAATGGTTTTTAAATGAAAGAAATAATAGCCCATTATAAATGCTGATGGGAACAATTCAGTAGATCAGGAAAAATCAATGAGGCAAGAGTGGGGAGTATCCCGGGAAGAATCCATAGAGCAGAACCTCCAGGTTTTTATTGTATGACAAGGTGTCATGCATGAGTGAAGGGGGTTGGCCTTACCTGAGAGCCTCACCAGTTCATCTATAGTCACAGGAGTGAAAAGAGCATGTGGCCACATATGCTTAGTAGGTGGGCAGATGCAGTGGTGGGCAGTGGGAGTGTGTGGAATTGCTTTTCTGACTTTTTTTAGTTTTCTCAGCAAAATAGTGAGCCAGTTTGGCAGCTTAGAATGAGGAGGCAGGGAGAGTATTGGCATTCTGGGGAGAGAAAAAGGCATGAAACCCTGGAGAGTGGGCCAGTGCATGGACTAGTGCAGTGCAGTGCCGCCCACTTGAGGGAGCAATCACAAATTGAAAGAGGGACATTCAGCACAGTCAAGTTTTTCTCCAGTGAAATTCAGCTGTGTTGGATATGGGTGCTGATTGGGTAGAGAACTCGGCTTAACCAAGTCATGGTTTATCCGCTACATACAGCAAAGAGGGAGGCAAGACTGTTGAGTATGTTCCAGGGACTGATTATTATTGCCCATGGAATTTAAGCTGGATAAAATGAAGGATTCCATCAACAATACCATGCAGTAGGTACTACAAGTAGTATTCCTCTTTTCTTATGGTGCCACTGATACAGAGCTTTTCAGTGAGAGGTCATATAACTTTTTCAGACTCACACTTCATAGCAGACACTGGGGTTAGAACCCAGATCCCCTAACTGTTCAGCCCATTTATCACCTACATATGCATGTGCCTCTCAGAGTATAGTTGTAATCTAGTAAAGTTGACTCTGGGACAATTCTATTTACCCCTTGCTCTGGTTCATAAAAGTGGAGTAGCACTTTACACGGAGAGCATTAAAGCATCTGCTACACTACTTGCTTCATTTCCAATACATACTGCACTGTTTTGCTGCGTTAATTTGCTCATCCATTTGTTCTGTCTGTTAGGACTGTCCTCATTTCTTAATCATCACCCTCTCCTTTTGAAAACATAGGCATCCTTCACACCCACTTCAAATGCTATGTTGTTATTTTTTTGTGAAACCTTTCTGGATGGTTCTACTTTCTCCCTCATCTCCCCCTCCCCCCCTTGAATATGTTTAGCATTTTGTTCTTGTTTCTCTTATGGGATTTATCACATTCTATCTTATATACTTGTGAACTAATGTCCTGGCCCCTCCCATATATATAAACACATGCACATTGCATACATAGAATGCAGGGCATGCTTTACTCATCTTTGTATTAAGTGCTCTAAACTTACACATAGTAGGTGTTCAAATCTTACTTTTAAGTGAATTGATCAGTAGATGTGAGTATAACCCTGGAAAACTTTTGACAAGGAAGGATTTTAAGATGATAGGCAAAACTGAACAGAGGCTAGCTGGTGGGCTTGAAACAGCACCAGAATTGGAGATGGGCCTCTGTTATAATTTGCACTATCCCTGGTTTGCTTCTCTGTGAAATAAGGGATCAGACAATATCAGTGGTTAAAATATTCAGCTGAACTGGAGGTTCCAAGGAATCCCTTCAGGGGCTTTCACAGCCTCAACCACCAAAGAAGCTCTGCCTTTTACTTTTATCTATATTTGTATTTTCATATCCATATAAAAACGTATTCAGATGAATGAACGTCACTACACCAGAAATACTTAGAAAAGCTTTGGACTAAATGATATCTCTGATGTCTCCTCACTTGAATGTTCTTTGAGCCCTGCCTACTGTGTGTGTGTGTGTGTACATAAATGTGACTCTATACTATGATAATTTAAGTAGAAAACATTTCCCTACCTTCAAGGCTTAAGGTAAACAAGTATAAAATATTAAGCATATATAATAAGATAAATGACTAAAAATCATACAGTACATTTTATTTTTTTATATTTTATTGGTTTTTTACAGAGAGGAAGGGAGAGGGATAGAGAGTTAGAAACATCAATGCGAGAGAAACATCGATCAGTTGCCTCCTGCACACCTCCTACTGGGGATGTGCCCAATATCAAAAAATTTCTATGTGACATGGCTCCAGAGTTAAGTTAGGGTTTTTCAAAATGCTGACATGCCATCACTGCTCTATCCACTGAGCCAAACCAGTCAGGGCAATACAGTACAGTTTAAATCCAACTAGATTATAAAGCCTTTCAAAAGCTGCCTTCTGCTTCTTTTTATGTCTTCAGCTCCAAGTCTGACAATTTCTGAAATGAGAATGAGGTGGTACTCACCTCTTAGGGGCACTTCTTCAATTGGAGACTTTTTTTTCTAGTATTGTCCCTGAGAATTTATATGTTGAAACAAATATTATTTTAGTTTAACTTAATTTTTATAGTCCTTTATAATAACAGGAAGGAATTTTTAAAATTGTGTGTGTTTAGATAGATTATCTGTATCTTTTAACGTTTATTAGGGGGTATTATAAAGTATTTGGTATAAGAAAGAGGTGTTGTGTTTGATAGACTTGAGAACTACCGGTCTATGCTCTATGCTTGGGTGCTTAGATGTTTGGAAATGATGGTACAATCAAGGATCAGAATGAGTGGTTGACATTTCAAGTGATATAGGAAATTAGAGAATGGAAAGATTTGTTGATCTGGGCAGTCATGAAATGTCTGATGAAGGAGAGGGTTGTTAGAGGGGATCTTGCATATTGAGGACCAGGCTCTGTGATAGACATTTGACATACCTTTTCTTAAAGAAATGAATGACCAGACTTCTGAGACTGAGAGAGCTATTTTTAGGGAGGGGAAAATAACAAAATTTGAAGTTGGAAGGGCACCAGGAAATCATCTAGGTCAGAAATTCTTAGTTTAGAGTTGGTGTCACCCTTTGGAGTTCATGGATATGTTTCAGGGATTCCCCTGAAATTGTGTGTAATGTTTTGCATATTTTTCTTAGGGGAATTGGGTTCATAGTTCTCACTGGATTCTCAAAGGGATCTATCAACTCTAAGTAAGGGCTATTGATCTAGTCTTACCTTAAGCTCAGACAGCTCGCTTTGCTCAAGGTTATACAGACAGTTAGTGAACAAGATGGGGACTGAAACCCAGGTCTTTTCACTTGAAGTTTCTTGTTCACTTCACCACACTCAATTAATAAACAAAAGCAGAGGCAGAATTAAGCTACCATTTTATAGTAATTGGTGTAAAAAACAAACAACTACCCTGGGGTCAGTAGTCTGCCTGTCTGTTTCCACAAGACTTGCAGAAGGATGAGCTTCAATTTGTCTCCAAGTGAAGTAATATTTTAATTTTTATGGTTAAAATACACGTTCACTCACCAAAATAGCTTTCTCAGCTGAAGGTACACTCCC
>NW_006296404.1:181078-181316 GCF_000327345.1 Myotis davidii
TCTGCAGTTCTTCCAATTGCCACCGTTCTTCTGACCTGCAGTGACCTTCTGTTTTCTGCCTAATCAAATCAAAACAGCTTTGCCTGATTTGTCAGATTCTGTACCATTGTAGCCCACTTAGCCAACGAATACTCTGTGCCTCAGTCAGGCTAGTGTCCATATTATTGGCACTCTCCACTCTCCCAAAGTCTTTTCATTCCTACATCTGTATCTTCATGTTGTTCTCCTACCAGGAATG
>NW_006296404.1:181431-218721 GCF_000327345.1 Myotis davidii
AGGAATGCCCTCCATTTTTATCCTTTATTTCCAGATCCCCAACACAAGGTCCAGCTTAAGTCTAATTTCCACAGATCCTCCACTAGTTACTCTTGGCCATTTGTGCTTTCTCTGAACTCCAATTACATTTATTGCTTTTCTCGCACAACATAGCACTTGTATATTTCTGTAGGGCTTTACATTGGAAATGTTTCAGTGGTTACCTTGGGAGTAGGGTTCTAGGAAGTTCAGGGTGAGACTCTGGATACTCCCAATCCTTGCTTCAGCCAAAGCAATTCCATTTTAGGTTTATATCAGGGATGTTTGCAAGTGTTTTTATTTGAAGAAATGGTTTAGCTGCATCCTCCTCCTCTCAAAAGAGTTTAAAAAATGCTCGCTCTATCTGGTGTGCTGATTGCCGCATAAGTGTTAATTTGCCAGGACTTACACTACTGCAGACTTAATACTACCAGTCCTGCCTCTGGAATGCAACTGGTTCATCTATAGTCATAAAAATATGCAACTGGTGCAATTTTGAGCACAGAATGGACACTTAGGAAATGGTTTTATGATTGTATTGCTCTAATTTTGAGGGATAGGAGACAGTGAATAGCATTATCTGAGAAATTTACCTTAATGAAGAACTCAGAAAAAGAGTTCTTGTTGATCCTTGAGAAATAAGCCTAAAATGATGGATTGTTTTCCCTTTTGGCTATAAAACCAAATCTGATTTAAATGTGATTTACATATACATATTTCTGATTTACATATGCATATTTAAGAGAAACTCATTATTGGCATCCCTACTCACCCAAAGTTTAGCCAAACTTAAATATCATATTCATGCATTTCTGTAAGTATTAAATAGTGTTATTCAACTCACAGAATGATGCACAGAGTATCATTTATACCTAAAAACCTAGGAAAGAGTAAATTCAGAAGTTTATGGCAATAATGATTAACATAGGAAATGCCAGTTTCAGACCAGTTATTTCAGCTTTCTGTATCAAATCAATTATATAAACTAAAGACCTGAATATTTAAATCAATGGTGCTATCAACTTGTTAATACTCTTTTTGTTTTTGTCTTTTTTCCTGCTCTCTGTCTGGCTCATTGTCTTCACCTACAGGTGTACTTTATTGTCGGCTTCCAAAGATTACTAACTTTTATTTGTATGATTAAAATTAAACTGCCTTGGCTATACTGCTACTCTTACTGCTGCTTCCATTATTGCCTTCTTCAGCAAAATAAAGCTTTTTGAAGCCAAAGGATAACAAGAATTAAACACCATTTTAGAAGCCTTGCAACTATGAATCTTAAGCTAAATGTGCCCACCATTATTTTGCTGCCTGTCCACTTGTTAATAACAATATACAGTGCCCTTATATTTATTCCATGGTATTTTCTTACCAATGCCAAGAAGAAAAACGCCATGGCAAAGAGAGTAAAAGCTAAGCCCACTTCAGAAAAACCTGGAAGTCCATATCGCTCTGTCACGCACTTCGACTCACTAGCTGTCATAGACATCCCTGGAGCAGACACTCTTGATAAACTATTTGATCACGCCATATCCAAGTTTGGGAAGAAGGACAGCCTTGGGACCAGGGAAATCCTAAGTGAAGAAAATGAAATGCAGCCAAATGGAAAGGTGTTTAAGAAGGTAAAATGTTACTGAGTTTCTTATTTTTTTAAAGGGTGGGGGTACATTTTACTTGATCATAAGTCAAGTGCATTTAATTTAATTTATTTTTTAAAATATGTTTTATTGATTTTTCACAGAGAAGAAGGGAGAGTGATAGAGAATTAGAAACATTGATGAGAGAGAAACATCGATCAGCTGCCTCCTGCACACCCCTACTGGGTATGTGCCCACAACCAAGGTACATGCCCTTGATTGGAACCGAACCTGGGACCCTTGAGTCCAGAGGCCAACGCTCTATCCACTGAACCAAGCCAGTTAGGGCTCAAGTGCATTTTAAATATTCCTGCCCTAGTTGGTTTGGCTCAGTGGATAGAGTGTTGGCCTGCAGACTGAAGGGTCCTGGGTTTGATTCTGGCCAGGGGCACATGCCTGGGTTGTGGGCTCGATCCCGTATAGGTGGTGTGCAGGAGGCAGCCAATCAATGATTTCCTCTCATCATTGATGTTTCTATCTCTCCCTCTCCCTTCTCTAAAATCAATAAAAATACATTACAAAAAAAGCTTTAAAAAGTAAATATCATTGCATTCCATTCTGGTGCTGTGTAACTAAATCTCTGAAGGTCCCCATAGTTTCTGTATATTCACTTCAGGGCAACTTTAAAGTTTCATACTTTGAATAATTTTTTAATTGCTTGCTTAGACAAATGTACTAATATTAGAGAATGTCTCATCTTAACAGTTAATTCTTGGGAATTATAAATGGATGAACTACCTTGAAGTGAACCGCCGAGTGAATAACTTTGGTAGTGGACTCACTGCATTGGGATTAAAACCAAAGAGCACTATTGCCATTTTCTGTGAGACCAGGGCCGAATGGATGATCGCAGCACAGACCTGCTTTAAGTACAACTTTCCTCGTAAGTGCCTTGTGTTTTTGGAGGGGGAGAGAGAGGGCTTTGTTTACATGTGAAACTCTCTTGAGATCTTTAATTTTTCGAAGTAGGTGTCCTTTAGTCATTTATCTGCCTAAATTATGTTTGTAAAACAACATGTAACATAGTTAAAAGATATCTGACAATTCCTGTTAAAGTTAATAACTTGTAAGAGCTATATGAGATTTGGCTGCTCAATGGATAGAATTTAGAATTTTACTTTTTAATTGGAAGTGAATTGTACTTGAAATATTTGGGGTTTGGGGGCATTTTTTAGGAAGTGACCCACAAACAATCACAAAAAATCATTCCTTCAGATAATTCTAGTTCATTGTTTCACTTCAAGGTCTCTTATTGTACTTTTTCCATTTTACTTGTAAAATACGCATGTGACAGATTGCACTGGCATTAGATTATGTTGTCTAGAAAGTAAAATTGAGTATATTTCTTTAGCCATTGTTCAAGAAATTATATTTAATTATTAATAGCCCAGAACAGTGCCAGCACTCAGTTATTTGTTAATGAAATAGAACACTATAGGTGTGGTGTAAGAATCAAGGGTTTGTATTTCAAACAAACAAAAATAGATAATATGAAAATAATCCCCTATATATGCATCACCCAACTTCAACAATCAACAGCTTGTGAAAAGTAGCAGTTCTTAACCATGTTGCTGTTTTCGTTACCAGCCTAGAGTTGAATTTCCAAGCCTATCTAAGTTTAGCAGATAGATGTCCTCTGATTCTGTCTATTCTGGGTTTCAGTTTATGTTTTCTTTGTCTGTTAGATCCTAAAGCAGGGGTCCTCAAACTATGGCCCGCGGGCCACATGCAAATACAAATATTGTATTTGTTCCCGTTTTGTTTTTTTACTTCAAAATAAGATATGTGCAGTGTGCATAGGAATTTGTTCATAGTTTGTTTGTTTTTAAACTATAGTCCGGTCCTCCAACGGTCTGAGGGACAGTGAACTGGCCCCCTGTTTCAAAAGTTTGAGGACCCCTGTCCTAGAGAGTAGATCTCCCTGTCCACTCCAATTTAGGCTTAGAGATCTCCAATCAGTGTGGACATGAGACCCACAGAGAAAGCTTCTTAGAAGGAGTGAGAAGATGATTTATGGCCTATCTCAAAATGTGAGGATTCTCAAGGACTTAACCTTTCTTTGGCACTATGACCAATGAAAGTGTGTGTCACAGGGGAGCCCTTGCTGGAGTAGCTCTGACCTTCATTGAGAGGTCAGCCAGACCATATAAAAGAATGAAATCTTACCATTTGCAATAGCATGGATGGACCTAGAGGGTATTATGCTAACCAAAGTAAGTCAGTCAGAGAAAGAAAAAAATTTCACTTATATGTGGAATCTAAAGAACAAAATAAATCAACAAACAAAATAGAAACAGACTCATAGATACAGAGAATAGACTGATGGTTGCCAGAGGGGAGGGGATTGGGGAACTGTACGAAAAAGTGAAGGGACTGAGAAGTACAGATTGGTAGTTACAAAATAGTCATGAAGATGTAAAATACTTCATAGGAAAGGAAATATAGTTAATAATATGATATGTAATAATTATGTATGTGCCAGTAAGTTACTGGAAATATCAGGGGGAACACTTTTGTAAAGTATATGATTGTTTTAACCACTATGCTGTACACCTGAAATGAATATAAAATATTATTGAATGTAAAATGTATCTGAGAATTTTTTTAGAAGTTCAGCCAGAACCTATTGGCCTTGACCATCTTAATGACCTATTTTTGACGAGTTGTGGCACTTCCTATATTTTTGGATTTCCTCAGATTTAGAAAGTTAGAATTCTTCGAATTTGTGAGGAAAATTTTGGAATACTATATCAGGAAATTTGAGGCAAGATTGAAGTGTAATATAGCAAAGACTGTGAAGTCAAGTTAAATTATAAAATATCTTTCCATCTGTGAGTATGCCTATCATTAAAGGCTGATTTAAATAATATATTGAATAAATGTTTATCATTTAACTTTTGTGTTTATTTTTTCATTATGTAGTTGTGACTTTATATGCCACACTTGGCAGTGAAGCTGTAGTTCACGGGTTAAATGAATCCGAGGCTGCCTATCTGATTACTAGTGTTGAACTTCTGGAAAGTAAACTTAAAGTACGTATTACATTTTCTTTTAATTCATGGTAGTATTATCTGACAGGACGGGAAAATGTTCAGTAATTGAGTTTACTGCAAGCCCATATTTAATAACTGAATTTTCTTTCTGCTCAACAGACTGCATTGTTAGACATCAATTGTGTTAAACATATCATTTATGTGGACAATAAGACTGTCAATAAAACAGAATACCCTGAAGGATTTGAGATTCACAGCATGCAATCAGTAGAAGAGTTGGGATCCAAGCCAGAAAACTGTAAGTAAAGCAGTTAAAACAAATTTATTAATCTATTCATAGTTATTTCAGTAGGTTAGGAAAAGAAATGATATGAGTGAAAAGCATAAAATTCTTTGATTAAAAATGTTTTAAAATGTATGAAAACTATCAAAACCATATAGTATTCAGGTTTTCCTTCCCTTTTTCTCTAAAGCTAACTACTGTTTTAAAAATTAGTAAGTAGTAGAGATGTACACAATGGTTCAAACTTTATGGTGGTTGCTGCCTAACTTCTTTTTTTCAAATAACCTTCTAATTTAGACCTCACATAAGAAAAAGGTACCAGGCCTTCTGTTCAGTACATTTTTAAAATGCTTAATTCTAGTGATCTTAATGATGTATTAGGGATTGCAAAGCTGTTTAGTTGGTATTTCATTAGAAACAAGTCAGTCCACCTTGTAGCAAAATACCAGTTGTGGAAATTAAATAATATACTGAATAAATGTTTATCATTTAACTTTTGTGTTTATTTTTTCATTATGTAGTTGTGACTTTATATTCCACACTTGGCAGAGAAGCCAAGAGGGTTGAAGAACTTAAACATTCCATTTAAATACTTTTTCTGTCATGCTTAATGTGAAGGTAATGATACTCTACTAGATGAGGAAAGGATTCATTTTGGCAGAATAAAATGTTGGTTGAACCTCTGTTTAGCTTATGAATATTTGATCATTAGTGACTTAACATATGTTTGCAATAAAAGGTATCAAGTATAGCACTCTACCACTTGTGGAGCATGACATGGGGGCTGACATTTTACCAACTTGCAAACAAGCAAGTGAGCTTGCCACCACTTCTTGGAAATACAAGACTCCTGAGTCAGATATGAAGGACAGTTTTTTAATCACAGCAATAGCAGTATGCAGAGTTTCAGCATTTATGTTGCTTCCTTGCACTCCAGTTTCCACAGGGCAATGTGAAGAGGGTTAGATGACACCTGTACTTGCAGTGGGTTGTGTTATAGGAGAGGAACCCTGATCTTAGGAAACCTGAATCTTAACATGAGTAGTAAGCATACCTGACCTGTGCCCTGGAGAAAGAGATTGTGTCTATTTTACTGGACAGTAAGCAAGCCTGCTCTTTGCTTTGGAGGGAGACTCTATCTCTGTCTTCCAAGGCTGTTAACTGTGCAAACTTTTTTGAAAATATATTCTAGAATAAAGGCAGTGCCTGTACTCACAAGATGTGTGGCAATTCAAGAGACCATGGAGAATTGTCTCTCAGCACCAGGTTGACCCTGCAAGATTGGGGTAAACGTAAATGTGAAGTCCTGATCAATAGGGATCTGTTGCCAATTCTGCTGATTCATCAAAGGATGTTGGCAATAAACTATGGGGATACTGGGTCCTTGTATCAATAACATAATAGACCACTAGTTCCACTCATTTCTACACTAGATAAGACAACTTTTTGTGATAATTCATTTGAGTAGATAGTTTTTATTACGATGATAAGTATCATATTGTGTGCTTAGACAGAGGAGAGCTTAACATACAGGATGGGCAAAAGTAGGTTTACAGTTATGAATACATGAAACAGATTATTCTTACATTATTATTTATTATTGTATTATTTTCCATATGAACAACTGTAAACCTACTTTTGCCCCACCCTGTATGTACTGCTATTGCATCCAGTACTCATCAAATGAAGGATTTAGTTTCAATTTTCTTGGTTTATAAACTCTGACAGATATCTTTAAAGAACATTAGCATTAGTCAATTTATGTATAACTTTTTTTACAAATATATTTTATTGATTTTTTTTACAGAGAGGAAGGGAGAGAGATAGAGAGTCAGAAACATTGATGAGAGAGAAACATCGATCAGCCGCCTCCTGCACATCCCCCACCGGGGATGTGCCCGCAACCCAGGTACATGCCCTTGACCGGAATCGAACCTGGGACATTTCAGTCCACAGGCCGACGCTCTATCCACTGAGCCAAACCAGTTTCGGCAATTTATGTATAACTTTATCTTTGGTTATTTCAGTGGTAAAATCACATTGTTTAACTTGGGCATAAAATGTAATTCAGTTTCATAAACTAATTCTTTTTAAAAAGTTTATTTTGTAGAGCAGTTATAGATTCAGAGCAAAATTGACAGGAATGTACTGAGAGTTCACGTACCATATACCCCCTGCCTCTACAAACAAACTGCCTCTCCCACTGTCAACTTTTCCAAATAGAGTGGTACATTTGTTACAATTGGTGAGTCTACAGTGACACAGCATAGTCACCCAAAGTCCATACTTTACATTAGGGATCATTCTTGATGTTATGCATTATATGGGTTTTTGTCAAATGTATAGTATCATCTATACTGATAATAGAGAAATATGCAAACTATCTGTTACAGCATCACATCATGACTGGATCAGCAGGCTGCATCCCTGCCCTCTGCTCAGGCAGCTGCAAGGCCCGGGGTAGGATAGTATATAATAGGAGAGGTTACGAACGGAGAGGGAGAGGAAGGCAAGCCTGCATGCCTGCATGCAGACAGGCCAAGAGGAGAAACAAATACAGAAAGGGAACAAGAAAAAGGCACAGGAATGGAAAAGGGAAGGAAACACGGGGCTGCATGTGGGAGGGGTTGGTGACGTGTGTGGGGGGGCGAGCATGTGCTCCCAGCGAGGGGTTGGGCAGGAGCCCCGCCCAGACACGGGAGGAAGGGCAGTGGCCCCCATTGTGGGCCGTTGGTGGGTAGGCACCCACAGGTCTGGGACAGAGTGGTGTATGGTCTGAGACTTCTGGGTGGAGGCACTCCTGCTTTGCGGTGGCAGCAGCAGCAGCGCCTGGGCCACATGGGCCTCGGCCACCCTCACTAGGCCAGGTGTCCCGGGCAAGGATTGGGAGCAGGACGACAGCAAGGGAGGTCAGGGAAGGGGGGGGTCAGTGAACACCTGGCTGGGGCTGAGACCCTTGGCTGGAGGTCAATGCCCTTCCCCCACCCGAACAGAAGCTTTAAGAAGGAAAGGAGAGAGGGAAGAATTTTATAAAGAAGTCAGTAGAGAGCAGAGTTAAAGAAGGAAAAAGGATGTATGAGTGAACGGTAGGAGCTATAATGAAAATTAAGTATAGTTGTGTAGTGGGGACAGATTTTAAAAGTAGGAGCCAGAAAAGAAAAAAGATAAATGACAGTGAGTAATTAAGCAGGTAGATCGATAGATATTAAAACAGTGGAAGTAAGTATAGGAGAATGTATGGGAAAGGTAGGATGAAAGAGAAAGAGGGAAGAAAGAGAATTTTTAAAGGGGAGCTCATAGAGCTTAAAAGGATAATGGGAAGAAGAAAGAAATGGGGGAGGGAGCAAAGCAGGTCCGAGGGAGGAAGTGAAGAAAAAAATTAAGGTGGGAAGGAAGGAAAAGGGAAGGGAGGGTAGGGGTAAAGATAAAGGAAAGTTGACCAGGCTGGCAGTGGTGGGCAGTTAGGGGGATCAGGCCAGCAGGGGAAGGCAGTTAGGGGCATCAGACCAGCAGGCAGGGCAGTTAGGGGGATCAGGCAGGCAGGCAGAGTGGTTAGGGCATGCACACAGATAAGCGGTTAGGAGACAGAGGTCCTGGATTGTGAGAGGGATCCCAGATTGGAGAGGGTGTAGGCTGGGCTGAAGGACACCACCGCCGTGCATGAATTTCGTGCACCGGGACTCTAGTACAGAATATAAACTAATTATTTATTTATTTATTGATTGATTGATTAAGGTATTACATATGTGTCTTTACCCTCCCCTCATAATCCCCTCAACCTCCCCACTCATGCCCTCACCCCCCTATTGTCTGTGTCCATTGGTTAAGCTTATATGCATGCATACAAGTCCTTTGGTTGATCTCTCCCCCATACCCCGACCTTCCCCTACCTTTCCTCTGAGGTTTGACGGTCTGATCGATGCTTCTGTGTCTCTGGATCTGTTTTTGTTTAAACTAATTTTAAAAATGCAATAATTTTTTAAACTTTTATTTAATTCTGATAATATATCTTTGTCTTCTTGAACATTTTGGTGTATTCTGGGATAGCAAAGAGGTTACACAGTTAGTATGATACAGTCTCTTAAAGTTGAAACCCCAATGTGCTGTTTAAAACTTAGCATGTTAGAATATTAGAGTTGAAGTCACCTTAAATGTAAGTTAACAACAACAAAAACAGAACCCAAGAAAACTCAGGGAGGTGATGTATATGTCTATTACCTTGATTGTAGTGATGGTATTATGGGTGTTTGTGTATGTTCCAGTCATTAATGTGTTGCTTTTTCATTCATTTAGCGTGCGTTCCTCCAAATAGACCAACTCCTTCAGACATGGCTATCGTCATGTATACCAGTGGTTCTACTGGCCGACCTAAGGGAGTGATGATGCATCATAGCAATTTAATAGCTGGAATGGCAGGCCAGTGTGAGAGAATTCCTGGCCTGGGGTAAGAGAGAATCATTCAACTTTCTTCATAGATATCAGAGTTCATATTGGCATTCTCTGAACTTAATCCATATTAAAATGATAAGGTTGACATTTCTGATTTACAATGCCTTTTTAAAATAAGCTAAAATGTTTTTCTTATTTTGTTTTAGACCAAAGGACACATATATTGGCTACCTGCCTTTGGCTCATGTCCTAGAATTGACAGCAGAGATATCTTGCTTTACATATGGCTGTAGGATTGGATATTCTTCTCCACTTACACTGTCTGACCAGGTGACAAGCTTTTAAGTATATTGGCACGATCATATCAAGTTTCATTGTTTGGCTGAGAACATATTACTAAAGCATGAGATAGTTTAGTTCAGCTAAAACTTATTCATTGACTTCAAAAACAGCTCCCATGAGCAATGAGTAGCTGTAGTAAATAAACTTGTTTTTTATATTGTTTTACCTACATATTTTTAAATTATTTGGAAACTAATAATTTCTTTTATCTTACTTTTCTCTATTAGATTTTTATTTCAGAGAGCTAGGATAGAGAATATAAACACAGCCTTTTCTGACATACTACTCATGAACACTAGAGGGTTTTTGGAGAGATTTGGTGGTAGGATTTTGGCCCTATTTTGCACTGCATTTTCACTAGAGTTATGCTGTTCAATACAGTAGCCATTAGCTACATATTGAAATACAGATTAATTAAAATTAAATCAGAAAAATTCAATTTTTTAATTTTTCTAGCCACAGTTCAAGCTTTCTGTGACTTCCATATGGATAGCACAGTTAGTGAGCATGTCATCATTGTGGAAAGTTCTATTGGATAGCATTGCAGCATATCAAAGCAGCCCCCATATTTCTACCCTGAGTCAGTCTTCTCCCTTCTCTCTGTTGTTCATAACAGGAAGTCAAACAATGGATGGGGCTAATTCATGTTTGTAAGCCCATTTGAATTCACAGATCTAATACCTACTGTCCGGAGCTCTGATTAATTTCTTCCTTGGCTGTAGAAAAGCTTCAGCCAGACACTGTGGGGTGGGGAGAAGAGCTTCTAAGGGAGTTTTAGAGCTCAAAATGCTGAAAGATAAACTGCCTATAGGTAGGAATGATTTGGTTCTCTCCCATCATTGGAGGCTCCATCACTGAAGGCCCAGCTGTCATTTTTCAGAACCCCTGGAAATGCTGCCTTTTATTTGGGAGTCTTGATGGAACATGCATTTAGTGGGAAGATGTCCCCTTGGTGTTCACAGTTAGAAATTGTAATACTTTTTTGGGTAGACATACCATTTTAGGTGGAGGTTAGGTAGGTTTTATAATATTAAGACAAAAAAAGTTAAATATATATTTTTGTTATTTTTTTGAGATTACAATCATCTTTGGGGAGTTGTTTTTGGATGTAAACTTAAAGTACACAAACCCTAAGAGTACTGCTTGATTAAATTTAATATATGCATATATATGCAGACTTCTGTGATGATCAGCACCTAGATCAATGGGGAAAAAAGAACCCCAGAATGTCCCTTGTGTCCCCTAATAGTCATTACCACTACTCTACCTCCAAGGATAATCCATCTGTCTTTTAAGTGGCTTAACCAAATGTTCTGTTCCAAATAATTACCTATTTTGTACTTTAAGGACCACAAACCTCTTTGTAAGATGGAGAACATGCCGTATTTCACTAAGCCACTCAGCTAAAAATTTACGTTTAAAATCCGCTAGCATAGTGATGCATAAAATAAGTAAACTACTAAGTAAATTGCTAAACAGAACTTGATCTAGTGAAGTCATAATAGATCTATGAATGAAACTGGGGCTTACATTATTTTAAAAATTGAAAGAAAAAGTTGTGCTGATTACATTTGATGCATTGTAGTGAGTTTTTCTTATGTTCAGAGATATTTTCAAAACAGCTTATGGAGTTTCAATAAGCTTTGAGTGTGACTTTCACCCCAGCAGAGAAGTACACAAAGCCCATGCTTTCACTGACTTTCTGAAAACAATAGCCTCAGTGTAGGGATCGGGGGCAGTTGGAGTCTGTTGCTGGTCTGACTTCATTCTAACTGTCTCTCAGGCCAAGTAGAATCTTGTTATAATACTGTCAGGGGCATTCATACCTACATTTTTTTAAATCCTCACCTGAGCATATTTTTTCATCAGGCGGAGTGGGGGAGAGAAACATCGAAACATCGATGTGAGAGAGACACACTGATTGGTTGCCTCCTGCACAAGCCCCGACCAAGGCTGGGGATAGAATCTGCAACCAAGGTACGTGCCCTTGGCCAGGAATAGAGCCTGTGACCCTTTGGTCTATGGGCTGACTCTCTAACCACTGAGCACCATCCAGGGCCTACCTACCTTTTTAATAAACTTTATTATAAAGAGCTTCAATCTGACTAGGAATCAAAAACCCAAGAGTATCCACTACATAAGAAATCAGAAAAAGGTGGAAGACCAGAGAATCCGTATTGGAAGCCAGCAGATGATAGCAATATTGTCAAAACTAGGGTTAGTGTGATCTTAATAAAGACAAGAACTGGAATATTACTAAGAATAATAAAGAAAGCCAGGAAGGACTCCTTGTGGCCACTGCTATCCTGGAACCACTCTCTATAGCAAAAACTGGTCAGCAGCACATGGATATCAGCTTGGACTTGAAGGACATAAAAACCCATCTTTCTCTCCACACAGCAGCCTTCTGTGTATGGTATGGATATTCACGTGTAGGTTTCCACTTGCACATGTGCACACACTTTCACAAACGTGAAACCCAAGAAGTTATTTTATTTCCTCTATTTGTCATAAAGAAAAGTAGGATAAAAGCTATCAAATTCTACCAGCAGAACTTCCTTTTTAAAAAAAATATATATATATTTTATTGATTTTTTACAGAGAGGAAGGGAGAGGAATAGAGAGTTAGAAACATCGATGAAAGAGAAACATCGATCAGCTGCCTCCTGCACACTCCCCTACTGGGTATGTGCCCGCAACCAAGGTACATGCCCTTGACCGGAATCGAACCTGGGACCCTGGAGTCTGCAGGCCGACACTCTATCCACTGAGCCAAACTGGTTAGGGCTACCAGAAGAACTTTCTCTGTGGCAGAGCTGGTAGTACCTAGGACCCCTTAAGAGCTGGTTTTCTTCTCGCCTGTGTTGGCCACAGCTAACATGTGACACAGCTAAACTTACAGACCAACAGCATTATAGCAGATTCTTATTTTTATCTACCTCTTTCAGTGGATAATTATCAGTTTTTCTACTCTGCTCTGACATTTGAAATCCCCGATAGTACTTATGTATATAAGTAAGAAAAGAAATGTTTGGAAAAAATTTACACGCATTTACAAATATATGTGCATATCCCCACATGGTCACTGGTAGTGTCTTCAGTATTCTATCAACCACAATGTTACCAAGTTAGTATCTGTATATCAATTTATGTTCATAGTGGTGACTGAGATGGTGGCTTTGCCTTTTATCTAATAAAAGAAAGTTAAAATTATCTTCAACTTTGTTTTAGTGTTTGATCTACCTCAGGTGAGGGGTTTTGTTTTATTGAAAAATGGCTGGGCAGTGCTGTGTTTGATGGTAATGTTATTAATAAATATGCTTGATTTACCAAAATATCCCATTCTCCTTTCTTCTGCATCATAGTATCTCCTCTAAGGAAGGCTGACATGTGCTAGAAGAAATAATCTATGGGATAAAGCACTAACGCACTTCTACTTCAGACTTATAGGTTATGACAGTTCTAACCAATAACTTACAGAATAGTAGAAGATCATATTCCATGTATAAATTTCTACCTTTGTTATTGCTAACACTTGAATTATAACATTTTTTACTAAGTTTAGCTGCCCTAATCCTGTTTACTTATGCTTTAATATAGTCCAGCAAAATTAAAAAAGGAAGTAAAGGAGACTGTACTGTACTGAAGCCAACGCTCATGGCAGCTGTTCCGGTAAGTTCAGATTACAAATGGCATTTGTTGCTTGCAACTTAGATTTTTAAAAAAGTAACGTTCTTAGGTATTTGTGTGCATTTTGAGATAATTTTTCTCGTATACATTATGGCAAATATGTTCCTTAAAACCTTAGCTAACTGTTGGGAAAGATGAATTGGCAAACTTCTAAAATGTATAGCTGGTAGCGTTTGCTAATACTTGAAAATTAGGTGCTGAAAATGACCAAAGTCAAATTACCTAGACTGAGGAGTGGCATAATACTTTAAAGGTAGAATATGTTCTAAAGAGCATTTTGTTTAATCACTTAATTTAAAAATAAAATGGAGAAAACTAGGCCATCCCAGAGAACAGAGTCAGTGTATCCAAGGTTACGGAGCTGGTTAGTGACAGAACTGTTTAGTGACAGAGCTGAGTCTAGAATCCAAGCCTCCTGGCTGACCCTATGATGACCTAGTAAGCTGTCATTTGAGAGCTCTCAAAGAAAAAGGTTTAATTGTCCTTATTCAAAATCCTTATGTGAAATACCTCCTTTTATACAAATAAGATGTTACATTTTATAGCCTTATAATGACAAATTCTGAAATATTTAATGCAATGTTGGTATAATCAAACATATTCTACTGCTTTTAGGCTTTAGAAACTCCAGTGGGGATGGGCATCACTGCTGCTTGTATTATGATCAGACTTTAAATCTTATCCTAATATCTTTCACAGAATTGTCTTTACATGGAAAATCTAAGATTAGATAATGAAGTTTTTCTAAGAATTAGAGATGGAAAATACTTTGGTTTTTTTTAGCTTCTAATTATGAATTTACCAAATAACTAAAGAATTAGAATAAGTCAGAGTAGCGTTTGCCTTTCTTTTTAGAGGTGCTGTAGAATTTAGTTTGTAGAATACAAACTAAAATGTTACTGATAATAGGTAGGGTAGTACTTACTATGTTCAAGGCACTGTGCTAAGTGCTTTATTTACATAGATTATCTCACTTAACTCCCCCTAAGGCCCTGCTACCTAGGTCTTGCCATCCACATTTTATAAAGAAAAATACTTGCCTAAGGTTACATATCCCTTAGTGGTTGAGTTGAAGTTTGAACTATACCAGTCTAATACCAGAGTCTTCTTAACCACTATGGCTGTCCATTCAGGATTATTTTTGTTGTTTTGTTTTGGGAAATAGTAAGTTAGCTTTATTATCCAAAGTATAGGAGTCCCTAGTAAACCGTATCAGAGAAACCATATCATAGTTAGGGAGTGGGAAGGGCTGGGAAATATAGGAAGTAATATCTGAATTTAAGCTTGAAGAATAAACAAGAGTTAGCTGACATGCTGTGTATTTTCCAATTTGTTCATTGTCCATTCTTCTTTACTTTGTGTCTTGGGAGCCTAACTTCTGTGAATGAATTACCAGGGCTTGCCTGCCTTCTGATTTCTTTTTGGGTTCAGCCAGTTTTTGGCACTCATAAGAGACCAGAGGGTAGGAAGTGTAAGAGAGGGATATGCAGGCTTACTATCTTTGCTACTTCCCTGCTGGGCTGCAATTTTGGGAGTCCTAAGGCATGCGTTGACCAGCCTCTTTCCCATTGGCTATAACCAGGTCTTTTCCCTGGCTGCAGTCCTCATTCAGGTTTCAGTAACATTTATCTCCTTATACTTCTTCAGGCCTAGGCATAATAACTGTTGCTAGTTCATTGATGCTTCCCCCAACCTTTTTGGTTCCCTTAGCTCCTCACACTCATCTATAAATAAGCTTTTAAAAATATTTTTATTGAGAATTGTTTTTTTGTAAAGGTTTTATTTTCTTATAAGCAGTGACTCAATTGAACGTCATGTAATTAGGTTGAGGTAAAAAGGTGACTTAATGTACTAATAATAAATCCTGGCAATTTGTTGTAGTTGTGTGTGTTCCTTACTCACTGAGGTCTTTCTGTGCCTCTGATTGATATCTAGTATTGAAAGCAGCAGTACAACTGGTTCTCGCACATCTGTCTCCTCCTACATGGCATTTTAACCTCAGCATCCCATACACTTTTTTAAAACCCTCATGCAAGGATATGTGTGTTATTTTTTAAATGATTTTTAGACAGAGGAAGGGAGAGGGAGGGAGGGGGAGAGAGAGAGAGAGAGAGAGAGAGAGAGAGAGAGAGAGAGAGAGAGAGAGAGAGAAGAAGAAGAAGAAGAAGAAGAAGAAGAAGAAGAAGAAGAAGAAGAAGAAGAAGAAGAAGAAGAAGAAGAAGAAGAGAAGAGAGAAAGAAACATCAATCTGTTGCCTCCCATACATCCCTCAACCAGGGACTGAACACACAACCTTTCAGTGTACTGGACAACTCTCCAACTAACTAAGCCACCCAGCTAGGCCATCCCAGACACTTTTATAGTATGATACAGCCCTTTTAGAGAACTTTTGGGATTTCTCAATCACAGATCTAGACAAATATTTTAGTTAGACAATAGTGATTCCTTTTGTGGAAGTGGAGAAAATAATATTGTACCATGTTTGAATGCCACAGGAGCCTCCCCACCCTCCAGTTTTACTGAGATATAATCAACATATAATATTACTGGAGGGTTCCTCGGCCTGGCCTGTGAAATGAGGCCAAAACCGGCTCTGCAACATCCCCTAAGGGGTCCCGAATTGCGAGAGGGTGCAGACCAGGACAAGGGACCCCACTGGTGCACCATCAGGGCCTGGGAGGAACATGGGAGGTTGGCCAGCTGGGAGGGACCGTGGGAGGGCTCCAGGGCGTGTCCGGCCTATCTCACTCAGTTCCAATCAGCTGGACCCCAGCAGCAAGCTAACCTACCGGTTGGAGCTCTGCCCCCTGGTGGTCAGTGCATGTCATAACAAGTGGTTGAGCAGCCTTAGCATATCATTAGCATATTACGCTTTGATTGGTTGAATGGCCAACCAGTCTACTGGACACTTAGCATATTAGGCTTATATTATATAGGATGTGAGTTTAACATGCACAATATGATGATTTGATATATGTATATATTTTGAAGTGATTACCACAATAAGCTTAGTTAATGCATTCATCACCTCACACAACCACTTGTGTATGTGTCTGTGAGTGTGTGTGTTGTGAGAACATTTAAGATTTACCCTCAGGCAACTGTCAAGTATACAATACAGTCTTGTTAACTATAGTCAGAATGCTATACATTAGAGTCCCAGAATTTACTCATCTCCTAACTGGAAATGTGCACCCTTTTATCAACATCTCCCTATTTACACCAACCCCCAGCTCCTGGCAACCACCAATTTAGTCTCTGTTGCTATATGTTTTGCTTTGTTAGATTCCACATGCAAGTGAGATTATGCAGTATTTGTCTTTGTCTTATTTCACTCAGAGTAATAACAAGGGATGGTTCTGGTATCCTCATGTGTGAACAGCTTTTTATCTTTGCATAACTGAATTTATACTAATTGCTACTTTCACTATTTAAAACTAGGTATTTATAAATAGGTGTGCTTTATATAATAATTCTGTTAATTTGTGCTAAGTAATTTCAAGGAAACATCATTTAGTAATAGTCTGGGCTTTTTTTGTTTGTTTTGTTTTTTATTTTGTATATATTAGCGTGGGAGTTATATTATCCAAAACCTAGTACTATTTTTAATTTTCCAAGGCACTGTGAGCATGAATCCTGTTCCTTTTTGTTGTCTGAGCTTCTATTAAAATGGAATAGTATTGCCTAAATTACAGGGACATAATTTTAAGAAACTGTAAAGCTCTATGACATACTGTAAGATTTACAAGGTAGTAGTAAAAAAGAAAAAAAAACATTAGGATTACAGTCAACATAGTTCGGTGTTTGGGCACTATTTGAAAATAAGTGAATATATTTGAAAGAGCAAAATTTAGAAAAATTACCTTTATGTGAGACATGAATTTAAGTAATAAAGTAAATATATTTATCATACTAAAGATATTTACATAAGATATTATAAATAAGGTATCTTCAACTAAAGACCATCTCAGTGTTCATGTAATTTTTTTTCAGATTATTGAATATTTTGTTTACCTTATAGGAAATCATGGATCGAATTTATAAGAATGTTATGAGCAAAGTCCAAGAGATGAATTATATTCAGAAAACCCTGTTCAAGATAGGGTATGATTACAAATTGGAACAGATAAAAAAGGGATATGATGCACCACTTTGTAATCTGTAAGTACATTTTATAGACTCTTTATTTTGAGTCTTTGATCTTTTTGTGTTTGTACATCTGGAAGATAAGTAAATGGCAACTTAATTTAATTTGAGCATCACCACCATGATAATAAGGTTAAATTTTTAAAATTTACTTTTAAGTCACATTGCTGATACAGCAAGCAGAAAACCCTGAACAGTGATCTTGGCAACTTAACAATTTTTAATAATTGAATAAATAGTTGAGATATAATTATAAAACTTGGTCTTATGAAGAAAAACTGGAATAAACTTTTGAATCAAGGCATTTGAGTTTAAAAATAGTGACTTTTCTAACTTTAAAAAATGATTTTCAAGATTTATTCTGCATGAAGTTTTCTGATTTATTGTTTTCATAAAATAGTGTAATAAGTATATGAATATAACTATTTTAAATGGAATGCTGGGGCGTGGGGATGGGAAAATGTTTTTCATTGGGAGATAAGATAGATGACTAAATGTTCCAAAGATAACTTAAAATATTTTTCCTTTGACATCATAATTTTCTTTCATTTACTGTGCATCAAAGTAATTTCCCAACACTGCACTTGAAAAAATTTTAAGAGTCTATGTGGCATTTTTTTTCTTTTTCTTTGTTAATACTCAGCTGAAGATATTTTTTCCATTGATTTTTAGATAGAGTGGAAGGGAAGGGGAGAGACAGAGAAACATTGATGTGAGAGAGACACATTGATTGGTTGCCTCTTGCATACACCCTGACCAGGCTGTTAGCCTGCAACCAAGGTACATGCCTTTAACCAAAATCGAACCTCTGACCCTTCAGTCCGTGGGCTGATGCTCTATTCTCTGAGCCAAACTGGCTGGGGCAATGTGGCATTTTTTCAAGGTGTCGCTCTTTGTTGCTTTGTTATCCTCTCATCACCATGGTTTTGAAATTCAGATGTCCCAACCAAAGTTAAGAAATCTTTCCCAGAGCTTATTAATTAGCATGTCTCCAAGAATAATGTATACATGCACTGCAATAATTAATCCCTCATTTTATTAAGGATACTATTTAAAAAGGTGAAGGCTCTGCTCGGAGGGAATGTCCGTATGATGCTGTCTGGTGGAGCACCATTGTCACCTCAGACACACCGATTCATGAATGTCTGCTTCTGTTGTCCAGTTGGTCAGGGTTATGGATTGACAGAATCGTGTGGTGCTGGCACAGTTACTGAAGGTAAGCATTTTTAACGTGGCAATTCTATATTAGTCACTATTTATAAAGCCTGTTTGAACTACCTTTGTAAACCATGATTATATTGTACCTTGTTAATAATATCAGGATTCAGTGCAAATTTACATAGTTTGAGTTTTAGAAACTCTTAGTTCAGTATCAAATGTCCTCAGAATTCTGTCGTCATGGTCCTATGACCTTTTCTTTCTCTTCTTTAGAGAACTCACTCTTGTAATAAAGTATCACTTTTTCTGCTCCCTCTCAAATCTGTATTCCTGCCCTGACTTCTTGTTTGTTTTTTCTTCTGTTATTTTCAATAGCCTATATCAGTTTTCTCAACTTGGACACTATTGAAATTTTGAACCAGATAATTATTTATTGTTGGGGGTTCTCCCATGAATTAATTATAGGATGTTTAATGGCTAGATAGTAGTAGTAACCTACTCCCCCCTGTTGTGACAATGAAATATCTCCAAACATTGCCAACCTGGGCAGAATCACCCCAGGTTGTGAAACAATGGACATAGTAATTTTTGTGGATTATCCCAGTTTTGCTTTCAATTTATTGTGTCCAGAATTGGTTACAATGTCCAAATGCCATTATCCCAAACTGTCTGTGACAGTCATATTACCATCCTTAAAACCATTCAAGCTTTGAAATCATCTGATTATTTTTAATATATTTAAATTTGATCATTTCTTCCCATTTATTCACTGGATCACTCCCTCCCCTACATGCCACCTTTAGCATCCAACCTTTAATTACTTTATACTGCTCTTAGGTAACAGTCTTTCAATGGCTATGTCTGACTCTAATATGTAACTTCTGATTCATCCTGTATACTCCAGTCAGAATCATCCACCTCAAATATTGCTTCACACCTAGTGAACCTAGATTTCAAAACCTCTTTAATCTGACACCATTGTACCTACCCATTATTATTTTGCATTTCCCCCCACATGTATACATACCTGGCTCTTCTCTCTAGACAAGCCAATCTTCTCACCATTCCTCATGCATGCATTATTGGTCCCACTTCTCTGTATTTTCTGTTCCCTTTTCTTGGACTACCCTTTTTTAAAAAGCTGGTCACAGCCATCTTCTAGTGTCCTCTTCAATTAAGTCTTCCCCAACTATTTCATTTTACATACTAGTAGATCTTTCCAGTCTCTAAGACACTGTTGTGGTCAACATCAGTACCATGTAGTTCAGTATTTCGATGTGCTCTAAATTGTTTCACATGCAATTTTCCCAGGCAGTTTGTTGGTAAGCTCATTGAGGGCAGGGTTGTCTTATCCTTATGTTGTCCTCACAATATTTAATATATTGTTAGGTATATAATAGGCTGTCAATAAATACTTGATATTGCTAGTAAAAATCACAAATTACAAAAGAATAATATCATCACCATCTTTGATAATAGCAGCTAACATTTATTGAACAATTTATTTTTGCCCACATATAATCTTGTTTAATCCTTACGCATGTTTCTATCTGAAATAGATAAAGAAATGGGGCTTAGAGAGGTTAAATAACTTCTCTAAATTTCACAGCCAATCAGTGAATGGTAGAAAAGAAATTCCAATCAAAATCTGTCTTATCAGAATCCACATAGATAATGGTGGAGCCAGCTTTCCTCCTTTAACAGATTTTTGTACTTAATTATCTGAAATGTAGTCATGAGACTAAAAAACGATGTAACAACATTGGAATCGATTGCACTATTGAAATGAAGTTGACATATTGAAAAATGATCACAGTTGGTACTCTGTTCTCTTCTTTTGTCATCTTGCAGAATCTGGCTATAGCTCTAATATTCCTGTTACCACATTGGTGCGAGCATGGACTGTGGTATACTAATATCTTTGTTGCTTCCCCCCTCATAGTTACCGACTATACTACTGGCAGAGTTGGAGCCCCTCTTATTTGCTGTGAAATTAAGCTGAAAGACTGGCAGGAAGGTAAGAATTTTATAAGTGCTAGTGATTCTAATTATGCTACAAACCACTGTGAGCCTAATGACTTCCATTTCTTTTAAGTGTTAGGTAGTCTGTTGTGGCTTATTTCCTTTGCTTTCGTTTTTCTCAGTAACATCTGTAGGTTGCCAAGAGGAAAAGAAAATCTCTCAAATCTAGCCATGATGATTCAGAATTTGGGAATAGTTGATGGTAAAGGGGAAAAATTCTTAGTGGAGCAGTCCTCGGTTAGGGGAAGATGTGTATCATTTTCAGAAGATTGAGTGACTAATCACACACACGTGCGCGTGCGCACACACACAGCTTCTTAGGTCCTCATCCCAGCAAACATTTTTATAGTTGAGACTCAATAATCCAACTATTTGTATAGTTGAATTTTTGTACGTAACTGCAAAAGCAAGCACACTTAAAGGAAACCTGCACTTACAGACATTAGTGGTAATCGTTTTTACAAATCAGTTGACAACAAAAGGAAAACACTTTGTGTCTTCCTATGATGAAATTGTTTAAAAAAATACTAAACATATATCTAAACTGCAAAATTAACAAATAATGAACAACCTAGCCTTGCCAGATAACGGAAGAATAATTAAAATGCTTAAGATTTTAAAAGAGAATATACAGCTTGAGATGGAACCACAAACTGAGAATGTAAAGGATTGGTTACTTTAGAGGACATCCCTTAGGTTGTTCAAACCCAAGAAAATGAATAGGCTTTATCTGCCATAAATCTAAAGTTTCTAGCAGTGTTTCTGCTATGTGGCTTTCTTATTATGTGCATTATTTTTGGTGCTTTATGAGAAAATAACCGTTTTTTAAAAAATACTATATTGAAGAGCCAATTTCATTCCCAAGCATTTTATATCCTGGGAATAAGTCCTTTCTCCCATAATAATGCCTGTCCAATTTTTGAATGAAAATCTGAAGAAAATGCAGATAGTATAGGGTGGGCAAAAAGTAGGTTTACAATTGTAATACAAATCATACAAGAATAAACTCTGTTTCACATACTCACAACTATAAACCTACTGTATGTATCCTTGTGTATTGAGCACCAGCTTCAAAATCGTTTTATGAGATGGGTTATTCATTAGACAGTGTAATCAGAGAAACAAAGTATATAGTAAAACTCAATAAGGAGATTTTTTGCCTTTAATTTTTATTTTCTGATTTCCTAGTATTGTGCTGCAATGTCAGTTTTGGGGAGTGGGTCCATTTTTGGATATGTATTTATTTGGAGTTTTCCTTGCTATGAAGGAAATTTTGCTTTATATAATAGGCATGATCTTAATGCTAATAAGATCCTACATATAATGGGGTTCATCTTCTTGAAATATTGAATAGTTTTCTATTTAAAGAGCATCTAACAGCTGAAGGGAATACTGCTTTTAATCCTCTGATGACATAAAGTCTAATTAGCATGTCAGTTTATAAGTCAGATTTTTATATATTTTCCTTGAAGTAAGCCTTATTCAGTAATAAACAGATAATGAATACTGATTAACTATTTTAATGATTATTTGTCAATTAATTTGGTGTTTTAATTTTTAAAGTCATGACTGGTCATGGGAAAAATTAATAAAATAAAATTTCGCCCTAGCTGGTTTGGCTCAGTGGATAGAGCGTTGGCCTGTGGACTGAAGGGTCCAAGGTTGGATTTCAGGCAAGGCTACATGCCCGGGTTGTGGGAGGCATGCAGGAAGCAGCCAATCAATGATTCTCTCTCATCGTTGATGTTTCTATTTCTCTCACCCTCTCCCTTCCTCTCTGAAATCAATAAAAATATATTTTTAAAAAGAAAATAAAATTTATCTCCTGTTTCCCATAGCCTCCCTTTCTCATTTAGTGTTGTTGCCTTTGTAGGCATTTACTACCTGCTCCCTTTGATTAAAATCTCCTTAGGAAAAATTCGAAATGCATTGCTATAAACAGATTATTAATTTACTTATAACAGCTTCCAGTGTTACCCTTCTTGGGAACAATTTTATCTTAACAAAGAGAGCTCTATGAACCCTAAACTTTAATGATATTCTAAGTGTGAAATATTATGGTCATGGGAAAGTTTAGGGTGGGTGGTGGCTGGTGATTATCACAGTCACCCATTGTCGTCATGTAAATCTGAATAAATACAAACTGATATTCTCCAATAAAGTGATGTACAATTTGATCAACAGGAAAATATTTTCAAAGGAGCTTTAAGAATTAATGCTAGATCAGGCAAAGGACTTGTATACATTCATATAAGCCTAAACAATGGACACAGACACCAGGGGGGTGAGGGCATGAGTGGGGGAGTCGGGAAGAAAGAAAAAGAATTAATGCTAGAAGAAGTCAATGAGGGGGCAGGAAGACATATGTAATACTTTCAACAATAAAGATTTAAAAAAGTAATGCAAGTACATTTTGTTTTAGAACAATAACTAATTTGCTTCAATGATTTCCAGGTGGTTATACAATTCATGACAAGCCAAACCCCAGAGGTGAAATCGTAATTGGTGGACAAAATATCTCTATGGGATATTTTAAAAACGAAGAGAAGACGGCAGAGGATTATTCTGTGGATGAGAATGGCCAAAGGTGGTTTTGTACTGGTGATATTGGAGAATTCCATCCTGATGGATGTTTGCAGATTATCGGTCAGTATATTTCCTTGTTTGTGGTTTTCTTTAGGTTTTGCAACTTCAGCATATATGAAAGATAATATTGGTCAAGTCATTGATAGTGTTGATGGTTCCATTGGTTTAAACTTTGGGAAAGTTATTTAACTTATGTCTGTGCTTCTCCATCTGTAAAATAGGGATATTTTACAGACACAGCATATTGACCTGGTATGGCTTTTATTAGAATTAAATGAGTTTATATATGTCAAATATCTAGAGCAGGGCAGTGCCTGTATCAAGTAAATGGTAGCAACAGCAGCAGCAGCATTTGAGATGGGGAGGATGGGCAGGAAAATAGCAGATGGATAATAAGAAAACAAAAGTTGCTCAGAAGAGGTTTTTTTGTTTGTTTGTTTTTTGTTTTTTGGTCAATGGCATATGGTTCTCTCTAACCATCTACTGTAACATACCCTATTCTATTCATTCCTCACCCAAGAGGCATTCTGGGCCCAGTTTCCCTAGTCGCCATTTATATGGCACTAGCTAGCCCTGAACCTTCGGAAATTATGTCAATCCTAAGCATTAATCTGTTCTTTTGAGAATGTCAGTTGGTTTTGCATTGTCGTTTTTGAGCCTACTGAAATAGACTTATAAGTTCAGAAATCTATGCCAAATGACCCTATGCTATTCACTTAATTTATTTTTAAAATATATTTTGTATTGATTTTAGAAAGAGAGGAAGGGAGAGGGAGAGAGAAAAACGTGGATGAGAGAGAAACATTGATAGGCTGCCTCCTGCACGCCCCCTACTGGGTATTGAACCAGCAACCTGGGTATGTGCCCTGACCAGGAATCAAATCAGTGACCTCTTGGTTCATGTGTTGACGCTCAACCACTGAGTAACACTGGCCAGACGCTATTCACTTTAATTAGGAAAAATAAATAAAAAATTGACTGGCTGGTAAGGATTCTGGTCTGGTCCTTTTAAAGCCATAAAATTTCCTCAGTCATATTTCTAGTAATCCATTTAAATCTGTCTCTGGAACCTTATCTGACATGAGTATAGTTAATATTTTTTAGGGAAATTTGACTTTTTATCCAGAAGTTTGGTCTGTTGGGGAAATTTCTAAGAAATATGGCTCAATCTAGAATCAATACACCCCACGTTTTTCTTGATCCTTAATTGCACTGGAATCAAATGTTTCTTTTGGCATGTAGAGTGGGTTCCCAGGCAATGGGTAGGCAAGCCAACACTCACATGAAGGTCATAAGGCAAGTTAATGTTTGTTCATGCTGTGCCATCCTGTGTCGGACATCCTTAGAGCACTACCATTTTAACAAGATAATGTCACATAGGGAACAATGGGTAATTAATATATATTGACCATGTTCTGTATGCCATTTATTATACTGCATGCCTCTAAGAGGTAGGTGTCGTTATCCCTGATAACATTGAGGATTGGGAAGGTCTACTGACATGCCCAGGATCATATAACTAGTAACTGGCAGAGCTACCATTCAAGACTAGTGATGCAAAGTCCTGTTTTTTCTATTAACTTTGTTATAATGTTTAAGATTATAAGATATTAAAGCTTTCAGTATAGTGTATGCAGTTTTAGCTGGTACTTCTTTATTTTACCTAGGCATCTTCTTTTTTTAAAATATATTTTTATTGATTTCAGAGAGGAAGGTAGAAATAGAGATATTGAAACACCAATGATGAGAGAGAATGATTGGTCAGCTGCCTCCTGCACGCCCTCCAGTGGGAATCGAGCCCGCAACCCAGGCATGTGTCCTTGACTGGAATTTAACACAAGACCCTCCAGTCCATAGGCCAACGCTCTATACACTGAGCCAAACAGGCTAGGGCAACCTAGGCATTTTCTTAACTGACATGTATAATAAGATTTTAGAAGTATCTTTATAAATAAAGATTAAGCAATGAGATTTTAAAAAATCATTAATTGTACAGACCTTAATAAAATGGACTATGGATAACTTAACATTCTTTATGACTTACAGATCGTAAGAAAGATCTGGTGAAGTTACAAGCAGGAGAATATGTATCTCTTGGGAAAGTAGAAGCTGCATTAAAAAACTGTCCACTTATTGACAACATCTGTGCTTTTGCCAAAAGGTAATTGTAAAAGTTATGTTAGTTTCATATACTTACAGTAAAAGGATAATTGGAAAAAGTTTGATTATGTGTAATAATAATGAGGGACACATTAAACTTTCATCAGAGTTGGGGAATGCTATATATTTCTGAACGTTCTTGAATTCAAGATTATTTGGGATAATCCAGACATTTTAACTATTTATTAAACCCCTACTATGTCTTGCAAAATACTATGCCACAAAACTCATTTAATTTTCCTAATAACTGAAACTTAGCATAAGTAATTTTTCCAAGAAGATAACACAGCTAATACAAATTTTCTAAATAAAAACCTGAGAGATTAAACCATTTTCTTTATATTTTAATGTTTTATTTTTATGGGCTTTACTAATTCCTTTAAAATTTCTAAAAAACACAAGACAAAATGTAGTATCTTAACCATTTACTAAGTGTATTGTTCACCAATGTTAAGTATATTTTGCAGATCTTTTCATCTTGGAAATCTAACTTTATATCAATTAAACAATCCCCATTTTCCTCTCCCCCTCAGTTCCTGGCCACTACCATTCTACTTTCTGTTTTTTTGTGGGGGGTTTTTGTTTGTTTGTTTGCTTTTAATTTGACTATTCTAGATACCACATATAAATAGAATCATACAGTATTGGCCTCTTTTGCTTAGCATAATGTCTTCAAGATTTTTCTATATTGTAGTATGTGTCAGAATTTCCTTCCCTTTTAAGGTTAAATTATATAACATTGTATTTATAGAGACCACATTTTGTTTAGCCATTCATCCATCAATGGACCTCTTGGTATGCTTCTACCTCTTGACTATTGTGAATATACTGCTATGAACAGGGATATGCAAATATCTCTGCAAGTTCCTGCTTTTAATACTTTCCAATATATACCCAGATGTGGGATTAACGGTTCCTGTGGTAGTTCTACTTCTATGTTTTGAGGCACTCCCATACTGTTTTCCATAGCAGCGGCGCCATTTTTACTTTTCCACCTGTAATACACAAGGGTTCCCATTTCTTCATATCTTCACCAACACTTGTATCTATTTTTTATAGTACTCATAATAATGGGTGAGAGGGACTATCTCTCCTTAAGGATTGGTGATGTTGAGCATCTTTTCATACGCTTGTTGGCCCATTTGTATATTACCTCTAGAGAAATGTCTAGTCAAGTCCTTTGTCCATTAAAATTTTGTTCTCTTATTTTCAATTATACAATACAGTGTTACCAAACACAGTCACCATGATTTACATTAGATCCTCAGGCTTATTCATCTTATAGTTGAAAGTATGTATCCTTTTACCAACCTCTCCCTGTTTCTTCCAAACCTAGCCCTTGGCAATCACTTTTCTACTCTCTGTTTCTATGAATTTGACTTTATACATAGAAAAAGATTCCACATAGCTGGATAATATTTTATTTTGTATGCATGTATGTATGTATGTATATATGTATGTGCATATATATCACATCTTTATCCATTCTTTCGTTGATAGATACCTTGATTTTTTTTCTATATTTTGGCTATTGTGACTAATGCTGCAAAGGACATGGGAACATGGGAATGCAGATATTATATCTTCGATACCCTGTTTTCATTTCCTTTGGATTTATACTGAGGAGTCGAATTGCTGGTTCATATTCTGTTTTAAAATGTTTGAGGCACCTTCATACTGTTTTCCAGAGTAACTGAACCAATTTATATACAAACCAACAGTGTATGAGGGTTCCCTTTTCTCCACATTCTAGTCAGCATTTGTTATCTCTTGTCTTATGGTTTGTTTGTTTTTTAATTATTCTCTTGTCTTTTTGATAATAGCTATTCTAACAGGTATAAAGTAATATCTCATTGTGGTTTTGATTTGCATTTCTTTCTCTGATGATTAGAGATATTGAGTAACTTTTCATTTGCCTGTTGCCCATTTGTATGTCTTCTTTGGGAAAATGTTTATTCAGTTCCTCTGCCCTTTTAAAAATCAGATTGTGCTTTATTTATTTATTTATTTTTAGCTATTGTGTTTTATGAGTTATTTATAATTTGTATATTAATTCCTTATCAGATAGATATGATTTTCAAATATTTTCTCCTATTCCATAGGTTGTCTTTTCATTTTGTTCATGATTTCCTTTGCTCTGCAGAAGCTTTTTTGTTTGATGTAGTCCCATTTGTTTATTTTTGCTTTTGTTGCCTTTGCTTTTTCTGTCAAATCCAAAAAGTCATTGTCAAAACCAATATCAAGGAGCTTATTCCCTATGTTTTCTTCTAAGAATTTTATGGTTTTAGGTCTTTGCCCGTTTTTAATTGGGTTATTTTTTATTGTTATTATTGAGTTATAGGTGGTTTTTATATATTCTAGATATTAACTGCTTATCAACTACATGATTCACAAATATTTTCTTCAATGCCATAGATGGCCTTTTCACACTATATTGACTATATTTTGACACACAGAATTTTTTTTTATTTTTTTTAGGATGCAATACCGCAGATTTAATTATAAGCAGTGGAATGAATGTACAAAGTTGGGTTATGGACACACAGAATTTTTAAAATTTTTTGTTGAATTCTCATTTGTCTATTTTTTTTATTGCCTGTGCTTTTGGTGTCATGGCCAAGAAAGCATTGTGAAGTCCAATGTCATGAAGCTTTCTCCCTATATTTTCTTCTAGGTGTTTATAATTTTAGCTCTTACATGTTTAGGTCTTCAGTTAATCTTTGTATACGGTATAAGGTAAAGGTCCAATTTCATTCATTTCCATGTGGATGTCTAGTTCTCTTAACACCATTGATGAAGAGACTGTCCTTTACCCATTGAGTGATCATGGGACCCTTGTTGAAGATCATTCTGCCATATATACAAGGGTTTATCTCTGGGCTCTCTATTCTGTTTCATTGGTTTATATTGTCTGTCTTTATGCCAGTACTATGGCTTTACTCTTAATGAAACTGTAACAAAAAGAAGTATGCATTTGAAATTATATTGTAATGTATTATTTCATTGAAAACTTTACTTGCTCTCAGTGTTTTAATTTCTAATTTGTTTTTATATTATATATTTTTAGTGACCAGTCCTATGTGATTAGTTTTGTGGTTCCTAATCAGAAAAGGTTGACACTTTTGGCACAACAGAAAGGAGTGGAAGGCACTTGGGTTGATATCTGCAATAACCCTGCCATGGAAGCTGAAATACTGAAAGAAATTAGAGAAGCTGCAAATGCCAGTAAGTAAGAAATTGCTTGACTTTAAATCCCTTAAAGTCATTTAATGGTATCTTGAATAGGTTCTTCAAGATGCCTGTTTGTTTTATTTTTATAATAAAATACATGGGTTTAGAAAACGGCTCCTTAAATACATATAATGAATTTTCATGTTGGAAGGATTCTTAAATGTTATATAGTAGAATAACCTATCTACTTATTTATTGCATGTTGCAACATCCTTGCTAAGTAATCATCTACTCTGTGTTTGGAATGGTCCACCTTTGTTCTGATAGTTCATAATGATGTGACCTTGTGTGGATCTTTTATTATTTATCATTGTGTATCCTACTTGTTGTGGGCACTTTGAATCTAGAGGTCTCGGCCCTTTAGTTCTGAGAAATATCTGTATATTATGTTTTGTTTGTTTGTTCTTCTTTCAGTTTTTCCCTCCAAATTCTGTGTTTGTGTTTTTATCTGGGACTATTTATATGGAGATTGGATCCCCTGCTTTAATCCTCTAATTTTCTTCTTTTGTTTTCTGCATCAATTTTATTTATATTCTGGCAGTGTCCTTAACTTTATCATCTTCTATCTTTTGAATTTCCAGTATCAGAATTTTATTTTCCAGAGCTCTTTCCTACTTTCTCAGTGTTCTTTCAATAGCATCCTGTTGTTCTTTCATATATGCAGTTAATATGTCCTCTCTTATTCTTCTGAGGATATTAAAGGGATTCCTTTTATGAACTTATCTTCTGTTATTGGCTGTTTCCTCCAAGTTCCACTGTCTGTTTACTTTGGTCATGGCCTCTCATATATCTGCTGACTCTTGTCTGTCCAGTCACATTTGAAAATGAAGTATTGAAAACCTGTTTGTAAATTTAACTGGGCTCACTGGAAAGTTATTCAAATGTTAGTGTCTTGAGTCATTGATCTATTTCTCCAAAGATTACTTCTTCAGTTTCTTGCCTGGGGTTGTTAGCCTGACTAAAAGAGGAAATTGGAAAAAGGCTGGGAGTGGAGTGAGTGAGTCTTAACCTCATTGAAACCTTCTGTTTCCAGCTTTATTCCCTCTCCCTATTGTCCTTGAGTTCAGTCTCTAGTTCAGTTATTCCAAAAAGTAAACCTGTCTCCAGCTTGGTTGGGAAATAGCAGGATGAAGGAGAACTGTCCTGTGAACAGTGTATTGCTCATCTGTCTTCAGAGACACCATCTCAGGAGATTGGTTTGCTTCTTACGGGCTTCTTGTTGGCAGTTCTCTTGGCTCCCAAACAGTGACTGTTAGTACATTGCTTTTGGTCTTCTAAAATTTCATTGAACTCTCTCTCCCAGTGTTCTCTTTCTTTCGTTTCAGATTATTTTTTCCTGTGGTTAATGCCTTTTTAGTTTTAAAAATTATTTTAAACTGTTTAAATTATTTCATAGGGGGAGTAGAGATGAAATATGTCACCTTCATTTTTAATTGGATGCTGTTAACCTAGTTTTCACCTGTTGCTTTTCCTCTTAAAAGATAAAAGTATTATTTTTCTGATTGTAGGTTATCTGTATTCATTATACATATTGGACAATATAGAAAAATATAAAGGAGGAAGTAAAAATCACTTGATAGTAGTTATCTTTGGGTGGTGACATTGCATTCTGGTATATAATCACCTATGAACATGATCAGTATTTTTATGTCAGTAGATATAGAATTACATTATAATTTTTAATAACTAAATAGTATTATAGTATAAGTGTATCCACTTAAGTTCTGTTGTTTGACTTTTAAGATGACTTCTTTTTTCCTCCAACTATGAACAAATATAACACATATCTTGTATACTCAGTTATTTTCTTATGTAATGATTTTCTTAGTATGAATCTCTAACAATGTAATTTTTGAGTCAAAGAAAATATATATTTTAAAGGTTTTTTCTATGTTGCCAAATAACTCCTCTTTCTCCAGAAAAACTGGGCTAGTTTATACTCTTGTCATAGATGCACAATCACACATATTTTCCTAATCACACTACTATTATTTATTTTTTAAATTAACTACTTAGGTTCCATTTTGGTTTTGAAATATAGGTAGTAATGTTAGCTAGAAAGTTAAAGTTGAAAAACTGTATTTCCTTAAGAAAAACATTCTTATAGTTAACTCTGGGCACTATAAAGTTATTTAAGTAACAGTTGCCTATTATTACCATAAAGATAGTGAATTAATGTTTCTCTTTCTTAATGATGGTTTTGTTAATTATGGTATTATTGATATAGCACACTTTTAATATCACCATGCTACCAGGATTTTTATTGATATAAATCCAGATTTTCCCCCTTTAAATGTAGTATTTCAAAAAGTATTTCAGCCTATAAGCTGTTAGTCACTCTCTGAATGTACTCATGGAGTAGAATGTGACTTGAATAATTTGTCATGTAACTGTGAAAAACAATAATTGGGAAAGTCAAGCTGTATCACAATCAGGTGGAAAATGGAATAAAATTCTAGGACCTGATAGGCCCCCATAACATTTCTGTGCTGGAATGAGGAATGAAATTGAACAACTCATGATTTGGTAATGAACTAAACATGAGCTGAACACATAAGCTTTTCTGTGCCACAAAGATTTCTCTTGTCAACCTTTTGTTTGAAATTATAATTTTAAGACAAACCAAAATGTATAAAATAATCTTGACTGTATCCATCTATATCTGTCTGAACTTATACATATTTCATAGCAGTTGTTTTCATGTTTTAAATATAAGTGAAATATATGTAGTATCATAACACAAAGTATGGAATTGTTTTGAGGTGATTTTTCAACTACCAGTGGGTAGAAAAACTGCTCTTTACTCCCACCTGCTGGTCACATTTTGTAGTGTTCTAGGTAATTCATAGAAAAATGCCACATTGTAAGATCATTTTTGTTTTTTCTTTCCACTAATCTTGCCTACTTGTTGACATTTTATCCTGTTTATAGGAAACTGTGATTGCTCTTTGCCGCCCCCTATAGCCTGTGGTACTAGATAATGTTTAGGAGTTCCCAAAACAAAACCTCTAATGCAGCCTTTTTTTTTTTTAAGCTTTGAACAGGATTTTAGTTAATAAAGATTAAATATAGGAACTTTTATATAAATGTGTTAAATTTGCTCTTGTGCAACTGAAGTAATGTGCCTGCCCTGTCCCAATTTGGTCAGTGTTTCTGAGTTAGAACCTGTGTAAGCAGGGACAGTAATATGAAAGAAACGATTTTGGAGGCAAATCTATAGTTGAGAATTTGTTTCCTTGAGATCCAAATGTGATCTTGGGAACAGATGGGCTTATTTCAGGCACTGCTATGTAACTAGGCTATAATATATCAACAGGGTAGACATGATTAATTTGAGCAAGTTTTTGTTCTTTTTCTACCTATTCAGGCATTTCTTTTAAAGTTGGTTTTAAGTAATTTGAATGATTATTTTTCACACTCAGCTTTATAATTTTCTCTCATTTTTAATAAGAAACTAATTCAACCAATTTTTCATAAAACTCATACTAGTATTAGAACAAAAACTTCCATGAAATTGAGTTCTTTTGTAGTTGTCACTGAAACAAAGTTGTTTCTAAAGTCACTAGGCTATTAGCAGTAGTTTTTAAACATGCAGATGTTTGCTTTTTCAAAATTGGTGTTTTAAATAATTGCGTATAAAATACAGCTCATCTGTAGATTCATATTACTGTCAGTGGGCCTTCAGAATTTTAAGGATGAGCTTGTATTAATAAGTAATGATGAAATATAATTTATTGAATTTAAAATTATTAAATACTGTATTTATTGCTTTTGTGCCCTTATTTTCTTACATTTCTTTCAACATGTTGAGTTGTCTCTCTCAAATAATAAATATGCTGCAGTTTATACCAATGAAAAGTATGAAATTCACAATCCCCTTTTTTATTCTGACTTGAAAGTTTAATAAAGCTTATGAAGAACAGTTGTCTAGAGACTTAATTTTCTGTAGAATGAATTAATAAATGTGGATATATTTTTTGAGGGCTGTCATGTAGCCCTGAACAAAATTAATACTCTGCTTTTATAATAGGTGAGACAAATATATAATACATCGGGTGGTCAGTTGTTGTTTTTTAAGAAAACATTGTAAGAAGATATAGGGAGTCAGAGACAAAGGGACTTCTGTTTTGTTATGAGTGGCCAGGGAAGTCTTCTCTGAGGCGGTAGCATTTGAGTGGACACTGGGATGAAGTAAGGAATGAGCTGTGCATCTGCAATGGGGAAGACCATCCCAGGCAGAGGGAATGGCAAGTAGAAAGACTCTTAGAGGGAGATTGTCAATTTATATATACTTTGAGAAACATAAAATGAAATTGTAAGCTAGTGGTATCATTAACTAACACACGGTTAAATAAGCTTGCCTCATCCCCTGCATTATCTAGGTAAATCCTGCAAAATTCATGTTTTATTAATTGTTTTTCTCCCACTTCCCCACTCCTCTCCCCCTGTACCTGCCCCCCTCTCATTCCAGTGAAGTTGGAGCGTTTTGAAATTCCAATCAAGGTTTGCTTGAGCCCAGAACCATGGACCCCTGAAACTGGTTTGGTCACTGATGCTTTCAAACTGAAAAGGAAAGAACTGAAGAACCATTACCTCAAAGACATTGAGAGAATGTATGGGGGCAAATAAAATGCTGTTCTCTTTATGATTGCGCAGTAGGTGGCCTGGTGGTTTTTAAGACTTTTAAGCCTTGTTGAACTATCTGTTAGAATGTGAAGTATATAATTCTAAAGACGTGATAATAAAAAACCCCAAACGTGATTAAAATAATTGTTGAATCAACTTTAACTTAGTTTTGCATAGTCGTAGTGAAGCTGAAATTGAAAAATTGCTTCCTTTTAGTTGTTACTAATTTTAGAGTAAAAATTCTGTTTTTAAAAATTAGCCTAAGATACTTGTTTTTACGAGAAAATTATTTAATGTTGAACAAAATCCATTGGAGTTGTAGTAGAATGTAGTTTGATGAAAGTTGCAGCTTCCAATGTCTATTGTCTTCCTAGTTCAGAGGAAGCTTAAAAATATTAAGCATGACAAAAAACATGTATTAACACTACTCAAAACAGAAGTGCTACAGGCCTTTTAAATTCTCTTCTAAACATTTGTCCTGAAGGAGAAATTAAATCATACTATAACATAGAGAATCAACACCTTGCAAACCATTTTAGGATTCATAATTGTTGCATAGGTTAGAATAGAATTATTATATATTGTGAATAATTACAGTGCCTGAATTAAGACTAAAACAACATAAACTCACCAAAAATATCTAGTAATATATTTAAAGGGAACTTGAACTTCTGTTTTTGAAACTTGGAGGTCTAAAATCAGTAACTGTAATTATTTGAATGACTAAAGATTACTTAAGTACATTTGAAAAAATGGTGAAAATTATCTTTCTCTGTTCAAAATAGAAGACTGAGACCAAGAGTAAACTGATAGGAAGTTATTCAAATTTTAATAGGAAGCATTTTCTCTGTTAGGAAAGATGAAATCCTAAGTGTTTATAGAGTTATCACCCTTGCACAGCACTAAACCTGGGAAAGGATTTAGACTCTGAATTGATCTTTGATAGCAGGGACTGATTTTAAAATGTGCTCATATTAAATTACACATGTAATTTAAGGTCTGTTTGCAGTTCTGATTGTATTCTTGAGCAGTAGTTCATATTTTGAAAACCTTTCATTTTGCTTTAATTTTAGCAAAGCGGGTTATGACTTCCCCAATATCTTGTTTGAATGTATGGAATGATTAATTCACTTGGATGAGTTTGGGGAAGTTAAAGGGAAGAACACACTGTTACTACTTTTTTCCTGTTTGTGAGAAGAGTTTAAAACTGGAAAATGCTGGATTCGGGAGAAGGGAAGTTACTCAATAAGGAGCTGATATTTGTACAGTAACTTGGCATGTGGGCTTCTTTTTGAATCTTTAATTAAAATCAGGGATTATGTGTCCCTGATAGATATTCACACTTGAACCATAGTTACTGTAAACAGCAAAAAATCTTAATACTGTTACTCTTTGCACTTTTTTCTTAATCGTTTTACATATATATAAAGCTTATATTGCTTTGTACAGATGTGGGCCACCACTGCAACAAAATACATTCTTTTTGCTCTAAAATATTTATAAGGAAACTATTTAAATGTTATGTATATGGTGGTAAAAAGGAAAAAAAATCATCTGGTGTTATTATTATCAAGAACGAAGGTTTTTGTAAAGATTTCTGTTCAGTGTTCTGCAGTGTAAAATTTGAGGCACGTTCTCCCTGCAGTTATGTATATGTGAGTATTTTCATTCTTCCCAACTTGCCTTTGAGGAGTGATGAACCATTATTATCAAGTAGACTACTATTCAGCTTCTACTGTTCCTGGCCCACTGTTAATCCTTTAAGGATGATTTCCTTAGACATTTCAATATATGACTTTCGCCCGCATTCAGAATGGTGATTTTAAATGTGCAAGTGCATGCATATTCAGATATTTGCACCCCCACCCACTTCCATCTCCCGAAAGCTAGACCACTGCCAGCTAATCTGTTGTGTAGGTCCTTTAGAAATACATAATTAACACTTAAGGTTGGGTGCTGCTAATTCTTTGCGAAAATCCAAATATTGTTAAGGGACCAGGGAGATGCCACTACCCCCTGATTTTTCATTAGGAAATATACATATTTATGTAAACAAATCTTTCCATATTCATAGTGACTTTTTAAGTATTTGAGCCTAAAGATTTTGATCCTACATTTCTATACGTGTTTAAATCATTCACTATTCTTACATGTCAGCCATTCAAATAAAGTGTACTTTAAAACTTTACTACAGTTAATGTACATTTCTAAGTAGAACACTTGTGACCTTTGCTTTAATTTAATGAAAGTGTCTTGCCTCCTTGACAATTGTATTGATTCTTTTTTTTTCTAAAGTGGTGATATAATTGTATGGCTTTTCAGAACAGAGACATGGGTGAATGATTTTAAAAGTCAGAAGTTAAGGAAAGTAATATTTCTTTGGTCATAAAGACTGATTAAAAATCCTCATCTATATTTTCTTGATAGCATAGGACAAATGTTTTGAGGTGAGATGAAAACAGGTTTAAGACTGTGTGATATTTGGGATTTGGAGAAAAATATTTTAATTTTCAAATGTAGTTACAAATTAGAATGTGTTCATATTTGTACTTTCTGTTTAAATGCACGATTGCAGGATTGTTACTTGGATTTTTGTGTTTCTTCTTGATGAAAAGTTCTGTTCTTGTTTTTAAGTTTGTACTCGAATCTCAAGAAATAAATCCACCCATGTTATCAAGTTAATTTGTGCTTAATTATGCACCAAGGTAAAGTCTGCAAGTTTGAAAAAATATTAGCCAAACTTTTAAGTACATATATTTAAAGTACTCATCTTTGTTTATGGAATTGTATTAAGCAGTCAACCTGGTTTGTGTAAGATCCACTCATACTCCAGTTTGTAGTATTTGAACCCAAAAGCTGTTACTTTGATGCAGTTAATAGAGTAGAACCCTTTAACTGATATTGTGAGACAAAACATACTCATGTTGTGTGAATTATTAGTAGGTGCTAATTAATGATAACTGTTGCATTTAGTGTAATTAAAATTTATGGAGAAATTAATTTATTATTATATGATAGTTTTTATTTTAAAAAAAAGTGTTAGAGCTCTGGAACCAGTTAGAGCTTTGCCACTCACTAGCTTTGTGACTTTGGTTGGGCAAGTGACTTACATCCCTCAGCTGCATTTCTCCATCTGGAAAAGTGGGGTTGACTGATAATAGGCTCTAGCTCATAGGGTGGTTGTTAGGTAACATGAGTTAATTCATATGAAGTGTTTAAAACATAGTAAACTTATGTTAACTGTCACCATTATCATCATTATTGTATTCAGACAGTATTCATCAGTCAAGTTGTCTAATGTATTGCTAGCATACTCGGGGCCTTAAAGGATTAATGGACTTTGTAGAAAGAGCTCTGGTTTCAGAGGTGAGGAAACCTGGGCTCATTCTTTCACTAGCTTTGTAACCGTGGACAAACCCCCTAATACCCTCTCACCCCCACAACCTTAGTTTCTTCTTCCCTTTTATTTAAAAAAAACTGGACTTCAAAAATATTTGTTTGCAAAAAGGGAAAGCTGAATGACAGAAGATGTAAGGGATGTAATAGTATATGACAGTGGTTCTCAACCTTCCTAATGCTGCGACCTTTTAATACAGTTCCTCATGTTGTGGTGACCCCCAACCATAAAATTATTTTCGTTGCTACTTCATAACTGTAATTTTGCTACTGTTATGAATCATCATGTAAATATCTGATATGCAGGATGTATTTTCATTGTTACTAATTGAATATAATTAAAGCATAGTGATTAATCACAAAAACAATATGTAATTATATATGTGTTTTCCAATGGTCTTAGGCAACCCCTGTGAAAGGGTCATTCGACCCCCCCAAAAGGGTCGCGACCCACAGGTTGAGAACCACTGGTCTATGAGGTCCATTACAACTAGGTTTTTTTCTTTTGTTTTTTTAATTCTTTATTGTTTACAGTATTACATAAGTCTCCTTTTTCCACCATTGACCTCTCCCCAGCCACTCCCACCCACACAGCACATACCCTCACTCCACT
>NW_006296404.1:218742-224957 GCF_000327345.1 Myotis davidii
CATCTCCTTTTCCCCCCTAGACCTCTCCCTAGTGTCTGTATCCATTGGTTATGCTTATATGCATGATACAAGTCCTTTGGTTGCTGTCTTATCTGCCCCCCTCCCCTGCCTTCCCACTGAAGTTCCATGGTCTGTTCGATGCTTCTCTGTCTCTGGATTGATTTTTGTTCATCAGTTTATGTTGTTCATTATATTCCACAAATGAGTGAGATCATGTGGTATTTATCTTTCTCCAACTGGCTTATTTCGCTTAGCATAATGCTTTCCATGTCCATTCATGCTGATGCTAATGGTAAGAGTTCTTTCTTTTTTACAGCAGCATAGTATTCCATTGTGTAGATGTACCACAGTTTTTTAATCCATTCATCTGCTGATAGGCACTCAGTTGTTTCCAAATCTTAGCTATAGTAAATTGTGCTGCTATGATCATAGGGGTGACATATATCCTTTCTGGTTGGTGTTTCTGATTTCTTGGGATATATTCCCCACAACTAGTTTTTGTGTAATTTTATTGTCCCTAGGTTTTGGTTTGTTTATTAAATGATGCTCTAGATCCCAAGTTTTCTGTAGGGATATGAGGCTGTGGATAATGCCATCACAACAAGTGAGGAATTTACTAAGTACAAAGAGTCTCTGTAATTCTTATGTTCTCTCTTTAAAAAAAAAATCAGGGTTCTGTACAAATCATTGAAGGCAGTTCTTTCAAACTTTTTTACTGTGATTCACATTCCTGTGTGCAAATGCTTATGTGTATATAAAATGATATTTTATAACAATGTTTATGTGAAAAAAACAATACATGTGTGATGCTCACTTTCTTTTTTTATTTAAATGCTGATCGTGACCCAAATTGGTTCAAGGACCCACACAATAATGCTATCCAGTAGAACTTTCTGTGAATTTAGAACTCTTCTGTGTCTGTGTTATTCATCACAATAGCTACTAGCCACATGTAGCTATTGAGCATTTGAAATGTTAGTGTGACTGAGGAACTGAATTTTATATTTCATTTCATGTTGAATAGCACAGCTCTACAGACTTTGCAAGGCACGGTTTGGAAAGGATAGGTTAAAATAAGCTACTCTATAAAGTCTATTAAAGAAACCTATTCCCTGGTCTCATCTTTTTTAATTCCTCTACCTCAGAGGCAGCCACTTTCAACTTTTAGTGAATTATTTGGATATTTACTGTCTTGTATTTAAATAATGTGCTTGTTGTGGTGCTGCTTTTCAACGTTGTCATGTTTTATTGACCTCTTACTATACCGAAGCACACTTCCTATCCTCCCAATATATATGTGTACTTAGACAAATAACTGTTTAAATGATAATAACTATGCTACTCAGAGCTGAAATGTATAGTAGGAAAACTGATTAATTTTCTTTTTCTGCACTTATTTAATATTATCTCTTGCATTTGCTTGGCTTTCTATGTATTTGTCACTGATAATTCAACCTCTGACTCTCCACCAATTGTCTTCTCTCAAGATTTGCAGATAACAAGAATTCTAACAATTTCATCTTATGGAAGAAATCTGTCCTAGAACCATCTGACCTACATCAATCTAGATCATTCATCGTGCAGGGCCATTTCTTAGGATCTACCTTCACCATCATCCTAGTAGTTCCCTTCACCTTTATCATGTATTGGATCTTATTTCTGGTATCCCACGTCTTTTTCTTACTTGGATTATTTCCTCTTTGATGCAACACATCTTGTAATAGCTTACTGAGAAGGGATATATGGAAGTTGCATTTCAGACCTTAATTGATAATTTGGTTGGACGTACAACTCTAGATTGAAAGTGTTCCCTCCATTGACATTAAGCTTCCAGTGTTAATTTTGGCAATTCAAAGCCTTTCAAATTTCTCCCATCCCTTCTATGTGACTTGTTTTCCCTTGCCGAAGCTCATAAAATCTCTGTGCTCTAAAATCTCATGATCATGTGTGGCTATGTTTCCATTCATTTTACTAGGGCATTTCAATCCAGAAACTCACATGTACACCTGTTCTGAGAAATTTTCTTGAATTTAGTTGATTTTCCCCCTCCATTTTCTTCTCTCTCTTTTGAACTTCTGATGTTCAAATGAGGAGTCACCTGGGTTGATCCTTAATTGCTTTTATGTTTTTGTTCCTACTTTTCTTCTTTAACAAATTATTTCTGGGAGATTTCCTCTACTGGCTATTTTAGCTCTTCTTTTGAATTTTTCTGCTATCATGTTTATAATATCTAAGAGCTGTGATTTGTTGTTGTTCTAAATATTTTTTTCTCAGTTCTTGTTTCATGGTATTTTTAAAACGTTTTTCTTTTTTTGCTTTCTTTACCATGCAGAGCAAATTTACTCCAGTTTAGCTGTTTTCTTTATTACTCTTGTCTCTGTTCTCTAAGAATATTTGATAATCCTTGCCTGCTTGTTTAATAGAGGAAAGTACTAGAAAGCTGACTGGAAGATCTAAGTGTGTGTGCGGAGCTTTGAAAGAGCTTTGCTATAAGGTGATTTTGTCTGAGCCATTCTGCAAATCCCACATTAGTATCTTTAGAATTTTCCTCTAGGGCTGATTGGATTCCCCTGTGAGAAGTTTCTTCCATTCTCTTGCATGGAGGGTGAATTTTGAACTAACAGTATTCTGGGGAAATCATATGCCCCCCCCACCCAAAAAAAAGGCTGGGAAGAGGGTTGCTTCTGTATTCATCATGCATACAATTGCTTAATTGCCATGTTTTCTGTCACGTTCCCAATGTCCCCTCAGTTTTCCTTCTTCAGTCTTCTGCTGGGATGAGAAGTGGGCAGTATGGTTGAGGGAAGTGGTTGATGGATCTGAATTTTTTTTTTAAGACAGCTGCTTCAGTCTTTGCTCCACTATAACAGAATACCATACATGGTATGGCTTAAACATCACTTATCTCTCACAGTTCTGGAGGCACTAAGTCTGAAATAAGTGTATCAATATTGTCAGGTTCTTGGAGAGAACCTGGTTTACAGACAATCTCTTGCTGTATCTCACATGGCAAAGAGCAGAGAGAGCAAAGTCTTGTGTCTCTTATAAGGGCACTAATCTCATCACTCCCCAAAACCCCATTTCCTAATCACATTGGGGATTAAAACTTCAACATAGGGCCAGCATGGCTCAGTGGTTGAGCGTCAGTCTATGAACCAGGAGGTCACAGTTTGATTCCTGGCCAGGGCACATGTCCAAGTTGCGGGCTCGATCCCAAGTATGGGGCATGCAGGAGGCAGCTGTTCAATGATTCTCCCTCATCATTGATGTTTCTATCCTTTCCCTTCCTCTCTGAAATTAATAAAACATTTTAAAATAAACTTCAACATATTAATATTGGGGTGACGCAAACAGCCCAAAACATAAGTTTTTGATCAGTCCTTTCTTTGGCTTTAGCCCCTTTACTTCCACTTGTAGAAGTACCTGGTCCTGCCATTTTCAGAGCCCTTTGGATATTACACACAATATACATAGTTTGTTTCTCTTTTTTCTCACTGCCCATTTAGGATTGTATAAAGATTTGACTTTATACCAGCCTCTGGCTTCCAAAAATTATTAATGTTTTCATTTCTATTTTCTCTGTCCTTGTGGGTTTACACCTTTAAAAAATTTACTTAGTATAGTTTTAGTGAGTTTTCTTTCTGTCTGGAACTCCATTGTTTTTTACCCAGAAATCACCCCTAAGGTTTCTTTTTTAAGAATAGTTTTATTGATTTCAGAGCAGAAGGAAGAGGGAGAGAGATAGAAACATCAATGATGTGAGAGAATTATTGATTGGCTGCCTCCTGCCCATCCCTCTCTCAGGATCGAGCCTGCAACCGGGGCATGTGCCCTGACCAGGAATAGAACCGTGACCTCCTGGTTGGTAGATTGATGCTCAACCACTGAGCCATGCTGGCTGGGCCCCCAAGGTTTCTTTATTAAATATGATAAAGTCTGTATCTAAATTATTAAGAGGTGCTTAGCTACTCACCAGGGTAGCTGAATTAACAAAACAAAAACAAACAAAAAACCTGACAATACTAAGTGACAGTAACAATGTGGAATAAAGCATGTAAATTCTCATACATTACTGGGGGGAGTGGAAATTGGTGCAGCCATTTTTTGAAACCTGTTTCACTATTACTAAAGCTAAATATACATTTAACCAATGACCTAGCCATCCCACTTCCAGGTATATACCCAGGAGAAATAAGTACAGCTGGTTCTCAATGTTGTTGTTTTTTCAAAAATAACATTTTATTTTTCAGCTACAGTTGACATATGACATTGTTTCAATGTTGTTGATAGGTTCTGCAACTTTAAGTAAAATTATGTACAACAAAACCAATGTTTACCATAGGCTAATTGATGTAAACATGAATTAACTTCTTATGGCATCTCATCTGCATTCTAATGAAATATTGAATAAAACTATGCTATTCGAGGACAGCTGTACTTCTGTCCACATATAAGAATTATAGCAGCACTACTAATACTGATCCCAAATTGGAAACAACTAAAACAGCCATCAACAGAATAGATGAAGTTGTGTTATATCCAAAAGAAGAAATACTACTACATAGCAAATAAAAAATTAACTCTAGCTACATGCAAAAGCATGGATAAATCTCACAGATAATTATGTCATATAAAAGAAGCTAGTCACAAGAGTACATTATGATTCCATGTATATGAAGTTCAATAACAGTCAAGATATCTATGGTGATAAAATGCAGAAAATAGTTTTCTTTGAAGAGAGTGGTGTTATTGCCTGGAATGGGGTATGCAGGAACCTTCTGGCATACTGGAAATGTCCTATATCTTGTTTATAGGAACATCCTGGTAGGGCCAGACATGTCTGGTCTGCACAGGTAAGATTGGTACTATAGAAGAGAAACAAAGGTGGGGGTATTTGGGTGTGCTGGAGGAGAAGAAGATGAAACCATTAGGTTCATCATATTCTGTCTAGTATATGCTAATCCTCAAGCTGACCAATATTTGGAGCAAGTGTGTTTAAATAAGTGGTCAGAGGAGCCTGAAAGATCATCTAATGGGGAGCATCTTTGTGGTTCTGACTGGGGGAAGCACATGTAGGTGGCTACAAAATAAGAGGTCCAGAAAACTTGGGTGAACTTAAAATACCTGAATGTAGGTCAGTATATTTCAATGTTTACACACACTTGTAGTCTCATTTGGGCTTAGTTTTTGAGACATGACATATTGATGTACCAAAAAATTCATTTCTTAACTCTCTTCCCACTATTACCACCCTAGATCAGACCCTAACCCCTTTTTACCAAGAACGATAATAACCTCCTAACTAGTTTCTTGGCAAGTATTTTTTTTTTTCCATCCGTGCCAGTATATTCCATCTTGTATATAAACCTGCCAAACCTACCTTCCTAAAATACCACCTTGTTGATACTATTTGTATTCTAATCAATATGTTAGTTTGGTATTCAAGTTCCAAAATCAAAAGAGCTCTCTACCTACCTTACCTCATCTCTCTAACAGGAACCTTCCATTCTGTTTCACTTCTGCATTCTCCAGTATGCCAAATTCATTCTCCCAAATGGTTCTTCACCCTGGCTGCACTTAGGAATCATGTGAGAAGGTTAGCATCCACAACAAAAACAAATGAAAACCAGTACTCATGTCTCATTCTCTCATTGGCCAACAGTGGCTTCCCTGCTACATCTGTAAATTCCTTCATAAGCACCTCTCTTTAGAATTAAATCACAAAATTACTGTTTGCATGGGATCAATTTTTCTTTTGCTTTGGTAGATTAGCTATTTCCTTCAACACTTGAAAACCTCAGAGAATCTGAAAGAAGGTATACCGTATTTGCCGGCGTATAAGACGACTGGGCGTATAAGACGACCCCCTAACATTTCCACTCAAAATACAGAGTTTGTTATATACTCGCCGTATAAGACTACCCCCTCTTCCGCACACCTTCCACACACCAAATAAAAGGTAAAACAATATCAGATTTGATTTTAACATTTTAATTTATATTCAAATGCTTATGACATGCAGGAAAACTGTCACAAGGCTGTATGTAATCAAACATATACATAAAACAGTGCAAGTTTATTACCGGTAAACATACCGGTAATCCACTAAAGAAAAAACACTCTATAGACTGGTACCGTAGATGCTTCTCAGGAACACAGGCAAGCAGCCCACAACCTAGAGGGACTGTCAATGATAGAAGTAAGATAACAAATAG
>NW_006296404.1:225182-230564 GCF_000327345.1 Myotis davidii
CTATCATACTGGGTGTATGGTCGGCTGTGTGCGATTTTGCGAGTGTGGAAAAATCGCATAACAGCAAAATCGCATAACAGCCGAGCATACAAGCGCTAGCGCTACTGATGCCTGAACGGTATGTGGAATGAAGTGGGCGGGCATCGGGAGGCCACTATGGCACGGGGCAAGCACTATGGGCAGTCTATCTGAAGTGTACCTGGCGTATAAGACGACCCCCCACTTGGAGGCATATTTTTCAGGGCCAAAAAATCGTCTTATACGCCGGCAAATACGGTAGATCCAGGACATTTCTTGGAAGACACTCCTAAGAGTATCAAGAATCGGAAATGGGCTCTGCTTCCTATGGTGGGCCACTTGGAAGTGCTAACTATCAACTTTACCTAATTTGCATTTTTGCCTTGGGGTTGTAAGAAATCAAAGGAAAAGGGAAAAGAAGACAGAATGTACTAATCCACTCATTTGTCTCTCCAGAGTGACTTGTGTGGCAGAAATCTGAAAACGATTCTTTTGAAGTCAGATATTTATTCTTGTGCCTAGCTCTTTTCTAACCCATGAGTTATAAGAAGCTCAGAATCAGATATATGTATGCATGCATATATATTATAGGCATGTCTATATTTTCTTTTTTAAATCCTCATCAGAGGATATTTTTCCATTGCTTTTTAGAGAGAGTGGAAGAAGGAGAAGAAATATCGACGTGAGAGAAACATCAATTGGTTACCTCCTGTGCGAGCCCTGATCAGGGCCCAGGGAGGAGCCTGCAACCTAGGTACAGTGCCCTTGATCAGAATCAAACCGGGACCCTTTATTCCCCAGGCTGATGCTCTATCCACTGAGCCAAAGCGGCTAGGACTATTTTCTCCTTTATGGCCATCAGATCTACCTTAGCTGCATTTTCAACATTCCTTAGAATATGGCAGTCCAATGGCTACATTCAATTTGGGATGGTGAATAACACATTCAAACAGGAAAGTAGCAATATGGCTCTCCAAGACCTGGTGAAAGGCAGGACCAGAGAGGGAACTCAGGACATCTTCCTACTTAGATGGTGACTAAAATATGAACTATCTCAGGGAGAAATGCAGAGAGATGAATTAAAATCTGTCAGATTTGATCCCCAGACTTCTCCAAGTCACATCATTTTTAATCCAAATCTGCATTACATTAGCCATCAAGATTCATGATGGTGAGAGAATTAACCTTTCTAAGTGAATTCAATTGAAGGAAAAGATACAGAGTCTTCTGTTTCATTTCATCAGGAGTCTTTGTTTTCTCTGCAAGAGGCCCCTTGGGCTCTCTTTGCTTGTGAATTCTTCCCTTTTGCTTAGTTATAAGCAATAGCTCTCTCTACCCTATCTCCTAGTGTTGTGGGGTATCTTGGTGGGCCTTTGGTTTTGCTCAGAGAAGAAAAACTCCAAACTGACCTGGAGCTGTGAGGATTCAGCATCTTGTCTCCAGGAGGAAGACTGTATGACTTCATTCTCTTATAACGTGGAAACTTTCTTTTTTAAAAGTTATTAAAGATGGGTTTGACCCTGGGCTTTTCTTCTACAGTAAATCCATTTCTGTTTTAAGGTCCTCTTATGTTCCAATAAGGTTTCTTTTGTTTTACAACATGATAATAAATACTTCTGAACTTTTTATTGTTTAGTATTGCTAGGTGCAATAGGGGAGAAGGAAAAAAGGTCTTGTGCTGCTATCAGCACACAATATAGTGAGTCCTCAATGTCATTCGTAGGTTCTGAAACTTTAGACAAAAGGATGGATAAGGAAACCAATTTTGCCATGGGCTCATTGATATAAATGAGTTGAGTTCTTATGGCATCTCATCAATGTTATAATGAAAGGGTATGGAATGAAACAACATTGAACCAAATGACATTATTTGAGTATCTGCTGTATCAGACTAAGGGGGTGCATTAGAAGCTGAACTGTGAGCTTAAGACTCTTAAGTATGTATGAATTTGGCAAAAAAAGAAAGCTTTCCTGACTTTAGTTATCTGGGAAGGCTTCTTTGGAGCCTCTAGTCTGAGCCTAATGATGAAGAGGCAAGACAGACTCTACCAATTTCTAGCAAATAACAGTGTGTATGCACTTGTAGCAGTATTTTTTCTGTGACTATCAGCCTGCAAAGACAAAATGGGGTGATAGCAACAGTAATATCATGGGCCATAGCTTGAGATTCTAGATCACAGATCTCTAGAGATTGAAGGTGTGCCTGATATATTGATGTCCTCTGCCCTTGGGGTGGCCAGAACTCCCTGGAAGGGTACTTTCTTATTAATTTATTCCAGGGGGCCATATATGTTATCTATGTTTGTTATGTGATAGAAACTTTTTGGAAAGTGCTATTCTAGATATGTCCCTCTTCTTGGAAAGCATTGGTAACACATGGACACAATGCTTTGTTTCCATGCCTGTAGTCCTAGACAGACTGTTAGTTTTCTGAAGGTAGACAGACTGTGTCGGACTGATTCATTACTAAATCTCCAATGGGTCCCAGGTTCAATTCTGGTCAAGGGCACATACCTCAGTTGTAGGTCAAGGGCATGTACTTTGGTTGCAGGCTTGATCTCCAACCCTGGTGGGGGCATATGAGGAAAGCAACTAATCGATGTGTCTCTTTCACATCAATGTTTTTCTCTCTCTGTTTCTCCCTCTCCCTTCCTCTCTAAAAATCAATGGAAAATTATCCTCGGGTGAGGATTAACAACAACAAAACAAGACAAGAAATAACAAATGGAGAAAAAGAAACCCTTGTGCACTATTGGTGGGAATGTAAATCGGTGCAACCACAACAGAAAACAGTATGGCGGTACCTCAAAAATTCAAAATAGAACTACCACATCACCCAGTAAATTTCACTTCTGAGTATACATTTAAAAAGTGAAAACATAAATTTGAAAAGATATATTCACCCGCATGCCCATTGCAGAATTATTTAAAATGGTCAAGATACACACACACACACACACACACACACACACACACACACACACACTGGAATATTATTCAACCATAAAAGGGAAAATCTTGCCATTTGAAACAAAGTGGATGGACTTTGAAGGCATTATGCTAAGTTAAATAAGTCATACACAGAAAGACAAATACAATATTATCTCACTTATATGTGAAATTTAAAAAGAAAAAGAAAGGAGCTCATAGATACAGAGAACAGATTGGTTGTAAGGATGAGGGGTGGTGAAATGGGTGAAGGGGGTCAAAAATACAACCTTCCTGACAAACTAATTTGAAAATGTTCATTGAAGCATTATTTACAATAGTCAAGACTTGGAAGTAGCCCAAGTGTCCATCAGTAGATGATGAATGGAGATAAAAGCTGGCATACTTACACAATGGAATACTACTCTGCCATAAAAAGGAAGAAAATGTTACATTTTGCGACAGCGTGGATGGACCTGGAGAACAATATGCTAAGTGAAACAAGGCAGTCAGAGAAAGACAAGTACCATATGGTTTCACTCATATGTGGAATTTAATGAACAAACTGAACTACCAAGCAAAATAGAGACAGATTCATAGATATAGAGCAGGCAGAGAACCCTGGTGGTGATGGTGGGTGTTGGGTGTTGGGGTGGAAGGATTAAGCAAAAAAGAAAAAGAGAGAGAGAACTCATGGCCATGGACAAAAGTGTGGTGATTATGGGGGTAGGGGCTGATGGAGGTGGAAGAGGGCATCAAAGGGCTATATGGTGATGGAAAAAATAAAACAAACAAAAAATGAAAACTACAACTTTCCAGTTATAAATAAGTTTAGGATGTAATGTAATGATGTCTATGCTTAATAATACAACATTGCACATTTGGAAGTTGTTAAAAGAGTACATATTAAAAGGTCTCATTGCAAGAAAAACATTTGTGACTATATATGACAGATGTTAATATGGTGATCATTTCAGAATGTATACAAATATCAAATCATAATGTTGTATACCTGAAACTAATATGATGTAATATGTCAATCACACCTGAATTTTTTTAAAAAGGAAAATATTTCATGAATAAATAAATGAGAAAGTTTACACCTTGAAGGATGAATAAAATTTTAATAACATGGAAGTGCTATAGGTTTGCAGGTAAGAATAATATAAATAGAGTCAGATATGTGCCAGGCATAATTTGGAGAGCAATTGAGAGGTCCACAACTATTCATGGTGGGGTATTTTTTTCAGTAACAGTTGACATACAATACTATAGTAGTTTCAAGTGTAAACCTTGGTGATTAGACATTATATAACTTTCTAAGTGATCATCCCAATAAAACTCTTACCCATCTGGCACCACACAGTTATTAGAATATTATTGACTGTATTCCCTATGCTATACTTTACATCCCCATGACTATTCTGTAACTACCAAATGTACTTCTTAATCCCTTCACGTTTTTCACCCATCCCCCTAAACCCCCTCCCCTCTAGCCTTCAAAATGTTCCCTGTATCAATGTCCGTTATTTGTTTCTGTTCTGCTTGTTCATTTATCAGTGGGAAATTAGGAGGTCCCATACTTCATATTTAACATAATGCTGGATGAATAAAGAGCCACTGAAGCATTATTGCCCCCAAACAAATTCAGGATTAAAACAAACACATGATAATTGACCCAACTGGTTTGATTTCTCTCTTTGCATCTAATTTCAAGTCAAGTTCTGCCTACCCACTGTGGGAACCAATTTCTCAATTGGTTTGGGTCCTAATTCCAATAATTCCTAATGTCCCCATATCACCTTCTAGTTCAGAGGCCCTCACTGAAACTCCTGGCACCCCTGAGGCAAATGATGTTGGGCCATCCCTATTGATGTAGAAATGAGGGGAGGTAAACCCTCTTGTTTTCTCTACCCATATGTTATCAATATTGTTTTCCACATGGAGAAAGGGTCCAAATGTCTATTTCCAAAATATCTCAAATGTCACATCCTCAGGACAGCTGCTCTGAGCTCTCTAAGGTTGAGTTATATGCTCATCTTCTGGATCTCATAGCACCATCTGCTTATTGTTAATGATAAAATAACCACAACTGACATTGTAGAGCACTTAATATGTTCAAGGCATTATGCTAAGTGGTGAATAAGTATTATCTTATTCAATCACTAGAGGCCCAGTGCACAAAATTCGTGCATGGGGGGGTCCCCTCAGCCCAGCCTGCTCCCTCTCCAATCTGGGACCCCTTCTCACAATCTGGGACCGCTGGCTCCTAATCGCTCACCTGCCTGCGTGCCTAGTCACCACTAACTGCACCCCCCCGCCAGCCTGATCACCCCTCACTGCCTTCCTGCCTACCTGATCGCCCTTAAACCCTCTGCCTGCCTGATCATCTCTAACCACTCACCTGCCTGCTTGATAACCCCTAACTGCCTCTGC
>NW_006296404.1:230631-249862 GCF_000327345.1 Myotis davidii
TATGCTGACATCTTGTGAGGGTGTGAGGGTTAATTTGCATATTACCTCTTTATTATATAGGATTGCCACAGAAACCCTATAATGAGCACTTTTATTATTATCTCCACTTTATAGAAGTGTAGGAAATGGACCTCTGTGATCCATCTCCAGTATGATTGGCTTTTGATGGAATTTGCTGAATTTCCCCAGGGCAAACAGAATGTAGGGAGGAGGGAAGCAGATATAGGAACAAAGAACTGTGTACATGGACCAGCATCATGGTGGAAACCCCTGAGGCACCTACCTTGGCTAGACAAGGGGAGGTGGAGGCAACTAGAGAAGGCCTCAGCCCAATTTTTTTAAATGGCCCAAAGGGAGATAGCAAGACCTAGGTGACATATGAGGAAACAGGTGACTCCACAGTGCTCAGCCTGGAGGAAGGACTGAATAAATGGTCTGTGTTTGTTGCCCCAGGTGTACCTGTACAATGGGATGGAAGCCCGCTCTCCAGAATGTATTAAAATTCTTGTTTTTGCCATACTTGTGTCTCTGAGTATATTATTTGAATTCAGACAAGTGAGCATTTTTCACAAAAAGAACTAGAGCACAGAGAAGTTGAGTGACTTTGCTCAAGGTACCATAGCTGGTATGTGGCCAAGGCAGAACTAAAAAAGCAGGTTTATTTGAGGTTGGAGCTGCCCCTCCTAACTAGTCTCTACTATGTTCCTCTAATAGGACCTTTATCACATGGTGTTCTACTGGTCTGGGTAGGCCTCACCCCTAAGATGATCGCCCCATCATGGCAAGGAGAAAGTCTCATGTGCATCCCCAACCTAGAACAACATTCTGAATGAGGAAAAACGAAAACCCCGACTTCCACCAGATGGCACTATGGCAGTCCAAGAGAAAAGTGCCCTCAGGACTTCTTCTTTCCTATAGAATAACCCAAATATCCACATTCTTTTCTTTCCTTTCCCAGAGAAGGCTGAGTGGGTGGCAGAAATATTTTCAAGATAATTTTTTAGAAAATTTATCTAAAATTTAGGCATGGATTGACACAAACTTGGGAATTTAATTTATAAACTTATGTTTTGTCCCCTAAACCCTTTTAGATTCATGTACTTCTTTCAAAGATCTAAAAGTTTTTTTCTCAGATTCTTGTCACCATTTAAAAGCTAGAAATACAAATCTGAATTGTCCAAAGTATTGAAGATGGCTGTGCAGTGGAGTGGAAAGGTTTCTTGATTAGAAGTCTGGAGATTTGGATTCTAATGGTTCTGCTATTAACTAATGAGGGACTTCAGGTGAGACCCTTCTCCTTTCTAGAAAATAAGGGAATAAGGTGAGCCTTACAACACAGAGGTTGTTTGTGGTTTTTCTGCTAGCATCTGTACAAAGGACATCATACAGAAGCATTATAGAGCGATGGTAATAAAGATAACAGACTCTTGTTCAAGTCTCAGTTTGGCCACCCACAAGCTACATGAGTTTGGGCAAGTCACTTAACCACTTGAGGCCTTGGTTTACTCATCTGTATAATAGAATCATATCATACCTACCTCACAGGGTTCTTGCAAGGATTGAGATAATTCATACAAAGTGTTAACACAGTGCTTGGCACACATAAGCTTTCAATAAAAACTATTATAACATAGAGCTGAAGCTTACATTTTAACAACTTTATCTAAAGTTTGGGTGTACATTTAGTAGTCAGCAAAATGGGAGGGGATCTTTAAGTAATAAAGCACCAATAGTCAGGCATACCCTTTTATAAATACAAGGATAAATATTTCATGTGTACAAGAGAAGGCTAAGTGTGTAATTGAAGTAGAGAGTTGCAAAAGTAGCCATAAATAACTGGAAACCTCAGACAGTGGTGGAAGTATAAAAAGATACAGCTACTCTAGGAAAAGGTCTGGCAGCTTCTTATAAAACTAAACTACATCTTCCCAGTGACCCAGCATTCCCACTCCTAAGTATTTACCCAAGAGAAAGGAAATTATACTTCCACAAAACGATCTGTATGAGAACATTCATAGCAGCTTTATTTTTTAATAGTCACAAACCAAATGTCTACTTGCAGGGAAATTGATAATAAATTAACAAACTGTGTTATCATCACACAATGGAGTACTATTCATCAAAAGCAACAAACTACTGATACTTGCAACAACATGGATGATTCTTTTAAAAATATATATATTTCTTTATTGATTTCAGAGAGGAAGGGAAAAGGAGAGAGCGATAGAAACATCAATGATGAGAGAGAATCATTGATCAAGCCCGCAACCCAGGCATGTGCCCTTGGCCGGAATCGAACCTGGGACCCTTCAGTCCACAGGCTGACGCTCTATCCACTGAGCCAAGCCGGCTAGGGCAGATGATTCTTTTTTTTAAATATACTTTTGTTGATTTCAGAGAGGAAGGGAAAAGGAGAGATAGAAACATCGATGAGAGAGAATCATTGATCAAGCCCGCAACCCAGGCATGTGCCCTTGACCAGAATCGAACCTGAGACCCTTCAGTCCACAGGCCGACGCTCTATCCACTGAGCCAAACCAGCTAGGGTATGGATGATTTTTAAAGACATCAGGCTGTGTAAAAGAAGTCTAATACAGAAAGTTCACACTAGCCCTGGCTGGTGTGACTCAGTTGGTTGGAGCATCATCCATACACTAGTTCAATTTCCAATTAGGACACACAAGGTAGGCAACAGAACTATGTTTTTCTCTCACATCTATGTTTCTCTGTCTCTCTATCTCTCCCTCTCTCTAAAAATCAGTATATATGTATTCACACTATATGATTCCATTTATTGAAATTCTATGACAGGCAAAATCAATCAATGATGAAAAAGTCAGAACAGTTGTTGTAAATGAGAAAAGTGGTTGTCTCTAGGAGTGAAGGGAAAAGATTGCCTGGGAAATGACATGAAGAGACTTTCTTGAGTACTCAGCAAATGTGCAATTTATGTTTGTGTATTTCATTGTACATATGTTTGACCTCAAATTGAAAAAAAATATAAAGCAAATACTGAACTCTAATTAAGGATAGGTGTGTGGAAAGTGCTTAGGAGCGAAGTGTACCAATGTCTGCAACTTAAAAAAAGACAATGGGTAGACAGATATATGGAGTGATGGATAGGTGAAGGATGGATAAAACCAGTATAGAAAACATTACTGGTAGAATCTAGCTAGCAAGTAGCAAGGTGTCCACTGTAAAATTCTTTCAACTCTATGTTTAAAATTGTTTATAATAAGCTTTTTTTGAAAAAAAAAATATTACCGCCGAGGCCGGTTTGGCTCAGTGGATAGAGCGTCGGCCTGAGGACTGAAGGGTCCCGGGTTCGATTCCGGTCAAGGGCATGGGCCTGGGTTGCGGGCACATCCCCAGTGGGAGATGTGCAGGAGGCAGCTGATCGATCTTTCTCTCTCATCGATGTTTCTAACTCTCTATCCCTCTCCCTTCCTCTCTGTAAAAAATCAATAAAATATATTTAAAAAAAAAGAAAAAAAATATTACCACAAACTTCCACATCTTGCACAGAACAAATAATTTTCAAACTTGAAAGGCTTCATTGGAGGAAGGCAGACCTCAGAACTAGGTAAATATTTCCTGAGCACCTACTATGTGCCAGTCACTGTGCCAAGCTAGGTAAAAGATATAAAGATGAAGAGCACAGAACTTGCCCTCAAAGGGTTTGTAAGGACCATCTGATAAGCATACATATCACTATTATGCTGTAGAATTGCTAAGGAAAGTGAAATTTTCCTGGTTGAAAGTATCTTAATTAGTCTCCCTACAAAAAAGAAATGATAATTATGTGACGTGTTAGAGTTGTTAGCTAATGCTATGGTGATAATCATATTGCTCAAATCAACACATATACCTCAAACTTACACAATGTTATACATCAATTATATTTCAATAAAAATAATAATTTGTAAAAAAAAGAGAGAGAGAGAAAGAGAGAAATGTGGCATTGAAGACATGCTGTGTAGTTATTGCTGCAAAAACTGGTATGATCAGAAGACATATTCAAGTGAGAGCAGAGTGTCTTCAAGGCCACACTAAGGTGATAATTTGGCCCACCTATTTAAGAATTTTGAGCCAAGTGACATCCTTAAGAAATTTCTAGGGGAAAGGGGCTGCTGCAATGTGCACCATTACTTTAGAGGGATTTCCAGGCAAAGGAGCTTTTTACTTAACTGCAATAAGCTTAGGGAGCAGGTGGAAGCATCCATAGGGAAGAGAGGGGTTCTGAATGACCCAGGAAAGCTCAGAAGCTCAAGAAGAGAAGAACTTGGGTTCATCTTCTGGAAACATATTTAGTCTGTGCCACTTTCCTACTTCTTCCCTCCATGATGTGGCTCTGTAAAGCTCTACTGGTTGTTTACAGCCAACATCCATTCTGATTGTCAGTCCATTCTGACTGGTCCATGCCTAAGGTATACTGCTGTTAAATATTTTTTATATCAACTCTTGCTACCTCATAGGGTTGTTGTAAAGTTAATTACTATAATGTACGTAATATGCCTATCACATGGTAGGTATTTGATAAATGAGATCAGGGACCATATTTGATGCTTCAGTATATGGCCTGGATGTAAGATGACCTCATCACAAGTCCACCAAGACCTACAAGAAGTCTCTAGGTAGATACTTGAAGACCTTGAGGTCCATTCCAACCCACAAATACTGTGATCTTTACCAAACCCCAGTTCCCTCAAAATACTGCACGTGTTCCTATGGAATAACAGAGAAGCCCCAGTTGCACCCAGGAGCTGTCCCATTTATTCTTCCCCTCTTTTGAGAATGGATTTACTGTGGTGGATTATGGCAGGCTACACCCTCAAGATGGTGCTGTTAGGAACAGGTAGGGTGAGTTGCAACACAGTGAGCTCAAAGCACTTGGGACCTTCCTCTTTTCAAACAAGGCTTTGGACTCTAGTGCTTAAAGCTTAAGTCCAAGGTCAAAAGTCTCTCCACACCAGAATTCTGGTTGATGTTTATGCCCACTGCTCTTCCCTCTTCAGTTTCTGGCACTCCCTGCTTTTCCCCAGTTCACAAAAGAAGTGACTGTGAGAGTTATAAAGCCATAGTTCACCAATGTAACTTGTTCACCAAAGTGTCTCTAGGAACAGCACAGTGCTTTGCAAAGTGTAACATGCGATAAATATCTATATATATATAAAAGCCTAATATGCAAAGTGTCCCCTCAGGAGTTTGACTGACCAGGAGTTCGATTGCTCACTATGACTTGTGCTGACCACCAGGGGGCAGCACGGACTGAAGGAAGGCCCTGGTAGGGACCCTACCCATGCACAAATTTTGTGCACTGGGATTCTAGTTTGTTAAATAAATGAATGAGTGAATTACGCTTTCTCAGTCTGTAGATGATGCTTCATGAAGCCTCTTTCTTCCCTTCCCTCAGAGCCCATTGTGGCTTTGCCAGTCTCCTGCACTCCAACAGTGCTTACCATTTGTGACTGTCCTTTGGCAACCAGCCAAACTCAACTCAGTTCAATTCAACCAACTTTCATGGAGCTGCACTACTAGCAGGAAGCACCCATAGTGTCAAAGACTGGTGAAATCATTTCCTAGCCTGTGGTGTCTCAATTGTAATTTGAAAACAACCTTGGCATGGAATAGAACTTTTTCCAAGATATTTTGAAAGTCTAAATACATGATTATAAATTACTTCCCTTTGTCAACATAATTGATTACTAGTCAGGAAATAAATGACTTCTGAAAATGGGTAAACAGATAATTATCCCACAGGTATGTGGCAGGTGTAGAAGGGGGATAGAAAGGTAGGAAGGAAGAAGACTCATCTTTGTCTGATGAATTTGCAGTTACATTAAGTGTGGTGGAAATAAGGGGGTTGGCATCTGAGCCATTCAGGGCTGGCCTGGGACTGGGAATTGAAGGGACACCCAGCAGGCCCTTGCATTAAAAGAAAGTCAGAATACCCCCACACATACCTGTTGTTTTTTTCCTGAGTGTTGGACCTTTTCAAATTTTATGACTCTTCTCCATTCCTGTTTCCACCCCCTTCTACCCATCTCCTACTCCCAATACTAGTCTTCTGTAAAATAGTAATGTACTTTTTCTCTGGTAATTATTTCTTTTATTGGACTAGAATTAGTCTTGTATGTGTTCATTAAAACATTATTTTTTAATAATGTCCTAGACATAACAAAAAATCTTATAGTAAGAGGTAATTTAAATATATAATGATAGAGGTAATGCAGACTGGTGCAGCCACTGTGGAGAACAATATGGAGTTCCCTCAAAAAACTATAAATGGAACTCCCATTTGACCCAATGATCCCACTTCTAGAAATATATCCCAAGAAACCAGAAACACCAATCAGAAAGGATATATGCACCCCTATGTTCATAACAGCACAATTCACCATAGCTAAGATTTGGAAACAGCCTAAGTGCCCATCAGCAGATGAGTGGATTAAAAAACTATGGTATATCTACACAATGGAATACTACACTGTGATAAAAAAGAAGGAACTCTTGCCATTTGCAACAGCATGGATGGAACTGGAGAGCATTATGCTAAGTGAAATAAACCAGTCAGAGAAAGATAAATACCACATGATCTCACTCATTTGTGGAATATAGAGAACAACATTGACTGATGAAGAGGGACTGATCCAAAGACAGAGAAACAGTGATCAGACTATCAATCCCCAGAGGGAAAGTAGGGGAGGGTGGGGGAAAGGGGAAGAGATCAACCAAAGGACTTGTATGCATGCATATAAGCCAAACCAATGGACATGAACAACAGGGGGATGGGAGCATCAGTAGGGGGAAAGTTGGGGGTTAATGGAGGGGGGGGATGAGGACAGCCTTGTAATACCTTAACCAATAAATAAATTAAAGAAAGAAAAAAGAAAGGAGAAAAATCATATTGTTGTTTTTTTTTAAAAAAAAAACACAGATAGTTTTGAAGAAGACCAGGCAGAATTTCTAGAAATAGTAAAAGCAGTCAATTAAATTAAAAACTCAATGAAAAGGTTAAGCAGTGGACTAGACAGTTGAAAAAAGAATTTATTGAACTTTGAAAATAGATCAGAAAAATTACCATTCTAATCAATGCAAAAATCAAAACCAGAAAATAATATAAAGTAAAAATCATAATCTGTTTACCAAGTGGTAACTTTTTTTTTACTTTTTTTTGTTGACATTATTATAGACCAAGTGGTAACCTTTTGTTAATATTTTTTGTGCATATATTTCCCTATATACATACATATATTGAGCATATATATATGTATGTAATGTAGGTTATAGCAGACATAATAATATATTATAGCTTAAATATATAATGATAGATTCATAGTCTGGAATACTGTGTAGAAAATAAAATCCTATATAATAAAAGGCTAATATGCAAATTGTCCCCACGGGCAGGAATTTGACCAACGGGGAGCGGCATGGAACATGGCGGGCATCAGCAATGTGGTACTGGCAGTGGAGGGCAGTGGAGGCGCTGCTGGCTCTGATGGATCCCAACAAGAGCGGGACTGCAGTGGGATGGTGGAGCAAATGAGCAGGCAGTGCCAGGTCAAGGCGGGTGCAAAGGGAGGCCCCAGCCAGTGGTGGCAGCAGGCAGCCAGGAGAAGGGAGGCCCTGGCTGGCACCCAGCAGCCGCTAGGGACCCTACCTGTGCACGAATTTCATGCACTGGGCTTCTAGTGATGTTATAAAATAAGAACTGACATAGAAAAAATTCACAATATGTCATTAAATAAAAAAAATAGGATACAAAATCATGTGTGAGCTGTGTGTGTGTGTGTGTGTGTGTGTGTGTGTGTGTACGCACACGCACATGCTTGTGTATGCATACAGCACTGGTAATTTTTTTCTTGGTGTTTTTCTGTATTTCCCAAATTTTCTGCATTGAATGCTGCAGTCTGAGTTGGGGCACTCCAAGGGGGAGTATAAAGACTCTGAGAACACATACAAAGGTTTCAAGCAAGGCTCCCCTCAGTTAGTAAATTTTGAAGAAGGCTAAAGGCAAAGAGAAACTCCGGGAATATGCTGTTCTATAAGTGCAAAGGTGAGGAGATGGTGTCTATTGATGGTGAGGACTTAAGGTACACCAAAAAAGATGGGATTCTATTAAAAAAGCAATGCAGAGAAACTCCGAGTTTCTGAATAATGGGTGAATTGATGGAAGTAGTATTGGAGAATTATTTTAGCCATAGAAAGGTGGATTGGGTTGTAGGCAGGGAGATCTGCCAGAAGACTCTCAGTTTGCATATTTGACCTGAGGTAATGAGAGCCTGGATTAAATTTGTAGCAATAAAACCAGAAAGGAAGGAGCAGATGGATCTGAGAGATGTTACCAAGGAAGAATCAGAGCTAGATATTCAAATTTGCCTAATATATGCCAAGTGGTAGTGGAAACCATATAAGGAGACACTTTCCAATGGAATGGATGTTAAGAGAGAATAGCTGAGGGCTAAGTTTTCAAGGATTACAACAGTTATTGGGAGGAGGAAAGAAAAGGAGCCAGTGAAGGAGACAGAGACTGATGGCTTGCAGTGGTTCTCAACATTCTGGCCCTTTAAATACAGTTCCTCATGTTCTGACCCAACCATAAAATTATTTTTGTTGCTACCTCATAACTGTAATTTTGCTACTGTTATGAATAGTAATGTAAATATCTGATATGCAGGACGGTCTTAGGCGACCCCTGTGAAAGGGTCGTTCAACCGCCAAAGGGGTCGCAACTCACAGGTTGAGAACAGCTGGTTTAGAGAGATAAGAGAAAATTGAGAAATCAATGTCATGACAGCCAAAGGCAGCACAGTTACAGGAAGGAGTAAGTGGTTTGATGGTATCAAGTTCATCCTTGAGGTCAAACATTCAAACTGAGCAGAAACCCTTGAATTTGGTGAGGAAGTAGTTACTAAATTTATTTATAGAGAGAGGTTTTAACAGAAAGTTCTGAATTCTAGAAGGTTCTAAGAAAGACAAAGCTGGGGAAATAGAGGTAGCTCATGCATACCACCCATGTGACAAGATTAATGTGTTAGGACTGAGAAGAACAAGATCAAGCTTTGTCATTCTAGTTCTGCTATTTAACCACTTGAAGTTGTTTCCTTTTCTGAAAACAGGAATTATCCCACTAGCTCATAAACTGTTGAAAATATAATATAAGTTTAAGTGACTCCTTTTATGCTATAGTGAAGGGGCTTCCTCTTCCATGCCCCCCGCAACAAGTAATCCCTAGAGATTTCTGGGCATGTGTTAAGAACAGTCTTTTACCTTAACAGTCCTGTCCCTAGGCTGGGACTATTTTGAGAATTTCCTATATGTACCTTCTGGAATTTGTCAGGCCAAGTCACTTTATCAATTCTTCCCTGAGCCCCTCTGAAGTGAAGACATTGAGGCACGGTGATTGGGAGGGAGCCACTGGTCAGGATTATGTGTAATGTCTCAGATACCTTGGTAGATGCTGTTAAAGCAAGGAAGGCTCTGTTTGAGACCCCAAGTATAGTTTGTGCCAAACACATACCCCAACAACAGAGGCTGTATGTAGTATGTAGCTCCTTAGAGGATGATAGGCAGAAGTACCAGAAAACCTTCCTTTTTAAAGCATAGCACCTGCAGACTAAATGGCCCCCTGGACTGCATGCTCTGGAACATGCAGATTGATTTTCAAGGTGTGCATAAAGGCATATATTTTTCTTTCATCCTTTCTATTCTCACTTGGCAACCGCTTGCAACCAGATCTAACCAGAACTACCTCATTTTTTCCCCTATGTACTGTCTTTTGAGCACTTTTCCTTTGTGAAGTTGAATCTGTTCCCAGTTTGATATACTCTAGATTGATCTTTGTCTTATTGCCTTGTTTCCCCTAAAAGAAGATTCCTTCTGAGGGGGCCTAAACCTGTGGCCAAGGTCTGGAGAGGTACAGTGAGTACTGGCCTAACTGGATGCAGGTGGGGGAAGTGAGTATATTTTCTAAAACTGGCAATTTTCAGTCCCGGAGACATTTAGACAGTGTAGTCAAAGGGCCAGTTTAATGTCCCTGCTCCTTTTAATGGAAGAACTTGCTTTCCTTTCTGGGAAGGCGGCTTACCTTGTTAAAACGGGGTCACATCATGGATGGGGCACTCACATGCTAAGATGTGTGGGCATCTCTAAAAACATGTCAGGAGATCAGAGCAACAGTACTTCCAAGGAGGTTGGTGTATTATCAGAAACTTTATTGGAAGACCAGTGAGTCCTATTCTGCTTTGGATTTTCTTGCAAGTGCCTAACCATTCAGTCACCGAATTTGGTCTGAGCGTCTTCTGAATAAGATACTGTCCTCCACTAAGGGAAGGAGGGCTAAAAAATTAGGCCAGGGTCCTTTGTCTATGACAGTAATTGCCATAAGATGAGGAAAGGGGCCGAGACCGGTTTGGCTCAGTGGATAGAGCGTCGGCCTGCGGACTGAAGGGTCCCAGGTTCGATTCCGGTCAAGGGCATGTACCTCGGTTGCGGACACATCCCCAGTGGGAGATGTGCAGGAGGCAGCTGATCGAAGTTTCTCTCTCATCGATGTTTCTAACTCTCTATCTCTCTCCCTTCCTCTCTGTAAAAAATCAATAAAATATATTTAAAAAAAAAAAGATGAGGAAAGGGGTCTCGGCTAACGCTTCACTGAAGAGCTGAAGGAACCCGGGGCAGGGACTGCTTTGGGGGGCCAGATATTATACCTGGGGCAAAGCAGGGCCTGCAGGGCAGGTGGCCAGAACTTGGAAGGAAATCTCTTCCGAAGCCCAGGGTCCAGGCTTGGCCCGAACAAGCTGCCCTGACAGCCTGTGATGCCTAGGGTCTCACGCATTCCCAGTCCCCGCCCCCTTCCCCCTTCCCGGCCTCACCCCCTCCCTGTCTCCTTCTCCCCTCACCAGCTGTCCCCATTCCCTGGAGCCCGGAGACAGCCGGATCCTGGCAAGAGCCAGCCTGGGACGGGAGGGGGCGTGGTGGGGAAGGGGAGGAGGGGCAAGGGTTCAGGAATAAGGAGGCCCCAGCAGCAGGCACCCCCAGCCACTGTGTATCCTAGCCCAAGGGAGAGCTGGGTTCCTTCGCCTTGTTCATTGCTAACGCTCGTCCAGGGAGAAAGGTCAGAAGGGTCCTGGAGCCGCCTTGTCACTCCCAGACAGCCATGAACTGCAGCGAGAGCCAGCGGCTGCGAGCCCTTCTGAACCGCCTGCTGCTGGAGCTGCAGCACCGGGGCAATGCCAGTGGCCTGGGCGCTGGCCTCGGACCCAACAGGGGCATGGGGGTCCTGCCTGACACCTTCTTGGGCAGCGAGGTGACCAGTTCCAAGGGCGACGACGCGTATCTCTATATTCTGCTTATCATGATCTTCTGCGTGTGCCTGGCTGGAGGCCTCATCCTGGCCTACACCCGCTCCCGCAAGCTCATGGACGCCCAGGACCAGATGTCCCAGGCCTGCCCTGAACACCAGTGGGTCACGGGAGGCGCCCTGGCCGCAGCCAACGCTGAGACTGCCTCCGGTTCACCCGCTGAGGGATGCCATCAGCTCGCCCCTGGGGAACTGCCCACCCTCGCCCAGAGCACCGAGCGGGTCTAGAACCACAACCGCAGCTCAGCTCTCTTGTGCCTTCCTCGTCTCTCTCATTATCCCTGGGCATGGTCCCTGCCTCTTCCTCTTCTCCTCTTCCAGGGTTCGCCTCACCTAAGGCCCACACAGTGATGAGCAGCCAGAAAAACTTGTTTGGAAGAAGCATCATCCTACCCACTCGGGGCCAGTTTCTCCCTCTTCTCTCTCCTCTCTCCTGCTTCCCCCGATTCACTTCCCCCTCCATTCCCACCCTACACATCCAACTGCGTTAAAACTGCCTCTGCTCTCTTCTCTTCAGATAGCCCACACTCAAGCCCTCTGGGAACTGAATCCAACACGTCCAACACTTGACATTGAACTGAAAGCAATGAAGTCTATCAGAACTCTGGGCCATCTAACCGGCAGCTGCTGCAGGGGCTGCCAGGGACTGTTCACTCTGCAGAGCCAATGGACTTGTCATCACTGCCAGGCCCCGCTGCAGCAGCTCCAGCTTCCTGTTGCCTTAGAGACAGAGACAACGAAAATGGAGAGACTTTAGATATCATTTCCTTCCCTCCCTCTTTCAGCAGGGAGCTAGCAGGACATTAGGACCAGTCTGTGGAATAGAATGGACATAATAGGGACTGAAGGGGGAGAGGGGCACAAATGGGAAGGGAAGACCTATGACCCAACTGTATGGTTTTCTTGCACCCAGTTGTCACCCCAAAGGTAACTTGCCTGATTTTTAGTAGCTTTGCCATCCATCTTCTGAAATGAGTAATCATTGCTGGATGAATCATCACAGTACCTTAAGTGCTTCTCCTCTTATTGGTTTAGTTGTTATGGCAGCTGTCTGCTTCATCCATGGAATGCAAGGCTCAGATGTCCCCTGCTCTGTAACCTGAGGAATGTCAGAGGCAGGTAATAAAGGTTGCTTAAATAATAACCTAAGACTCTTCTCTCAAAGATCCCAGCCTTGAGACCAAGTAGTATTTAGAGAAGGATTTTTAGTTTTATTTTGTTTTTGAAACGATGTTTAGATTTGGAGGTTGGATTATGGTGATATTTATATCTACATATCCAGTTTCAATAGGATAGATGTGATTGTGGGTGAAGAAAAGGTTTACAGGGCTAAATGGGTTATTTTTCAAGTGTTTCAAAAATTAGAACAACTTTTATACATTTCCTTAATTCTGAAGCACTTTCAAAATAAGAATTTCCCACTTTCCTTTTGCAGTATTTCATGGTACACTTAAAAAACCCCTCATACCTATCATAGCTATTATCACAGTTAAATTTTAGAAGGCAATTTTGTAACTCTTGCAAACAAAGGGCTTATTAAAAAGAGAAAAAGGTCACCAAATAGTGTAAATCTTAAGTCAGAGGGAAGTTGCTTGAACTAAGCAATCTTACCCAATGATGGATAAATTTAGAAGTGTATAAGTATTGATTTATTATCCTTGTCTCAAGAAGGTCATCAGAAACTTGTCTGCTTAGGGCTTAAATGCTTATACCTGATGATAGCTGTTTGGTCTTCATCAAATACATAAAATCACCTCTTAACACTAAGCCAACTTGCTTAAATACTGATGGTTTCTCAGTAATAGCAGGACAAAGATGTTATGGTTAACTTAAATGCATTGATAATACACAAACCTCGTCTGAGGCATTGATTTTAACTTCATAGCCCATCTGTTATTTTACTGGAGCTATTAATAAGTTAAATGATCTTACTTTCATTCCCAGGGTCAACTCCTTGAAGATGCACTGGCCTTGCTCCATTGGCTCCTCTCCAGTTCCAGTTTCAGCACTAAGATAGTCCCCTGTCGTGCAGGTGGGGGCTAGGGTTTGGGCAACAGTCCCAGACAATAATAGGAAGAGAGGGGATGTTGTGAAATCATCTCCAGGCCAGGCAGGAAGCCCTGAGTGGTGTGTGGAGGGAGGGCATATATACTTAGCCATGCCAGATGCATTCTGGAGAAGCCATTCCCCAGAAATGTATTTCAAGTACAACAGTGCCCCTCATTTATCTGGCATACCAAGGGACCAATAATTACAACAGTGTCTGTATTTCAGGTACAACAATGTCAGTCACTTATGTGGCATAATTTGGGACACAAGATTGTTTTATTAATGAAACATATAAATGAGGAAAGGAAGGAAGGAAGGAAGGAAGGAAGGAAGGAAGGAAGGAAGGAAGGAAGGAAGGAAGGAAGGAAGGAAAGAAGCTGGGATCAGTTCAGACAATGCCCATGACAAACATCAATGTGCCAGCTATGTAAAACAAATCTTACAGAAAAAAAATCTTGGTTTTAAAAATATTTTAAACTTTTTATGATGATTAGGTTAGTTATTAAGAACACATAGCAAGAGTAGCTACAGAACTTCCCCAGTGGGGAAAAAAGTGAACTAGCCTGGGAAGAGTGATTTCCTTTACTGCCAGTCGCTTTCTTCAAACACCTTCAGGGGTGTAACTGTGTCTCAGATGATGAAGTTTCCCAGAAGTCTGGACACTCTACCACCCAGTGAAGGTGTCGCCGGCATTGAAGTGATCATATTGTGCTCAGCAAAATATATAGAGAAAAAAGCAACACTAGATGTTTGGCTAGCCTCCAGTTTTGATAATGTATTTCCTGACTAGCATGAGCTGACTGTACAAATTGGGAAAATATTAGCCTTCTCCTTAATGTGACTCTAATAAATTAGAGTCTGCTTTTTTCAACCACCCAGCAGTCTATTTCTCTCTTCTGTGTAAGCAGATCCTGTTTCACTTCAGGTTCAGAACTTTGCTTCATAATAATAATTAAGAAGTTCCACAATCTCTTACTTGGAACTTGAGGCGTGGAACAAAGCCTGACCAGAAGTTGTTTTGAGTTCCAATATCTGAAAGTGCTCATAGTGCAAAAAGAAATGGGAGCTTTTTACCATTACAGACATAATTCTGTGTTGTTGATTCACTTTTCTAGTGGGATATAAATGGGATTTCTCATTTTTTTGTATTTACCATCTTTGTTCCAATTTGCCATCTCTTAGAAACCAAAGATCTGCACATGATTTGTATCAATAAATACTTTCCAAACAATAACAATCTTGCCTGAATGCTAAAGTAAATGTGCTGTGGTGTTGGAGAGAAGGCAGGGCCAGAATCAGGGGAACTGGGGTCCAGCATTAGCGTTGCTAATTAGCAGGCTTTGTTCTCAGAGTGAAATACTTAACCTCTCTGGGCCAACTCCACTGGTGGGAATTTGAGGGTCAAGTGAAATAACATGCAGGGAAAGGCTAGGGAAAGTACAGCAGCTATAAAAGCATAAGATGTTCAGTTTATATTTTCATTTTCCTTCTTCGGGAAGTTGTTGGGGGAAGAGTAAATTCTTCATTATGTAAAGTTTACTCTCGTTGCTTAAAAAGATTGGAGAGACTTGGCCACTAGTTGCCAGATTTCTGAGCCTAATTCCCCCATTCTCAGAATCATGGAATACCAGGCATCTGTGCATAACTGTCTCACCATCCTATTCTATTCCCCTTTTCCTAAATGCCCACAGTGCCTTTAACAAATTATGACAATAGTATTGTATTTTCAGGGCTCCACCAGGACTGTAGTATAGATTTTGAAGACATAGGTCAGTGATTAAGAGAGGGCATAAGAGAAGAGAATGAATGGAAATAAGAATGGGCTGTGGGCTTTAGGAGGGAAGTAGGGGGAAGAGCAATTTAAAGTGCTCTGTGGATGTAAGGGTGCATGACTGAGGACCAACAAGGGTGAATAGGTTAAATTGGTCAATAGTCAATCTTAGGTGAACTTGAACCATCTTTCAAAATGGCTTTAGGAGATATTAGGTGGGTGGTCACTTTTCAGCCCCTTTTGTTACATGACACAACCTACAGTCTGTCCAGAAAGCCAAATAATGCTATTAATTTAACTCTTCTTTTTGTGCAAGATGTCAGAAAATAGGACCAGGTTACTGCTGGAGGCAAATACCAACAAGTACTTAGCATAATAAATGCAAGGGGTCTGTCAGAAGGCTGATGGACCTTGGTCTTTCGCAAGGGCTAAAAGCTATGCACTGATTGTTCTGTTGATAATAGTGGCTCAGGGCAATCCCCTAACCCAGCGGTTCTCAACCTGTAGGTTATGACCCCTTTGGGGGTCGAACGTCCCTTTCACAGAGGTCACCTAAGACCATCGGAAAACACATATATAATTACATATTGTTTTTGTGCTTAATCACTATGCTTTAATTATGTTCAATTTGTAACAATGAAATTGGGGGTCACCACAACATGAGGAAATGTATTAAAGGGTCGCAGCATTAGGAAGGTTGAGAACCACTGCCCTAACCTGATAATCTTTTACTGTTTATCAAACCTTACCTTTGATATGCCTGTTTGCTTTGCTAAAGGGAAAAGGTATATTCTAGTAAATAAAAAGCAGTGGGACCAGAGATTTGGAGAGCCACCACTAGAGAGTAGGTCTCTGCCTGGTTCCCCCAATAACTTCTAAATTTATATTTCTTGTCTAGTATATCCATTTGCGTGTGGCCCTTTCTCCAGATTCTGAATCCTTGGTGCAAAAGGTTGCAGCAGGTTACCCCATCAATCCCCCTTCAGTTGTGATTTGAAGAAGAGCAGAGTCTTGGTGGCCTTGGCTTCATCCTCTGAAAAGAATGAAGATGATACAGGGGGATATCTCATATACATATATATCTATATATCTACATATCTACATATCTACATATCTACATATCTATATCTATATCTATATCTATCTAATCTATCTATCTATCTATCTATCTATCATCTATCTATATATTAGAGACCCAGTTCATGATATTCATGCATGTGTTGGGTCCCTAGTGGCTGCCAGCTGCCAGCTGCTGGCTGGGGCCTTCCTTCATTCCATGCTGCCCCCTGGTGGTCAGTGCACATCATAGTGAGTGATCCAACTTCTGGTCGGTTGAACTCCTGAGGGACAATTTGCATATTAGGATTTTATATATATAGATAGATAGATATACATCATATATATATGATGTATATCTATCTATCTATATATATGTATATATAATATTAAAATATACACAATGTAAAATTTACCACCTTAGCCATTTGTAAAAGTGTACAGATTAGAAGTGTTAAATACATTCCTGTTATGGTGCCACAGTGTCCTTTTAAGCCACAGAAAAAGGCAAGCACTAAATACTTTATATAGAAGCAGCAAGACTTAATCATTGATTCAGATGACTCCCCCCCCTAGGATATTCATATTTTATACTAGATCACTTAGAACAATGTGAGGGTGAAATCCAAGAAAAATATCTCTAATGTGGATCTCAGTGGAATCTAGAAGGAGAGATATCTTGAAATGTTTACATTTGGGGGTGTACTGTATTTCCCACAACTTCTCAAATCACATCCTACTTTTTGTGCCTTTTTTTTAGAGAAGAGCAATCAGTTTTTTTAATTATTGATTTTAAAGAGATGGAGAGAGAGAGAGAGAGAGAGAGAGAGAGAGAGAGAGAGAGATGTGAGAGAGAAACATCCATTGGTTGCCTCCTGCATGTCTGGGGATCAAACATGCAACCTGGGTATGTGCTCTGAATGGTAATTGAATCTGCCACCTTTTGCTGTATGAGACAATACTCCAACCAACTGAGCCACACGAGCTGGGAAAAATAACATCTTACTCTTGCTGTCAAATGCTCTTAGAACTCTGGGGAGGACTATAGTGGCCATGTATGACTGCATTTTAGTAGAAATTTGTGGAATTCCCATATATCTGATCGATAAGATGCCCATTCACAGAAACACCTCAGGTTCCTGGAAAGACAGGGGATCTCCCCTTGGCTCTTTTTAGGATCTAGATGTGATCTAGTAGAAGTTGCAGCTCCAGCAGGGCTGGAAAAGAAAGAATGGAGTCAATGGGCATGTAAATTTTGCTCTTCTTCTCATGAGGCTAATCCTCTGGAGGTACTGTGCTCAAGGCCAGACCTTGGCAAAACTATAGGATTGATATTTATCTCATTTTTACTTCTTCTGTTTTAAGCTTTCCCCTGACATTCCAGTCCCAGTTCTCCAAAATTATTCCTTCCCTACTTCTAGGGTCCAATGATCTTATTCATTTTCATTTAAACTGTTATTCATTCCAGTGATGATCCAAGGAATGAATCTTTAATGGTGCCTTTAAACACTGAGTAAGGGAGAGAATTATGAAGGAGGGAGTTTGTCCTAAGACTCTCAAATCTGATTTGGGTAAGTAAAGTGGCTCTGGCATCCACTCATTGTGGTAAGCTTAAGGACAGACGTTTGGCATTTTCCTTATCCCCCTTACTTCTGGGGATATTGGGAAGATTGCAACCTTCAGCCATCTAGGAGAGCACCTGCATTTCCACATGAATAACCTAGGGGGGAGGGTGGGATGGGGATGAAGATAGAAGTAACTGAGAGAGGCAGAAGGGGAAAGAAGCCCTTGGCCTGCTCCCAGTTATATCTCTGTCCATTGGACACTGGAGGGGAATGTTTGAGGTGAATGAAGGAAGAAATATTAGAATGGATCCCCTGAGGACTAATTCCTATACTTTTCCCGCCATCTTCCTATACAACTCTACCAAAGCAAGGCCATAGTCAAATGACAAGCCCTCCTTGGAGGAGGCTGCTCTGGAATCAGTTGGGTTAGTCTTTATCCTGGCACCATCCCTTGGTGGTTTTGGCTTTTCCTCTAGCAAGTCCAGGAGGCTGGCCAGTTCAAGAACCTTTACCTTTTGACTTTTTTCATCATTCCCTAAAGCAGAATATTGTACTACACAGGGCATGGGCTCTAGAGCCAGATTGCCTAGGTCCAAATCTGTGGTTTGCCTTTCACAAGCTGGGTAATATCAGGAACGTTACTTAACCTCCAAGCCTCCTTTCCGCATCTGTAAATTGGATATAAGAAATACTTCCTTTGATCCTGCTTAAAATCATCTAACATGAGCTCCAATCCAATAACAAGTCCTTTCTAGCACCTTTTACTTAGATATCTATGGTTCTCCGTGGTGTGAAATCTCCCTTGCTGCCATCAGTAATATATCCACTTTGTTCAATTACAGGTTGGTTCCTGTTGGTCATTGGCTAGAGGGCATTGACACATTAATCTTCCCCATTTTTTTGTGTAAATAACGAAGCCCAAATAGACCATTTCATAATGTTATCTTAGTACAGACAAAACCTAGGTTACTGTGAAACTCACAAAATACTAACTGTCCTTCCTCCCTGACTAATCTGATGACTGCTACTTCTCTCCCCGTTCAACTCACTCTAGCTTTCCTTCATTCTACATAAGATTTATTAAGATATCTAATCATAGCCCTAGCCAGGTAGCTCAGTTGGTTAGAGCATGTTCCTGATTATGCCAAGGTTGCAAGTTCAATCCCGGGTCAGGGCACATACAAGAATCAATCAATGAACGGATAAATAAGAGGGACAACAAATGGATGTTTCTTGTTCTCTCTCAAATCAATAAATAAAATTAAACGTGGTGTGAAATCTCCCTTGCTGCCATCAGTAATATATCCACTTTGTTCAATTACAGGTTGGTTCCTGTTGGTCATTGGCTAGAGGACATTGACATATTAATCTTCCCCATTTTTTGTGTAAATAATGAAGCCCAAATAGGTGTCATAATGCTTATAC
>NW_006296404.1:249904-250752 GCF_000327345.1 Myotis davidii
AATTAAGTCCTTTTACTCTATCTCCAAAAGGGATTCTACATATGATCATTTCTCATGATCTCTACTTCTACCACCCTAGATATACCACACATCATTTCTAATTAACATAACACTCCCTAACTGGTCTTCTTTATTTACCCTTGCCCCCCTGCAGTCAGTTCTTTACACAATAGACAGAACAATATTAAAGCATTAAGCAGATTGTGTCCCATCTTTACCTAAGTCCCTCCATTGGATTAACCATACAATTAAAATAGAATCTCAATTCCTTATCATGGTCTACAAGGCCCCACTGACCCTTGCCAACTTCTCTAAACCTCATTTCCTAATAACATTCCCTTTTGTTCAATAAACTCATTAAACTATCTTCTTGCTGCTCCTTGAACACATCAAGCTCCTTTCTGTCTCAGAGCCTTTGCCTGGTCTTTTTCCTCTGCCTGGAATATTCTTCCTCCACATTTTCTCATGGCTCTTTCCTTTTCATTATTCAGGTCTCAGTTCAAATGCCACTTGCCAGAGGCTGTCGTTGACCAATTTAGTTGCTCCTTTCTCTCTGTCCCACCCTATTCTCTATCCCACTACCCTATTTTAACTTCACAGCAGAAGTCAAAAGTATCTAAAAATATCATATTTGTTTACTTACTAGCTTATTATCTACTAGTAGGCCGGTGCATGAAATTCATGCACATTAAAAGGGAGTTGATTAGCAGAGATATTTTAATATTGCTATTTGCCCTTTCTCTATAATAGAAGTGTGAGAGATGAAAGGAAATTAGTAAAATGTATATGAAAATAATATATAAATTTATTAATAAATAAACAGTAACAAAAGGATATAACAACAGAGG
>NW_006296404.1:252052-265872 GCF_000327345.1 Myotis davidii
TAATAGAATCAGTAATTTATATTGGGAATCAAAGGTGCTTCCACTGAGAAGTAAATTTGCAGCAATTCCTGTAGATGCTGTGGGTAAAACAGTACCACTACAACCTCTAATATAATGTATTAAAACTTTATTTAATCTGTCTAATCTGTCTATGGCATTTATAGCATGACTGGATGCCTTGGTGCATTCATCAATAAGGAGAAGTTGAGCCCTTTTAATAGTTATAGCAAGTTCACTCTTTATATTGAGTCTAGAACTTGAAGTTTCATTTAATAGAATCAGTAATTTATATTGGGAATCAAAGGGGCTTCCACTGAGAAGTAAATTTGCAGCAATTCCTGTAGATGCTGTGGGTAAAACAGTACCACTACAACCTCTAATATAATGTATTAAAACTTTATACAGATATGCAGGGGAATAGGATTCTTAGCTGGCAGGCCCCTGACAGCAAGCTGGCCACCTGCCAATTCCATGAGGAATGGGGCTCCCTCCCCCCTCCTGTCAGGGTCCGGGGTGCAGGTGAATGGGGTTCCTGGATGGCAGGCCACTGACAGCAAGCTATCCAACAGCAGATTCTGTGAGGAATGGGGCTGCTTCCTCCCTACTGTCAGGGTCTGGTTTGAAGGCCGGACTCAGTACTTCTACTCTCTGCTCCGAGGGCGAGCTCCTGCCTAAAACCTCACCTTCCGGGAAACAACTGGGGGAGGGCGCAGCCTTTTCCAAGATGACCCCTGCAAGACTGACTTCCTTCCGGTTGGTCGAGCTTCTGGACATGATGTTACACCCAGGGTTTTTATATAAGTAGATCAGCTTCCCCCTTGTGGGCTGTAAGTTCCATAAATGCAAAAATTTTTAGGTCCATTTGAAATATTTATAATTTATTTTTATAAAATTTTTGAGATATAGTTAATATAAGAAAGTGCACACATTTATAATATATAATGGTTGATTTTTGACATATGCATGCACCTGTGAAATCATTACCAAAATTAAGTTAATAAATATATCCACCACAAACAGTTTCTTTGTGATCCTTTCTGCCTTCTTCCTACTGGTTCAGAAAAGTAATGATCTGTTTTTTTTTGTTTCTATAAATTTGCATTTTCTAGAATTTTATATAAATGTAGTCATGCAGTGTGCACTTTTATTCAGCATACTGATTTTGAGATTCACTCATGTCCTTACATGTATCAATATTTATTTTCTCCTTATTACTGAGTAATTGCAGGATGTACCATAATTTATTTGCCCTTCCATCTGTTGAAAGGTAGATATTTGGGTTGTTTCCCATTTTTCACAATGATAAACAAAGATCTTATGAACATTTGTGTGCAAGTCCTTGTGGCTATATATGCTGAATGCAGGGATTTTCTGTGTCTGGTTCTTTATAGCATCTGCCATGCCCAGGCAATTGTATTTATACAGTATGTGGTCGTTAAATATCTGTTGAATGAATGAGTGTGTCTTTCTTTTTAGGAATGGATATTTCCACTGTTTTTGTGCTTACCCAAGAATCCTTTACCACCCTAACTTTTGTACTCTTCTTGCCTTTCTAATCTGCAGCCCTGGGTGACCCCTTGAAGGTGACTATTTCCATTCTTGGCTGTTAGAGAAACCCTGCTTATCGAATTCACTGCCAATGCATGCTCTACTCTAAGCTGGCCCCTCTGGCTGTCCAACAATCCATTCATTCCTCACTTGCTGACTCCCTATCATGTTCCCCACAGCAGCTGCTCCAAACTTCCTGCCCTCTCCTCAAGCCCCCAGTCCCATCGCCCCCTCATTCTCAGGAGATGACTTCACCTCCTTCATTACTGAGATGATTGAGGCCAACTGACAGGAGCTTCTTCAACTTCCATCTGAGACATTTCCACATAGCCATCTAAAATGTTTCCGGCTCTCAGGAGGATGTGTTCCTTTACTTTGCCAAGGTTAAGCTCTCTGCCTGTGTGCTTGATCTTAGCCCCAACTTTAAAGATATTAATAACAACAGTAGCAGCACAAAATGTACTTAGCTGTCGATATGGACCACACATAGGGGCTAAGCTCTGAGAAAACAGCTCTCTGATTTTTATTCAAAAACTATGAACTATGTCTTTAACATGTTTCATTTCTTTTTTCCCTAAGGTTAAAAACTCATTTTTAAATAAAAGTATGCAAATGCTAAGCATTTGGCATGTGCCATTGAATTTAATCTCACAGTCAGATTGTAGCATAATGCTTTAAAAAAACAGATAAGGACACGGGATCAGAAAGTTTAAGTAACTTACTTTGTGTCATATAGCTAGTACATGGTGAAGTTAGGCTTTGAGCTAAAATCTAAAATCAGAACTCTCCCTTTCTTCTCTTGAAGTTTAGAGGGTTCTCTTAATCCTACTCCTCAGTTCACGCCCAGTTATCATTCTTGGCCAAAATATAAAGCAACTATAAGAAAAAGTAAAATAAAGGGGAATAGAGACACACTAGGGACATGGTCGGCAAACTGAGGCTTGCAAGCCACATGCAGCTCTTTGGCCCCTTGAGTGTGGCTCTTCCTAAGCCTTAGGAGTACCCTAATTAACTTAATAACAATGTACTTACCTATATAGTTTCAGTTTAAAAAATTTGTCTCTCAAAAGAAATTTTAATCGTTGTACTGTTGATATTTGGCTCTGTTGACTAATGAGTTTGCCGACCACTGCACTAGGGGAAGACATGAAATATCTTTCCAGACTAATGAGATTGAACTTCATCCTATAGGAAGTGATCCCCAAACTTCAGTAAGCTCTCTGAGGGGTGCTGGTTAATAGGGCAGATTCCCAGGTTCTACCTTCAGACCTATGGGATCAGTTCCTTTGGTGGTAGGCAAAAATGGAAGCATAAAAACCAGTTAGGAGGTTATGACAGTATTCCAGAGGAGATGGCAGTGGCTTGGACTGTGGTGGTGGCTATGGAAGTGGAAAGACATGGGCAGATTCTTTAAACTGTGGTAAAATACACTTACCATAAATTTACCATTTGAACCATTTTAAATTGTACAATTCAGTGACATTTAGTACTCACATGGTGTGCAATTAGAACTACTATCAATTTTGGAACATTTAAAATTGTTACTGAATTTATTAGGGTGACACTGGTTAATAAAATTATATAACTTTTAAGAATGCAATTCTATTGAGAGCATTATGCTAAGTGAAATAAGCCAGTCAGAGAAAGACAAATACCATATGATTTTACTTATATGTGGAATCCAGTGAACAAACAAATAAGCAAGCAAAATAGAAACAGAATCATAGGCCAGGGAGGGTTGGGGGGCAGGAGGGGAGGCGGGTAAGAGATCAACTGAAGGACTTGTATGCAGGCATATAAGCATAACCAATGGACATAAGACACTGGGGGATAGGGGAGGCCAGGGAATTGTCAAGGGCAGGGGGAAAAAGGACACATATGTAATACCCTTTGTAATACTTTAAGCAATAAAAGAATAAAAAAAAGAATCATAGATACAGAGAACAGACTGACAGCTGTCTGAGGGGAGGTGGGTTGGGGAACTGGATGAAAATGGTGATGGGATAAGAAAAACAAACCACAGATCACAATATGGTGATTACCAGAAGGAAAGGGGGTTTGAGGAGGTAGAAGAGGGTAAAAGGGGATAAATGGTAAAGAAAGGAGACTTCACTTTGGGTGGCAAACACATAATACAATATACAGATTCTGTAATTTCAGAACATTTTTATCACCCACATTAGAGAATTTGAAAAGGTAGACCTGGCAGGGCTATGTAACTGATAGAATATCGATGGTGAGTGAGATGGGTGGGTCAAGTTCATTAGGTTTGGATGGCATGCTCATCGGGATAATGGTGATCTCTAACAGAGATGGGTAAATAGAAAGTGGAATCTTGCACACATAAAAATGAAGGAGACGTGAAGGCAATTATGGACATGAGTTTCTCAGAGACTTTCAGGGGAAGATATGAAGCAACCAGTTGGAGTGGATCTGGATAGGAGGTGAAAGTCAGGGCCTGAGGGTCCAGACTTTATAATAGCAAACACTTACAAGAGGCTCACTACTTGCCAGACTCTGGTCCAAGCGCTCTATATATGATCTCAATAAATCCTCATGTTATGTATAAAATAACTCACCAAAGTTACTAGCATGTGACAGAGGGGGAATTGAAACTCAGGCAGAATGACTTTAGGGTCAGTGTTTATAAACATTATGCTGTGCTGCCTATCACAAAGGCCATTTCATCTACAGAGGGATAATGCTGAATCTAGGAGAATAGAGGCAAGGCTGAAGGTACAGACTTAAGGAAAATCTTAGGGTCTTAAAATCAGCGATGACCATACTTGAGTCACCAACTGCTGTCAATAAGAACATCCTCTTTCAGTCACTGAGTGACCAGACTTGCCTCAATTCATGAGGTTAAACTCAAACTATAGCAGCATAAGACTGATGGTCCTTCAACTCATTACCTGAATAGTGAAACAGGTACAGCTTGTGAGAGCTCCGCATGTGAGTAACTAGGTAGAAAATCAGAACTTTGAAAGAGAAATGGCTTATTGCAGACCATTCCCTGGCTTGGTTTCTCTAAGTATCTAAGGAAGCAAATAAACTCTAGCACTTCTTGGCATTAGGTATTTAAGGAGATTTCCCTACTTGCAAGATGGGAAATTCATTCTCTCTCTCTCTCTCTCTCTCTCTCTCTCTCTCTCCCTCCCTCCCTCTCTCCCTCTCTCTCTCCCTCCCTCTCTCTCTCTCTTTCTCCATTTAAAAGCCTACACAAACCCCCATACAAATACTGTCTTTTAAAAATGAGAATATAATAGAGCACTCACAATACTCAAACTCTAACAAACATTACTGAATTATTCTTTCAGGATTTTGAATACATTTAAGGATCTTGTAAAATCTCAGAGGGCAGACACATCTATTGTGCAGGCCTATATCTCTACAAGCTGTAGAAACGTTTCCAGAATCTTCATTGAACTCCAGCCATTCATTGAAAGTTGGTTTTGGAGGAGGACCTAGGGTTGAAGATGAGTGTTTGTGTTTGCTTTTCTTTCTTAAGAAGGGGGAGGCTTGACTATGCTTTAATACTGAGAGTAGAGTCTGTAGACAGGGAGAAGGTGAAGATACAGGAAAGAGCTGGGGGATAATAACTGGAGCTGGGTCCTGGAGTGAGTGGAATGGAATTCATGGGACCCCCTCCTCTCTCTTTTGTGACAGGAGGGAGGAAGGATGCTCTAGATGGGGCCCTACTTAGTTAGATGATTTAGGAAGGGTGGGGTAGGAAGTTCAACATTCCCACCTGACAGTTTTTATTCTCACTGTGAAATGAGATAGCAGGGAAATGAAGGATGATGATCACAGGTTTGGTAAAACTGAAGATATTTTAAATTGTCATTTTTGAGAAGGTTTGAAAGAGCTAATTAGAAAACCCCAAATATTGTGCGACAGCAGGAGGGCCCTTTTGATAATGGTAGGCATGACTGTATAGTATGGGACAAGCAGCTCATTTGTGTATAGAAAAACACACAGGACATAGCAACAGGCATGGAGAAAGAAGTTTTCCTTTCTCCTAAGTGGAGATAACTACAAGTATTTCTACTTTTTCTTGGTAATGAAAAATGTAATAAACTAGAGCTGAGAAGACCTGGGTTCAAGTTCAGTGTTTAATCATCTTCTGTGTGTCATGGGAGAACCAATGCCATCTTTTACATGTATTGACTTATCTACTTCAAAAGGCTGTTTATGAAAGAAAGAAGATGGAGAATGACAAAAGCCGTACACAAAACATGAAATTGGCAAAACCAAAGAAAGTGAAAAATAGCTCCAAAATAAACATTTTGAAAGCTAAATTGTAGGAAAATATAAAAGACAAAAATATTTACAACACATATTACAATGAACTTACTATACAAAGAGCTCTTACAAATGAAAAATCAAAGAAGAAAATTAGGCAAAAGGAATGAGTAGGCCATTAACAGAACTACAAAAAGCCTTACATAGAAAAGATGTTCAAAATCACTAATATAAAATTTAGAATGAAAACAATCACTAATATATCTTCACTTACCACATTTACAAAAACTAAAATATTTCTAGCAATTTATTCCACAAATATACTCACACAAGTACACAAAGATATATGTGTGATGATAGCCACTGTTTCACAATTTGTAACAGTAAGAAACAAACACCCTTGTGCACAACTAAAATTTCCTTGAAAAAAATTATTGTGTAAACATATGATGGACTATCATGGAGCCACATTAAAAAGAAGCCATGGGAAAAAAAACATCTAAGATAAATGATTACATGAAAATAATGAGTGAAGAACTGTATGTGTACAGTTGTATTGTATTTGGTAGCTGCAAAATAATCACGGGATATAAAGCACAGCATAGGGAATATAGTCAATGATATTGTTATAACTAAGTATGGTGCCAGGTGGGTACTTGAAATATTCAGGGGATCACTTTGTAAATTATATGAATGTCAAATAACTCTGCATACACCTGAAACTGACACAAAATAATATTGAATGTCAACTGTAATTGAAAATAAAATAAAATATTTAAAATATATGTAGAGAGTAGAAAAATATGTGGAGGAATGTACAACAAACTTAACAGTGGTTATTATTGAGAGGGGAGATTATAAGGACTTTCTACTTTAGGTCTTTCTGCAAATTTTTCCCACCACTGCATCATAAAGATTTTAAAAACATAGAAAAGCAGAAAGACTTGTACAGTGAACACCTAGAATTTTCACTACTGAGGTTCTGCCATTAACATTTTACTTTACGTGCTTTCTCGCATATCTCTCTTACTATACCTCTCTTCATCCCTTTAATCCATCTTATATTTTAAAGTATTTTATATTACCTTTAACTTCAAGATAAGTAGCTGACATAAGTATACTTTTTCCAAAATACCTCACTATGCATATTATTTACTGGATTTCAATATTTATTTGAAGATGTTTTTCTTTTTGTGATAAAATTTATATGCAATGAATCACACAAAGCTTAAGTGAGTGAATCAACAGGTTGTAACGGGTGGATATACCTGTGTAATCCAAATCTCTATCAGGACATAGAATATTATCATTGCTCCAGAAAGTTTCATCATGCCCATCCCAGTCAATCTCTACCTCACTCCATTCTGTAACTTTGAAATTATTTAAATACAATTTTAGTTTTAGAATATTTTAAAATTTACAGAAAAATTGCAAAGTTAGTACAGAGTTCTTGTATACCTTCATATCTAATTTCCCCTATTCTTAACATCTTACATAACTATGATATATTTGTCACAACTAATGATCCAATATTAATACAATATTATTAACTGAAGTCCATACTTTATTCAGATTATATTAGTTTTTCCCTAGTGCTTTTTTTTTTTTTGGCTCCAGGATGCTATCTGAGATATCACATTATATTTAGGTGTCATATTTCTTTTGGATCCTTCTAAGCTGTGACAGTTAAACAGGCTTTCCTGGGTTTTGATGACCTTGACAATTTTGAAGCATACTGGTCAAGTATTTTATTAATATCCCTCAATTTAGGCTTATTTGGTGTGCCTCTAATGGTTAAACTGTTTCTGTAACTTCTACATACTGAACAAAGCCATGTTTAACTTTTGTAATCAGACTTAATACACACACACACACACACACACATATCCTATATAATGAAAGTGTAATATGCAAATCAACCAAACGGGGGAATGACCTGTCGCTATGATGTGCACTGACCACCAGGGGGCAGATGCTCTATGCAGGAGCTGCTCCCTGGTGGTCAGTGCGCTCCCACAAGGGGAGCACTGTTCAGCCAGCTGGTGGGAGCCTCTCCTGCCTCTGCTGCAGGGGGGTAGGTAAGGAGCGAGGAGTCCCAGACTGTGAAAAGCCCAGAATGCGAGAGGGATGTCTGACTGCTGGCTTAGGCCCAATCCCGGGGGTGGCGGGTGGGGATCAGGCGGACATCCCCCAAGGGGTCCCAGACTGCAAATATATATATGTATATATTAAAGGGATGTTAGTGGGTGTTGAGGAGGAATGAGGTGGCTGATGATAAGTAACTAAAAATAAGCATGTCTACTTTGAGCTACTTGGAGAAAATAAATGAGAATATGGAAAGTTATGGTTTCCCAGGATGGTCCAGGCTGACCACATGCAGGTACATCCTTGCAGTGGCTGTAACCTGCCTGAGAAGAGTCTGGGTAGGAGGTCAGAAGAGAACTGAGGGGGAGGAGATTCCTCAAAGGGGACTAAAATCTTTCCATAACAAATGTCTCCTAAATCAAGAGCTTTTTTAATCTTGAAGGATTGACTACTCAGCACCACATCAAGTGAGAATTCCTCACCATGTTCTGTGTAGACAGAGACTTGAAGCTGGAGAGTGAAACCAGTTCTGGGAATGCTCAGGCATGAGCACAGCCTCAGCACTGGGTCTATTTTGGGAACATTTGGACACGCTCTGTTGCATCATATTTATACTTTGGCAAAACCAGTGATGGTTCAAAGATATAATTCTTGGCTTCCTTCTTACACCCCACATTTTCATACATACACTAGCATATTCTGAACAGAGGTGGGGAGCAAGGAATGGCTGGTTAACCATGATGACACTTGGCCATCTGCAGGGGTCTACCTGCCTGGGAAAGGACAAGTGCCTATTATGAAAGGTTAATGGGGTCAGAGAGGGATCAACTCAGTGAAATGTGAGAGAATCAATAGGCAGAATGTTTGACCATAGCACATTCACACATTTCACAGAGGAAGGAGGCTAGTGTTATACCCAACACCTGAATATGCTTGAGAGATAAACCCCAATATTAAGCATGTGCTGCCGCTGGCTTCCTTAAGCACCCCTAAAGGCTTAATAAATGGGATTTGGCATCCTTTCTTGGTTCCACAGGGAGATGGAAGAGAGGAGCCTGTGAGAGAGCTCCCATACTTACTTCACTGTCCAAGTGAATGTGTGTCCCAAGGCAATGTGGTTGGAGGACCCACAGCAAGCTAGTGGGAAATGAGCCAACAGCTGGGGACACTCCAAGACAAGATAGGATTTTAGATCCGGAAGGCAGGAAGAAGACATGGGGAGGGGTAGGAGATGTTGGGAGAAAACGCTCTGGCTATTAAGGCTCAGCACCTGATCTAGGGCTCTGTACACAAATGACACATTAATTAATGTTCTAATAATAACCACGATTTATTGAGTACTTAAAATTTCCCAGGAGCTATGCTTCATATACATTACCATCTTTAATCTCTTTTCTCTTTTTTTCTCTCTCCTTCCTCAATACCCTGTGAGAGGGGTAATAATATTAGTCCCCATTTTACAAGTAAGGTACTGAATCCCAGAGAGGTCAAGTAACTTGTCCAAGGTCACAATTAGCGAGTGGCAGAGTTGATATTTGAATCCAGGGTCTGGGGTCTTCAATTCTTCCCTCTTCTTCACTGGTGTGGAAGGCCTCAAGGTGAATGGTCAGGGTTGGCAGGATGAGGGGACTGAGCTCCTAGCTGATGCCTCCAGCTTCATGCTCTTCCTTCTCAGAGTCACGATTCCCCTCTTCCCAATAATATTTTCCCTATCTTAGCCCCAGGATCTGCCCATCCCCAGGGAGCAGAGAGAGGAGCCTTCCACAGATTCTCCTTCAAAGGACTGGGCACAGTGGGAGCATCAAGGGAATAGTAGCTGGCATGTCCTGCTCCTGTCCTCTGTGATTTTTGCTTCCTCGCCTCCTGCTTCAGGTTCTCACTCTCTTGTGACAATAGGTATTTGCCATATGGAAGCTCAAAGGCTCAGGGAGTAGGTGGTCCTTGCTCCGCCAGGAGGCAGGATGTGGTGTAGCTGGAGCTTCCACAAGGCCATCTCTGCCCAGCAAGCTCCTGCATGAGGGCTGCGGACTCCACCCGCCCTTCTTTCAGCAGCAACTGTTCCCATCTGCATACATTCAAAGGCTTGCTTCCCTTCCCTTAGGTGAGGCTTCAGAAAAAAAAAGTGAGGTCCTGCTTCTTCCCACATTATAGGAGCGCCCACCAGTCCAGGCTGCTGGAGACAGAAGCATGGGGATTAGCTGCTCCCAGGCTGTATCTTACCTGCAGCACCTGGATGCTGCACCCCACAACCCCTTCCTCCGTTACCATGCCTTTGCCAGCCTCTTTTTCTTTTATTTTTTTAAATTTTATATATATTTTTTCTTGTCTTCTCTACCTTCCATTTCCTTCATTTTCTCCCTCTTTTCTTTTCTTTCATTTGCTTGCTTGCTCTTTCTCTTCTTCTTCAATTCATTTTCCTAAGTGCTTTTTTAGATTATATACTTGTTATCAATTCAAAGATGTATTTGGAAAAAAACGTCCTCTTTCTACACAATTGCTAGAGTTCAACCAGTGTTAATAGCGTGTTGTGTGGCCTTTCACACTTTTCTTCACAACAATACCAATACACACACAAACACACAAAAGGTGGCTTAAGTATTGAGAGCCACAATATCACAATCTTATTACAGAAGTGAAGTATTTCGGTTTGATAGGCAAGAGCATATTTACCATATAAATGTTCAATTGTAGCTTGTTATTAAAACCTTTTCATGAACCACATTGAGTAGAATTCAGAGGAGAAATGAATGTAAGTGTGGGCAGATCATCCTCTGAGTTTTACTCAATGCACTTACACTGGTATAGTCACATGGATGTATGGCCTCTTCCACCATCTATTTTAAAATAAAAATAACATTATACTAAGCACAACACTCTGCATCTTAAAAAAAAAAAAAAAAAAAAAACAGTATATAATGGGCAACCCTCCTGGCAAGTAGAGCTATAACTCATGTTCCATTTCAGCATTTCAGTATTCCAGTGTGTGGCTGTCTTGTAACTAACCATTACCTTTGATGGACCTTCAGATTATTTTCCTTTATTTTTTTGTCACTGCCAATTGTAGTGAACAGCTTTGGGCATAGGTCTCTGGTCACTTGTACAAATAACATATTAGGATAAACATCTGGAAGAGTTTTGCCAGCTCAAAACTTTGCACATTTTAACTTTTGATAATTACTACCAGATTACCTCCCAAATTGCTCTTAGCAACTCACTCTTCTACTAGAAATAAGAGAAGCTAGTTAAGTAAGAGAGTTGCCCTTTCCCCATCTGCTCGCCAGTACTGGATGTTATCAATATTTTAAAATGGTGCAAGTGTAAGGGGTAAAAAATATGCTATCCCATCATTTATAATATTTTATATCCTTGACAACCTCTGAGGTTGGAAACTTCTCATATGCTTATTATTTGTATTTCCACTTCTGTAATTTGCCCATTCACAACCTCTGCCATAATCCTGGAGTTGTAGGCTTTTTCTTAGATAATTTTAGAAATTATTTATATTATAGGGCTATTAAACTATTTTTTATTTGAATTACATATATTTTCTCTCAGTGGGACTGCTATACAGTCCTTCACCCCACAGAAAGTTTTAAATCATGTTGTCAAATTTGCCAATCATTATGGTTTTTACATCTCCTATCTTGATTGAAAAGGTCTCTCCCAGTCTGAGGTTATAAAAATACTAGAGGCCTGGTGCGTGAAATTCGTGCATAGGGAGGGGGTGGGATACCCCTTAGCCCAGCCTGCACCCTCTCCAATCTGGGACCCCTCAGGGGATGTCCGACTGCCGGATTAGGTCCGATCCCTCTCACAATCTGGGACTGCTGGCTCCCAACCACTCACCTGCCTGCCTGCCTGATTGCCCCTAACCACTCTGCCTGCCAGCCTGATCACCCCCTAACCACTCCCCTGCCAGCCTGATCAATGTCTAACTGCTCCCCTGCTGGCCCAATCACCCCCAACTGCCCTCCCCTGCTGGCCTGGTAGCCCCTAACTAACCTTCACTGCCGGCCTGGTCGCCCCCAACTGCCCTCCCCTGTTGGCCTGATTGCCCACAACTGCCCTCTCCTGCTGGCCATCTTGTGGCTGTGGGCGCCACCATATTTGAGGGCATGGCAGTCAATTAGCATATTCTTTCCTTATTGCCTGTGGGTGCTGCCATTTTTTAGGGTGGGGCAATCAATTAGCCTATTACCTCTTTATTATCTCTGGGCACCCTCATCTTTGAGACAGTATGAGGGTCAATTAGCATATTTCCTCTTTATTAGATAAGATTCTTGTTTTCTTCTAAGGTTTTTATGTGAAAAAAATTTTTTTTAAATATTTTTACTCATTTCAGAGAGGAAGGTAGAGGAAGAGAGAGAGATAGAAGCATCAATGATAGAGAATCATTGATTGACCCACTGGGGCTCGAGCCCTCAACCTGGGCATGTGCCCTGAACAGGAGCCAAACCCAGGACCCGTTAGTCCACAGGCTGACACTCTATCCACTGAGCCTGATTGACCCACTGGGGCTCGAGCCCTCAACCTGGGCATGTGCCCTGAACAGGAGCCAAACCCAGGACCCGTTAGTCCACAGGCTGACACTCTATCCACTGAGCCAAACTGGCCAGGGCTTTATGTGAAAATTTAAATCTTTAATCCATCTGGAATTTATTTTATGTGTGGCACAAAGTAACAGTCTAACAATTTGATCCCAGTTTTCTAACCAAAGTACATTCTTTCTCAGTGAAAAACAATGGATGCATTATCATATATTTAGTTCTATTTATGCAGGTGGCAGTCACAGATGGTCCCAGCCGTGGGCAAACTATGGCCTGCAGGCCGGATCCGGCCCGTTTGAAATGAATAAAACTAAAAAACAAAAGACCGTACCCTTTTATGTAATGATGTTTACTTTGACTTTATATTAGTTCACACAAACACTCCATCCATGCTTTTGTTCCGGCCCTCCGATCCAGTTTAAGAACCCATTGTGGCCCTCGAGTCAAAAAGTGTGCCCACCCCTGGACCTGTGGGAAGTTCCATACAGCTACTACAACAGACACAACATTTCCATTTATTTTAACTTTTCTGTTTCAGTGCAGTGGGACACCAAAGTCTGTTTCAGGCAGGCTTGGAGCAGATTAAGGCCTGATGTTGTCTCTTTACTCACAGTAATTCTAATAGTATTCATTAGATTTTGCTGATCAGTCTATCAGATTGAGGTTGTTTCCTTCTAAGCTTTTTTTTTTAAGGATTTATTATTAGTCATGCCTGCTAAGTTATATTAAATGCAGCTTAATTAGCTTTTGATACAATTATATAACATTCATCTATTTTTATTTGTGGATGTCATGAATTATATTGATATTTTGCCAAATTTAACCATACCTGCATTCCTCAAATAAATCCTGCTTAATCAGAGTGAATTAGTTTCTTCCTACTATGCTGGAATCCATTTGCTAATATTTTATTAAAACACTGGAGGCCTGGTGCATGAAATTCGTGCAGGGGGCTCTCTCAGCCCGACCTACACCTTCTCCAATCTGGAAGTGCTTGGGGGATGTCCAACTGGCAGTTGGACATCCCTCTCACAATCTGGGACCTCTGGCTCCTAACCACTCACCTGCCTGCCTGCCCTAACCACTCTGACTGTCTGCCTGATCCCCCTAACTGCCCATCCCTGCTAACCTGGTTGCCCCTATTAACTTTTTTTTAAAATCTTATCCCCTTCACACACAATTGTATTTGAATTCTGTATTGGCTTCTCCCTCTCACACAATTTTTCTCTCTCCTTTATGTAACACTTTTCCCTACTGACTCATCATTTATAAACTTTTCTTTCCTCCTTCTTTCCTCCTTATTTCCATCATCCTTCTTCCCATCTTTCTCCTACCCTTCCTCCCTCCCCACATTCCTTCTTTCCTTTATCTTTACCCCTCCCTCCCTCCCCTTTTCAT